>NW_021604608.1:561059-662113 GCF_004785775.1 Grammomys surdaster
TATATGTATATGTATATGTATATGTATATGTATATGTATATGTATATATTCATTCTGTACACATGAAAGATGGGACAGGAATCTGGCCAAAAGATCAAGACAGATGAAGGCAGAGATGCCAGACATTTTCTTCCATTGCAGTAATGTGTAGGACAGCCCTCAAGTCCAAGAGAAGAGCTGGCATTTTCCAAAAGAATGAACCTGGAGAACTGACCCAGGCAACTATTGTCCTTATAACTCACATGGCAAGAGTGTTGCCTACAGGAATGTTAGTGGGACATACAACTTAAGGCAAATGGAACTAGAGGGTGAACTTAGGTATTCCCTTGATTCTGGTACCAAGGCTTCAGCAGATATGTGAGTTGGATGGATCTGTCAGCCTTGCTGAGTAATCATGACTGTCTGAAGTTGCAAAGGGAGGAACTCTACTCACTGCCATGAGCTTGTTAGAAATAGACTCTTGCTGGTGACAGTGAAGGGGTGTGAGCCAGTGGAGATGTTGTTCACCATTGCAGAAATTCTGCAAAGCCTCAGGGCTGTGCTTTAGGACATGATGAGATGACGTTGGTTGTTCATTCTCTGCCTTGTTTGTCACCTCAAAGCTACCTCCTTGGGGAACATTTGTGCTTTTTGTTTCTTTATCTGCTTTTGCTTGCACAGATCACAGATAGGGAATTGTTCTACAATCACCCATGCTGAGAACACAGTTCCCCCACTCAGCTCCTCTGGTTCCTGTCTCCGGGTTGGCAGGTAAGTGACCTGTAGGCATCCTGGTTTGAAACTACTGACTGTTCTATGTTCCTTCTTCTTGGGCTTCCTTTGCCAATGACCAGTTTGAAGAGTGTGCTCCTGGTACCAGTCCTGAGTCATGTCAGCCTTGCTCCCAGCTAGCTACTGGAGTGGCTCTGGTCAATGTCTTAACCTCTTTGACCTCCTTTTAAGTCTGTCAAAGGCAGACTATGAAAACACTCTATGCTGTATAGTAGAGATTAAATCAAGACAGATGACATGCCAGTGGCACAAAACAAGTGCCTTGGTAATGTTGGTTTCCTTTTCTTCTTTTATCCTTTTGAGGATCACCCCGGGAACACCAGTGGAAGACCATCTCAGTTTAGTCTGTATGAATAGTTTCACTAAACTGGAGGAGGGTGGATAGATTGAAAATAGATGAATAACCACCATTCTGTGAATACATCTAATACAAACATTAGAGCTGGGCAGGACTGTCTTCTTTCCAAATAACCATTAGTGTGTTTGGTACATATAGATGTTGGCAGATTGGGTTGATGAGTTCTCTAGGGTGTCACACAACACTACTGTGCCCAGTCTCACCACTGCTCCAACAAGCAGAAAAATTGTCAGCCTTTTACAAAGCTCTATCCTACATTTCATTCAGCTCCCAAAGAGGCTTGCAGAGCTACCTTGAGGAGGGAAAATGGTCTCTGTTTTACAGAAGACTTAGGGCTTTTTTGTGTTTGCAGCAATATTGACCACATGAACCCGGTGGAAAACTTCTGTTCAGGTCATTGATGAGAATTTCAGCTTTGACCACACATCATAATCAACAGAACAGTTCAATAAAAACAGAATTCTCACCTTTTCAGAACTGCTCATCAGTAGGCCATGGGAGTGGGGGTGGGGACTGAAGTTTCCATTTCTAATGCTTTCAAGTGAAGTTGATACTGTTGGTTCAGGCCTCACTGAGAACATAGGTCTTGGCAAATAGATTATAACTTTGTCTGTATCTCAGGGTCACTCAGAGGAGCTTTAAATGTTCAAAGGCCAATCTTACCCTAGACCAATTTGATCTGAATCCACAGGGGTAGAACCTGGACTCCATTACTTTAAAATCTCTCTAGATGACCCCTAGATACAGAAATTATTGGCAATCATCCTGACAGAGTTTGGAAGATCTAGCCTCAAAGCCCAGGTCTAGTGGCAGGTAGATTATATCAATGACTCATTCACAAATATGTCATAGCGAGGTTCAGTAATGTTGTCTAAGTCTTCATGAGTATGTGCAGGACTTAGTCTTAATGCAATCTTAATGTGTTCCCCTCAAAACATAACTATTAAACATGCTGGATTTTCACATTTATTCTAAGTGGGCATGGCTGATGATAATGAAGGAAAGAGCTTGCAGTGCAGGTTGAGGTTGTTAGTCATGTGTGCTTGCATTGGCACTGACTGTTGGCTGCATCCAGCAACTTGGTTTGGAGAATTTCTCCATGTTACTAACTGAAACAACAGTTTGGTGTGTCAAAAGCATTCATCTATGCAGAGCCAGCTTGTTTGGATGGTTTGCACAAATAGTGTGAACACTGAGGATCATATGCTAAGGGGACCAGATACTTGGGTAATCAGCCCTTCATGAGAACTCTCGAGTCTGAGTCTTCAGTGTGTTTCATTGGGAAGAACACTGCACATGTTCTATTCTATTGCTGGAGAAAGAAACACATTCTACATAAACATCCCCTGAAGAGAGAGGACATGGAAATCTTACCTCTGGACTCCTCTGGAGCAGAGTTCTTGCCACTCTGACCTTGCCATGTATCCTTTTATTTGATAAAGTGTAGATGATATTACTACTGCTTCTGGTTCCCTGAGTCATTACAGTCAAGTCATTGATGACAAGATATTGTGGGACTCTGTGATTGCAGGACATTTGAAAAGGTACAGTTAAAGAAAAGTGTTGGTATGGAATATACACCATGCTTAGTAGTAGTTTGTGTATGGAATAGGAGAGCGTTAGATAGCAGAGTTAGAAAAAAAGATGCTAGGTGGTCTGATGTCTCTAAATTAACCTGGACAATTGGGATGGATCTGGAATGGGTTGGAACCGATAAGACACAATAACATCATCCATAGGAAGGCAAGGTCAAGGCAAGGGTGACTATACCAGGCTCCTGGATCTTCACAGTGGGCATTTTCTGTTCCTTAGCATTCCCACACCTTTGTGCAACAGCAGAACCCCCTTTAGGGTCACAACTCCCAGGGTGGTTACTTTCTCTGCTGTCTCATCAATGTCTCAAAACAGGCACCAATACTCTTGAGTTCCCAACCTATCCACAAAGGGAAGAATTGAGGAAGAGATTATGAACCAACCTTAGAGTCACCAGACTGGGGATTTGATAAGGGTCCTTAGGGCCCTGAGCAGACTAGGTTGTAGTCTTCTCATCTGGGAAGTGCTGTGAGGTGGGAAACATGCTTGCTGATCAGCACTGGCGGGAAGACCAACACTATGTTTCAAAGAATTCAGACTCACTGGAGCTGGGAAGGCAACATAGACTCCCTTCTGTTCATTTGACAGAGGAGGAAATTCGAATGCAGGGGAGCCATAGATTGGCTCTTTTATTCAGATAAGGCAAAAGGCATATTTTTGCACCCATCTGGTTCTGTTCTTTACATACATATCAAAATATTTCATTAAATTCTTGTCGCCAGGCAAGCAGAGTCATGTCTGCTGCCATACACTGAATGACTGTAGTATACAAACCTCTTCATTTGTAATGGTTCATTTGGCCCTCTATTAGTGACTGAACACTAATAATATTTATTTATTTTATGTATATGAGTGCTGTCTTCACAGATGTCAGAAGAGAGAATCAAATACCAGGTGATTGTGAGCCATCATGTGGTTGCTGGGAATTGAACACAGGACCTCTGGAAGAGCAGTCAGTCCTCTTAACAGGTGAGCCATCCCTCCAGCTCTTGAATACTAATAGAAGATTTGTTCAAGATGATTCAATGCCAGTCTTCAGTTTTACAGCATTGTCTGTTTCCCAATCTTTCTTTCTTTTGTGCTGTCTTTTACAGCAATAGTGAAACATAGTATTTTCTCAGTGCTGACTAGATGTCAGGCACCATACAGAGCTGTGCATTCACTATCTCATTTAATCCTTGCCAAATGCCAGACATGAATCATGACTTCATCCAATTTCATCCACTCCTAAGGCAACATGGTCTTTGTTAAATCAGCAATAAGTGGAGTAAATGATTAAATCTTGATGCCAGCCCCAGGATCCCCGAAATAAGTCAAATGCTGGTGATTGAGATTACAACTCTGATTTAGGGCAGCCTTGCACCACTCAAAGTCTTTTCTAATTGGACAGCTAGGTACTCACTGACTGAAATGAGCCTCTGGCCCAAGAACTCTTGGAAATGATGGTTTCCATCTCTTTCCCAACCAACTCAAACATTGATCTGAGTGTGATTTCTAGCATCTGTTCTCTCAGGATTCATGTAAATTATTTAACATCTCTGACCCAGGTTCCTCACTTAAATAATGGATATCTATCTACCTATCTATTTATCCATCCATCCACCTACCCACCCACCATCTATCTATCTATCTATCTATCTATCTATCTATCTATCATCTATCTATCTATCTATCTATCTATCTATCTATCTATCTATCTACCTATCTATCTATCTACACAAACACGCAAGCACACACATGAATGATAAAGAATCCACCTTCTTCAGTATTAAGATTATTTCAGTATTAAGTTTATTTAGCCATTAGACTGAGAAAAACACTGATCTTTAATATGAACACTCATGAAGTCAGTTGTTTGAGGAATAGGAAAGGAGTTCAGAGTGTCTCTGAAACCACAAGGATGGTCCTATTATAACTGGAGAGAAAAAGGACTGAGCAGGGAACAGCCCATGGAGATAGATAGCTTGAAGATTCTACCACTTGCTAGCCATGTATACTTGCAAACATGTTCTAGTTTCCATGTGTTTTTCTCAAGCTGAAAAAAAATGAGGATAATATTCCCCATTTAGTTCATCTGAATTAAGTGCTTTGAAGGACATTTGACAAAATTTGAGCATTCATATGTGCTAGCTATCAATCTTACATGTTCTATGTGAATGTTATCTAATTTGATTTGACTGTGTGTGACTCTACATTTCATAAATGAGGAGATTAAGGTTCCAAGAGCTATGTTCTGATTCAGAGTCAGAATAAAAACTCTTTAGACTCTCAAGTAAAAGTCTCCCCATAAGTTCATACTTAGAAAAATGTGTTACATAAAAGAGGCTGAGCTGCTGGGTACAGAACACTTGATTAGCATGTCCAAAGTTTAACCTCCAGCATTCTACAGATGGGGTTAGGGGGAACATGTCTGTAGTTCTTCTGTTACGAAGGGAAAAGGCTCCTGTCACAAAGCAAAAGAGAAAAATAGAAAATGGAAGGAAGGAAGGAAGGAAGGAAGAAAGGAAGGAAGGAAGGAAGGAAGGAAGAAAGAAAGAAAGGAAGGAAAGAAGGAAGGAAGGAAGAAGGAAGAGGGAAAATGTAACATTCCAAATCTAAGGCTTACAACAGCGACTATTTTTGTCTCTCAATGGAGGATGGGTAGAATTAGGTGAGTGTGTGACAATGTCTTGCAGCCTGTGAGGACTAGCTGTTAATTTTTAAGAATCTTTCCAGACAGTTGAAAGTCTAGTGGCAGCTTAACATTGATTGGGGGAGCAATGTTCACCCCGTAACAATTTGTAATCACTGTACTGGAATACAACCAAAACTAATAGACACTAGTAAATTGTGGTGTAGGAGCCAAGCTGAAGGGATACTGAGAAGAAACAAAACTGCTCTTGGTATACTTTCTCCACAGTTTTTAAATGATTTATATTTATTATTTTTAATTGTGTCTCTGTGTGCATGTTACTGCAGGTGTCCATGGAAGACAGTGGCATCCAGTACCTTGGAGCTAGTTATTGATGGCTGTGAGCTGCCTGATGTGGGTGCTGAGATGAAACTCAGCTCTTCTGGAAGAGCAGCAGGTGCTCTTATGTTCTGGACCATCTCTTCAGCTCCTCTTCATACAGTACCATTTTAAAACCTATTCAACATTGAAAACAGAAAAAAAAAAGCAAAGTTTATGTCAAATTGACAGCATAACCAAACAAAACCCAACTCTATTTTTCAGGGCTTTAGAACACTTAAATCCTCGATAGGAAATACTTTAGAGATACAAAGAATTACAAAGAAAGGCTAAACACTTGTACATGTTTTTGTTATTAATAGTAATTTCAATATTAATATTTTGAAGTTGTTTCTTTATAATTTGGGTAGAGCAAGTGAATAGCTATGTTAATGTTCTCAGAAGTCAGCATTTTCATTGTATGAAGAACAATTAAAAAGTAAAAGACTTTAGCGGAAGTCACCATAATGTTAACAGTGCATTGAAATCCTGCTAAGAAAGCAGACTGTATGTCATGTATTGAGTAGTGTTCATTCAGCCACCAGCCTCATATTTGCTGGTTGGTTCTCTAAGAGGTTAACAGAGCTGTCAGCAGTTGATAGCTGCTGGGGAGAGAGAGAATAAATTTTTTTTGAGGGTGCTGGCAAGCTTCTCATACTCCAGGGGATGGGATGGTCCTACCCCCATCCACATATGGGCAAGATTAGCTGAACTTAGGGATTTATCCAAAACAAAACAAAAATATAAAGTTGGGAAGGGGTTGTGTTAGGGGAGATACTGGGAGGGTGGGAGAAGGAAAATGGTGGGTATTTCATTGTATACACATATGAAATTCTTGAGAATAACAAACCAAACAAACAAGATACAGAAGGGCATCTCCTGAAGAGGTATACTGTAGATTGCTTTTGGTTTCCATACACATGTGTATATGGACATACGAAGCAACATATACATATGCACGTGCATATAACTGAATGTGCCCACACATTAAATATATAAGTAAATAAATTTTGCCTAACAACAGTTTATTAAATAAAATAAATAAATACTTTCTTGAATGTTGTTTAATAAATAGATTGAATAAAATCCTTGTCATATTAATAAAAAAAAGATAAAGAACCTATAGGCACCACCATTGGTGCACCAATGTATGTCAAGTCCTAGCACAACAAAACACTCTTGTGTTTATGGCGGTCCTGATGTGAACACACCAGCTGTGCCGACAGTCCACAAAGGTATAGAGCACATAAGTATGTTCTCTACATTTTTTTACATTCTGATTATTAGTTTAACTAATAATCAAAAAATGAAAAGGAATGAAAAGGCATCTTCCATGGTGCTAGTAGCAGTCTTGGCAAGTGCTGTCATGTATTTTATTTGCACCAAGTGGCCACATCAAGTAATTGCCATACACCATGTAGATTTACAGACATTCATTCACTCTCTAACAACTGTGCAATGAAGAAATCACAGGCATGTCATTCTCAGAATGTATTCCTTCTGATAAGTGACATGTCACTGTGTATGTGCACATGTATACACACAGACTCACATACACACACACACACACGAGGGAGTGGAGAGAGAAATAGACAGACAGACAGACAGACAGACAGACACAGAGAGAGGGGGAGGAGAGGGAGGTAGGGAGACAGAGACAGAGAGACTTTTTCTTTCTTCAACTTTAGATATTGAAGCAATAAGAACCTCTTACATTCTGGAGCACAGAGAGTAATATCCACAATAAAAGAAGATTATATCACATTTTTAGTTTGATGTCAAAATATGTTGTGGTGAGATGGGCTGGGAAGAATTAAAGACAAATTAGAGCCCATTTATGCCGAAAAAAAGCAAGAAAACTTTCAATGTTTTATGGTATAGGTTTAAAAGACTTACGAGCCAGTTTAAAATGTATCGTAACATGTCACAAGAATTAGGACATAGTAATTAGAAAACTATGAGTCTGTAAGACTATTTTTGAAAGGAAGTAAATTTATAATTTGAGGTAAATTTAAAAAAACCTAATCTTTAGAAATTTCTAATTATATAAACCGTCAAACATTTAACGTATTTCCAGAAGAATTTATGTTTTGTTATTGATAGAAAAGTTTTAATTCATCAGAAAATCTCTACTTTATAACAGAATGTTATTTATCAGAGCTAGAGAGGGTAGTTAAGAACACTTGCTGCTCTTGCAGAGAAGTTAAGTTCAGTCCGCAGCACCCACACCCAGTGGAGCACAATGGCCTGTCACTGCAGTAACAGAAGATCAGTTGACTACTTCATGCTTCTTCTAGCACCTGCACACATATTGTGCACATGTATACTTTTAGGTACATGCATGAGCATGTATGCACGCACACACACACACACACACACACACACACACACACATACACACCACCACCACACAAATAAATAAATAAATAAATAAATAAATAAATAAATAAAAATTACCCAGTTTCATTCAGTAAGATAAGCAGTAATTGATAACAAAACCAAACAAGAATAGAACAGCAATGAAGCCAATGCCTGTAATGAACATAGGAAGAGTGACTGAGAACTTGTTTCTCACTAGACTGAAAAATCATCAACTGGTGAGACTGCTTAGTGGTTAAGAACACTGGCTGTTCTTCCAGAGGTCCTGAGTTCAATTCTTAGCACCCACATGGTGGCTCAGGACCATCCCTAAAGGGATCTGATGTCCTCTTCTGGCATGTATGTGTGCATGCAGGCAGAGCACTCCTGTATTTAAAAAAAATGACATAAGTAATTTTTGAATAAATCAACTCAAAATAAAGACCCAGTGTGAAACTACTAGAAGAAAATGGACAGAATTGAAGACGTACATTTTATTTCCAATCAAATCTATATTCTTGAATTGGGTAACTGGGAAGATTGCAACTGGATATTTTATTTACTTTTAGATTTCACTTCCCTCCCACGAAGACAATTCCTTTATTCAACTGCTGTTTGATATTGGAGGAAGAATGGAGCAATTACTTCTTGTGGCCAATACCACAATGCAGTGTGTCACACCCTAGAGTCCACAGCCCTACAACATGAGGGCAACCTTGGGTTAGAATTATGGCCCACATTGCTGTGGGCTGTCTTCTTCTGAGCTTGGCTCTTGGTCCAAGATCATTTGTAATCAAAGACAGATGAAACCAATCAGAATAACAGTTGAATAGAAATGAGTATGTATGTCTTTGCTCAGCATTTGGGCTATTCCAGAGGTTTCAGAGGCTTCATGCCTAGGTCTTAGCTTAGGATTGAGGGCTATCATGACTGCTCAATTATTATATAGTTGCTTCCTTCAGTTTGTTTCCTTCAGGACACTACCATTACCACCTTCAATCAGAATACCTGTCACCACCAGCAAAAAGGCCTGTAAATTCCGTCATGGGAGATTGGGAAGGAGGAATGGGTCTTTAGACCCTCACCTGAGTTTTCAACTACCGCTTCCCCTTATCTATTCTCCATCTAGAAGATGTCTGGAGTCCTGCCCCAGGTGCACATGTTTGGGATGCTAGGATTATACAGGAGACAGAAGATTGACTAGGGCTAGGATCCCAGTAATGCATTTTTCCTAAGTTAACACTCATGGTAGAGTGGGGCTTTTTGCCCATGAGGCTAAGAGTGACAATGCTTCTGTATGTAACTCCAAATAAACTGACTGCTTCAATAAGTTGGACTTATGTAGAATGGTTTCTCTGTTTTAACAGTGCCCTATCTGTGGCAAATAGGCATTTCAGTACATCTCTCCAGGAAAAGTCATGAACACCAAATGTTGTTTTCTACCACCCCAACACTGAGTCCAGAGCAAACTCCTGGGCTTCACGCCTTCTCTTATCCTCTTAGCAAATGGAGTCCTGCCACATCTTCTGCAGTCGGAGGTTGGGGAAGTGTTGTGAAGTCAGTCCTTTGGTTTATAAAGTTAATATCACATGGAGACACATTTGAGTCTCCTAACCATATCTCCAGAGTCTCAGGGCCACTGCACAGCTGGTGATGACACAAAACAAAAACTCATCAGGATTCCTTAGCTCTTGTGAATGTGTTTACTTCTGTGAATGAGTAGCATCAAAATGGAATCTTCTAGAAATTCGCACAGTGTAAGTTTTACATGCAGGAAACTTTCACACCTCAGCTGCACAGTGTCTAGGGAAGACCAATCTATGGCTGGTCCAAACTTTTGCCTTATTTGTTTTCAAGTATTTCCATCCCTCAGGTTTTTTTCTAAGTATTTACTTATTTTAGTTCTCTGTGTCTGTCTGTGTAGATTATAAACTACATGTATTTCATTTTTTCCCTGCTAAAAGTAGCTTACATCAATAGAAATCAGCTAAAGATATTTATACTTTCAAGATCCTGCAAGTGTTCTCTATGTGCCTATCTTCCAGTGTACAGTAGGATTCACTCTAACTTTACATAGGTATTAAATCTTGGAACAGAGGGTAAGCAAAATAGAGTTGATAAAACTTCTCATCTCTGGAGGTAGCCAAAGGGTTAATACACTAAGCAATGATTAAAAATAACACCTGAGTTATTTCAGAACCATTTGCTTAAAGAAGCTGGCAGAGCTGCTGAAACAGTATTCTTAAAAGCTTTTTTTCAGGCCTTCAATCCTCCAGAGATCATTCAAGGAGAAGAATAAGACTTTGTCTGAAGAAATGAGATCTAGAGGAGACTGTGATAAGAAGTGTTAAATGACTGTATCAAATAGAGATTCTGCTAAATGTCTCTGACATAGGTTGAGGGGAAAAGACATCCTGAGACACCACATAGTCATTCAAGACTAGAGGGTGTGTTCAGAATTGGTCAGATTTCTACAAAGTTTTGAGGACCATACTAATTAAAGCAGTGCATGCCAGGCAACTTCTCCCAGAGGAGCTGCAGTTCATCTTTAGATGACTGATAGTTATTCATTGTTCATCTCTCTAGGCTATAGTGTCTTGATCTCCAGAATTGGAATAATAATAATATCTACCTCAATAAGTTGTTCAAAGGAGCAAATGAAAGGGTTAATTTAAATATCTCAGAATGTAGTCTACTGTTAGAAGTTGATGAACTTACTCTGCTCAAATCTGATTAAGTGCTTTCTTCCCTAATACTTACTATGAAATACCTGAAATACCTACTATGTGATAGATCCCATGATAAGACATACTCTATTGGTTAGGCTCCTTGTTGATGCAATCCATTATGTGTACTTCAGTAAATCTATCAGAATATTTTTTTTTAAAAGAAGATACTTGGTTGTTAATGGAACCTTAGGAACAGTCATGACTGGTGGCCCTAATACTAGTATCTACTAGAGCATAGCTTCAGCAATCATCTTCTGCTGCAAATGGGAAAGGAATTCTCAGATTGTAGCCAGTCCTGAAAGCTAGGTGTTTATCTTCTTGGCATGTGTTCCACATGACTCTTCTCTTTTTGAAATACAACATCTAACCTTAAGTATCTAATGAGTTCATTTGATTGGAGACTAGTCCACATGCCTAGATGTTCTAGCTGCAAGGGACTCTAGTAACATGGCTTTCTGAGTTTCAACTGGATTTTAAAGTGAGTTTCTGTGTTTTATCAAAAGCCATGATAAACATCGACTAAACCTTGTCTTTGTTTTTCATGAGCTCACTTTAGTGACAAGAGTGAATAAATTGTTACAAAACCAAAGACTATTGAACCTTCTTATATCTCCCAATGTTGACTCTTGTGGCAATCTGTCTGACATTACACATGGTAACATGACCTGTTTTAGTCTATGAGACTGTGCATGGAAATGATAGTTTGGTGGATGAAAGGGCTTTTTAAGAGCTATTTTAGACTTTTCTTATGTTTCCATTCTGCACCAGGAAAAATTTATATTTTCCATGGGGAGGAACTTCAGCTTGCATTCTCAAATTAAGAAGGCATGTGCATCAAACCTGAATGCAACTACAGCCTGGTATAGCCATAGTAGTAACACTATAACATCAACATGATCAGGAAATAGGCATTTATCTTCATAACCTTTGGGCATTTGAAAGACCATTTTGTACATCATTGTTATGGACAATGTTACAAGAAATGGTGCTAAGACAATTGCTATAAGAAAATGGTGGTAAGTTCAGATACAGACATTGAATGCTGACAGAATCCTAGAAAAGGGTATGCATAATGAGGACAAGCTAGGAATGTATCATGGAGGAGGTGACTTAAGAGTTTGGGGAGAGTTTAGAATTCATATAGACAGAAAAGTGTATGGAAGAAAATTCCAGGATAAAGTATGCATAGTCAAAAGCTCAGAGAATAGCACTGGAAAATCCAATGGATCAGTTTTAGTGTTTCTCAAAATGTGGCAATGTCAATATCATTGATGATGTCTCTGAAAGGCAGCAGTAGCACTCTATGACTTACTATCTTGACTTAAGCGGCCCTTTTGTCTTGGTGTGCTTCTGAGTATTGTCATAAAGGTGAACACTTATGAAGTCTCAATCAAGGTTGAGACTCAATCAGAATCTTTTTTTTCTGATATACAAAAGCAAACACTTAGCCATTAAACCTTTAAAATTAATTTTTACATGCCGCCATTTTTTTTTGATGTTCCTTGTTGTCATCGACACTACCAATCATCTTTGGAATGTCCCTTCCCTTTTGTAATGAACTGTTATGCACAGTTAGGAATGTCCACCCTTCGGGTTCCTCTGCTGTTATTTCCTAGTGCCTATATGAGTAGATATTGGCCATTGAAATATAAAAATGTCAAGTTCACTGGGTGGTACTTTCAGAAAGACTTCTTTTTTTTCTCTGGTGCAATAAGAATTGACAAGCAGGTACCGTAGGCATTCTATTTTCCTTTTCTCTTCTAGAACATGGATTCGTGCCTAGAAGTAGTGATGTCTTTTGTGCTTACTGTCTTCACATAGAGTATAAAAGCAGGAAGCTAGAGGAGACAATTCCTTGTGGCCTTCCTTATGGTTCTTGCAGCCCAAGTTCTATTTCTGGCTAAGATGAAGATGAGGGTGCTTGTTAAATGTAGCCAAGTGTAGCTACATATATTATGGGAAAGCCTAGGCTAGCGCCAAGGTCTCAGGTTTGGGGTCCAGGACATGATAGGTGAAGAACAGCCAAATACCACAAACTATAGAGCCTTGCTAAACAAGCAGAAAGGCATAGGTCCTCACCAGAGACAATGTAGGGAGGCTCCTTTGGATAACTCAGGGCCATTGATAGTAATCTAGATAGTTTTAATCATTGTTTCAATCTTTGAACACATGTTGGTGCCAGAAATTATTTCTAGATTTAATTACATTTACTTCCAATTGGGAAATCATTAAAAGTCTGGACTTGAGTTTGCTCAACTATTAAGTGTCATAGATATTGTGAGTTGGGGGGGGCTGTTATAAAACTGGTTTGTAAAATCTTTGGAACTTCTGAAGTAGAAGCAATTATGTTGGCTAATGATTGAGGTCACAGGAAAGCTTCAGGATAGAGGCTGGCCACTAGATCAAGGGATTTGTCATAGCTACTGCCCTAGTTAGCTTCACAGTTAATTTGGCACAACCCATGGTCTTTTATTTTGTTGAGGAATTCCCTGAGTCATTGGCCTGAGGGTTGTCTTGATTGATTGATGTAGAGGGCCCAGCCTATCATAGAAATACTCTTCTGTAGGTAGGAGCTCTTAACTATATAATGATGTTATGCTAGTTAATCATGGACCTATGATCAAGCCAAAAGGCAGCATTGCTCTGTGGTCTCTGCTTCAAGTCTTGCCTCGAATTTCCTCAGTGGTAAACCAGGACTCAATAATATAAAGCCAAATAAATCTCTTTCTCACCTAAATTGATTTTGGTCAGTGTTTTATCACAACAACAAAGAAGGAGACTAGCTCACTTCCTTTTTTTTTTTTTTTTTTTGGTTTTTTGAGACAGGATTTCTCTGTGTAGTCCTGGCAGTCCTGGAACTCACTCTGTAGACCAAGCTGGCCTCCAACTCAGAAATCCGCCTGCCTCTGCCTCCCAAGTGCCAGGATTAAAGGCGTGCGCCACCACCGCCCGGCACTAGCTCACTTTCTAATACTGTGACAAATACCTGAGAACATTAATTTAAATAAAGAAAACTTTACTTTGCTTCTCATTTTCAGTCAATGGTCTCTTTGCTACAAAGCTGGTCAATTTATGAAGTCTGAACAGAGAGAGAGAGAGAGAGAGAGAGAGAGAGAGAGAGAAAGGGCTGAGATCCAAATATCCCCTTCAAAGTTAAGTACTCAGTCAACTACCTGCTTGCTTCAACTAGAACTAACTTCTGAAAGTCTTCATCACTTCCCAATAGCATCATCAATGAAGAACCAAGCCTGTAGATACACATTAGCCTTTAGGGATGCTCGAGATTCAAACCTGAGCAATATAACTAGAATGCTTCACTCTCGGCTTCCTCCTCACCTCCTGCAAGGGGAGAGCAGCAGGGGGATGAGTTAATCACCAATGGCTAATGAGTTAATCAATCACATTTTCACTACAAATCTCCTTAATAACTAATAATGGAGTTTAAAGAGCTTCTGGGTTGGTGAATACATCTGTTTGTGGACAGAACTTGTGTTTGTGAAAGCCTTCTGCATCTTCCCCTCTGGGCATCTTCATATTTAATTCATTCCCTTTCTTTATAATAAACTAGAAAGAATAGTTAAGTTTTTCTCTGAATGCCATGAACCCTTCAACTGTATGACTATCACACTAGAATGGAAATCTTGGGGACTTTAGATTTGTGTCCAAGTTTGACTGCCACCTAATATAGGGGGAAGACGTGATGGTTAGCCTCAATCTGAAGGTTATGTGCTAACTCTGGCTTCTTGGTGTTAGAATTGAATTAAATCATAAGGCCCTTAATTGGTATCTGTAGAGTGTTTCTTGGTATAGGAAAAAACCCTCAAATTTGTATTAAAAGTGTTTAAGAGGAAATACTTTGCTTTTAGCGTTATAAGGTTACTTGATGTCAAGTTACAATTATGTTAACTTGATAGGACCTAGAATCACCTAGGAGACAAACCTCTCAGCCAACCTGTAAGAGATCATCTAGTAGACCAATTGAATTGGAAAGACACCTTAATTGTACAAAGCATCACTCCCTGGACTGTAGCCTCCGATGGAGTGAAAACAAGGAAAGGAACTGAGCACTGGCATTCATGTCTCACTGTTTCTTGACTATGGATGCAGTGTGAATGACTACCTCAAAGTCCTGACTCCATGACTTCCTCATTATGACAGACTATACCCTGAACTTTGAGCCCAACTAACCTGTTTCTCAAACTGCTTTTGTCAGTGTGTATGGTAGTATAAATTACAAATGCTCCCCCATAGATTCAGGTACTTTAACTCTTGGTCTCCAATTGGTAGTGCTATTTGGGAAGACTAGGCCTTGCTGGAGAAAGTGGGCTTTGGAAGGTTCTAACTTAACCCTACTTCCAGTTTATTCTCTCTGCTTCATGCTTAAGTTGAAGGTGTGAGCTCTCATGTTTCTGTGCCTACCTCCATGCCTGTTGCTTGCTACCATGCCTCTCTGCCATGATAGACTTTTTTTTTTAAGATTTATTTATTTTATGAGTACACTGTTGCTGTCTTCAGATACAGAGGGCATCAGATCCTATTACAGATGGTTGTGCGCCACCATGTGGTTGCTGGCAATTGAACTCAGGACCTCTGGAAGAGCAATCAGTGCTCTTAACCACTGAGCCACTTCTCCAGCCCCTATGATAGACTTTTTTTTTTTTTAAGAATTGAGATTATAATATGATTATGGCATTTTCCCTTCCTGTTCCTCCTGTCCACTCTCCCTCAATATATCTCTTCCCAATCCCCTTCAGATTCATGGCATCTTTTCTTCTAATTATTATTGTATGCATGTAAGTATCTATCTATCTATCTATCTATCTATCTATCTATCTATCTATCTACCTATCTACCTATCTATACATATATTTTCATAAATACAACCTGTTCAGTACCTATCATGCTACCTATATGTGTGTTTTCAGGGCTGACCATTTGGCACTGGATAACTAATTGGTGTGTCCTTCTCAACCCACTGGATCTGTAAGCCCAAATAAAGTCTTTGCTTTTTGTTTGTTTTTTTGTTTTTGTTTTTCGAGACAGGGTTTCACTGTATAGCCCTGGCTGTCCTGGAACTCACTCTGTAGACCAGGCTGGCCTCGAACTCAGAAATCTGCCTATCTCTGCCTCCCAAGGGCTGGTATTAAAGGCGTGCACCACTACTGCCCAGCTAAAGTCTTTTGTATGTTGCCCTGATCATGGTGTTCTTATACAACAACAGAGAACTAACTAATATAGGATATTTTGTCACAACAGAAAGAGACATAACAAACAGGGTCATGTTCATAGGCTCTGGAAACCAGGACTTCAGTGAGGACTCCTATCATTTTGGAGAATATGATTCAACCTATAGCAGTACTCATCTCTCTCAGTCATTGCCATGGATCAGCCTACACTGGTATGAATAGAGAGCCAAGGCTCTGGTGTGTGTGTGTGTGTGTGTGTGTGTGTGTGTGTGTGTGTGTGTGTGTTTATGTGTGTGTGAAAAACTGTAAGGCATGTCAGTTCATATGTTGAGAGAAGATCACATATAGTCTGAAGAAGTAGAAAGGCAGAGGTAGAGCACTGGGCCATGACACTGTCACAGACTGTCTTGGACACTGTCACATACCCAGAAGCCAGTGTGTTTGGCAGCCACTTCCTTATTATGTTCTCAGTCTTCAATAGTCAAGGAATAATCCTAACTAGTCCCTCTGAAAGATTTTTAGAGTCAAAGTGGAGTCATTTGTGTGAAACTAAAACATTAGAGCAGGAAAGTTAGGAAGGCAGAGAGCTCATATGCCTATGTCTGATAACAGGAATGAACACAAGAGACTTTGCCAGAACCACAGAGCACAAGGGCCACTGAAGTCTTTTACAAATAGTATACTTCCACAAGGAAATCTGCCAGCAACAGCCTGTGAAGTCCTGGACTGATGCCACACTTGTTATTGATCTTTGTGTTCAAGGATAATTGTTTTATAACAACTTACTTAACCCTGTTCATTTCATACTTAAGAGATCTTTTCTAAAGTTTGTGGGTAGACTTGAGGTGGATGGGGACTGGAGTGGGAGTGATGAGGTAGTGGGGAAGGATGGATGGAGACAGTGCTGGGAGAGGCAGCTGGATTTGGAAAGTATTGGAGGGGGTGTTTGAAAAGCTAGCATAGTAGAAAGTTCCTGGAATCTTTGAGGATGACCCTAGTGAGAACTCCTAGTAATGGAGGACACAGAGTCTGAGCTAGCCATCTTTTGTAGCCAGGCAAGGCTTCTAATGGTGGGACTGGGTTGTGTTCCTTTGGGTTGTTTGCCAAGGAGGTTCCATGGAGATCTCTAAACGACCCAGACTGATGCTAGGACAGAGGGTCACTTTCTCAAAAACTGATGGTAGGGGCCCATTGTGGAGGACAACATCCACATGGCCCATGGAACTTAGAGAGGTTGAACTGGGGCCTGCATGGAGCCTTCACTCCTGTATTCTTATTTTTTCAGTGTGAGAAGGCATTCTGTAGGCTACAGAAAGAGAAACCTGCATGCTAGCCCAGCCACAAAACCCTGGACCTACAATCTTTCCTGCCTATTAGCTCTGTTGGGGCAATGGTAGTGTAGAATTTGTGGGAGTGGCCAATGTTTGATTTTAACTAAAAGGCTCTCACACCATGAGAGGAAGCCTATGCCCTATATTGCCTGGATGACCAAGAATGGGAGACTGGATAGCCCAGAGATTTGGAGTAAAACTAAACATGACTTGCAAAAAAAATTCTAACAAAATTCTTATATAGTCATTTATTGGTGCCTTGTCCAGGAGTCATCAGAGAGACTTCCTCTGGGATCAGATGGGAGCAGGTGTAGAGACCCACAGTCAGACATTGTGCAGAGACAGAGTCTAAGTTGAGATCTCCTTTAGGTCCCTCCCCTAGGAGATTGGGTAACCTGCGGATGAGGGGAGAAAAGATTGTAGGAGTCAAGGGGATGGAAAACACCAGGAGAACAGGACCCACTGAATTAACTAAGCAGGGCTCACAAGGGCTCACAGAGAATGAAGTGGAAAGCATGGACCTGCATGCATCTGCACCAGGTCCTCTGCGTATATGTTATGGCTGTTTGCTTGGTGTTTTGTGGGATTCTTAACTGTGGGAGGGGGTGTATCACTGATTCTTTCCCTACTGGGTTGCCTTGTCAAGCCTCCATATGAGGGCTTTTGCCTTGTCATGTTTTGTCCTGTTTGAATGTTGTCTCTTGGAGGCCTCCCCTTTTCTGAAGGAGAAATGGAGGTGGGGGTGGATCTGGGAGAGAGGGAAGGTAGAGGTCATCTGGGGAGAGTGGAAAGAAGGGAGACTGTGGTCTAAATGTATTGTATGAGAGAAGAATCCATTTTCAATATATTTTATTTAAAGAAAGAGAGATTTTCTCTAGTTGCCTCTTTGAATATACCCACATTGCTACCCCATGTATGCCCCTATGACAATGTTCATTCCTGAATTAATTCACTCTCACTGTAGAAGCTCTTTCCACTTAGTTTAGATCTGCATCACTTACAACCTAATTTTGTTATATAGTTAGATGCTCACGGCCAGCCATTTGAACATCATTGGCTTCTTTTTTTTTTAAGTCATGAATATGACATCGTGTCCATGTGTATGTGCACATCTGGAGGCGAGAGGTCAACACAGGTGCCAATTCCCAGGAACAAGTCATATTGTTTTTTGAGACAGAGCATTTCACTGAACCTAGAGTTTGCTGATTGGTTGCCTGGCCAGGGAAATCTAGGTAGCCTCTCTGTGCCCAGATGTTGGGATTACAAGTGTGCACTGCTCTTCTGGGCGGTTTTTTACTTAGATGTTAGAAACTGATTCTATGGTTGTGCTCAGACGTTTTACCAACAGAGCTATCTCCCTGGGGACATTGGCATCTTTCTGCACCCAGGGCTTTCTGACCTTAGTCAGCTGGGTTTTTCCTGGGACTTGATGTGTATGATCACATGATACAATAATAGTAACGAACTAACAAGCTTATACTAATAACAAAGGCAATTGGACCACTACCAGGAAGTCTAAGACAGTGTTTGTCTAGCTGATGAGAGGATTACCTTGATTTGACATGGCTTTCTGTGGAGCACAGCAGTTCATTAACTTGGATGCTAGAATTCTCTGCAATACGAACTCTGTTTGTCATGGGGAACCTTGAGTAAACAGGCAATGAGAATGCCAGACCAGCAATTTCCTCCTTTATTCCTAGAAACCTCTTCCTAGTTCTTGCTCAGCCTCCTTAATTGCTTTATAAGGAAGATTATTATTTTTTTTTGCCAGATTGAAATGTTTTAAATATTGCCTGGATTTAAAATTGGCTAAGGAGGTCAGTACTGCCTGACCCAGCTTAAATCTCCAAAGAACCAATCACAGAATATTGCACATAGACACAGCTGGCTGCAGGGAGTAGATTTTATTTTCAAGATGACAGTTTCATTTCAGTCCGTTTTGCCCACACTTGGAAGGGGAAAGAGTTTCCTACGAAATTAACTGAGCACCATTGCTTTTTCTGTTTTTGCTTTTCCAATTAAGTATTGTGGTGCTGAAGCCCCTTTCTATCCAGGTTTACCTGAATGGGCAGACTCAGCTGTTGGGAAATCCACCCTGAGCATCAGAATTCAATGTTCCTTGGTTGAAAGTGAGTTTCTTCTCCTTACAAGTGCTGTGACTTTGTATATTTTATCTCTGGGATTCAATTGTGCAATGATGACTGTAGAGAGAGTTGTTTGTATGTTATGGAGAAGTATCATCTGTCAATAAAAAGCTGATGGCCTATTAGCAAAAGGCAGGAAGTAATAGGTGGGAGTTCTGGTAGAGAGATTGGAATTCTGGGACTTAGATAAGATCCGGTGATTCGTGCCATCCAGAACTTGGAAGAAGTCAGAATGATAAGTCTCCAAGTCGTTATTCGGGGACTAGGATCAAGGGTAGGGGTTGGAAAAGCCCACAGTTACAGTTGACCAAATATAAAATAGCAGCTTCAGCCTGTGATTTAGACACTTGATAAGCTTATCATTCTGTTCTTGTTCATCTGTGAAAACTTCCTCCCAAGTTTCTGCGGTTCCATATAACAGTTGAGCCTACTGTATTCATCTGCCCGCCTGTCTGCCTATCTATGTATCTATCTGTGCATTTATGTATGTTATGTATGCATGTGTCTGTCTATCTATCTATCTATCTATCTATCTATCTATCTATCTATCTAATCTATCCACCTACACAACATCCATCTTTCCTTCCACACATTCACCTACCCCTCCATAATCTAACCCTTCCTTCTTGTTCTACTCCCTAAACTTATTTTCTGGACACGCTGCCTCATTTAAAAACTTCTTGGACACTTGGAACTTATAGTATAATTTGTGAAAATGTCTCTAGATTTAGAAGACAAAGTATTTTTAAGCTAGAAAATAGTTCACTGATGAAGAGAAGCTAATTATTTGAACAACATTATATGGTTTAGTGGAAATACCATACTTATTTGTTTAGGCTCTTTACTTCACCAACAGTGACTCTAAGTGGGGTATTATTTCTTATGAGTATTGGCAGGGCCCTAAAGAAAACTGTTTATCATAGTGTCAGCTTAGAGTGGCCTTGATTGCTACTCAGGAATAGTAACTTAATAACCAGCACAGCTAGCATTGGAAGATTGACTCATTTTTGAAAGAAGCAACTTCTCTAGGTTGTTGGTAGTGAGATTCCATTTTCTACTTCTACCTGGTGGTGAAGCATTTTAAAAAAATATTATGTAGCTCAAATAATGTCTGTTTTCATTTGTTTGTGTCATCTTTGGGTCACATTGCCTGTGGACAATGATCTGAGGAAAGAGTATAGATCTCTAGAAGTTTCTTCCAGCTCTGGCTGGGTTTTTTTTTATCAGCTTTTAATACGTGTTTAAGAATAAATAAATTGGGCTGAAGAGATGACTCAACAGTTAAGAGCACTGACTGCTATTCCAGGGGTCCAATTCCCAGCAACCACATGGTGGCTCACAACTATCTGCAATGGGATCTGATGCCCTCTTCTGGTGATTGAAGACAGCTACAGTATACTCATATACATAAAATAAATAAATAAATAAATAAATAAGTAAGTAAATAAATAAATACATCTTAAAATTAAATTTCTTCCAGGGAAAATCATTATAGGCTGCAACCCACCAAGGCTTCCCAGAGGAGGAGAAGCCAGGAGGCCAATTATGAGTATTTTTTTCTTGTAAGCGAACCGAACCTTCACACAATGCCTCTAGCTAGTTACTAGCAAGTTTGTCATCTCTGTCTCCCATCTAACTGCAAATGCTGATTGGGTTTGTCAGGGTGAAAACTGAGCTGCCAGTCATGGTCTAAACAAGGAAACTCATTGATAACACCTCCCACATTTCCTCAGAGACAAATACATAGTGAGTTTCAGATGTTGGTTAGAGGAGGGACAGTGTGATTGGGTAGGGATGCAGGGACACACAGGGTCAGTTGAAACTGCTTAGTAACTATGCATCTTTGTTGAGGGTCTTTTGGTGCATATCAGGAGTGACTCTCAGAAGTACTGTTTCCATTTCTAATTGCTCATGTTTGTTTAATGGTAAGAGAGGAGTACCATCATGGAATAAATATCTCAGAAATAAAAAATGTCACCTTGAAGACCTAACAAGGAAGACCCTTTAAGTGAGTTTATGGAAATCAATTATTAGAATTTCAAAACTCTGAAATTACAGCCAAGACTGCCATATGGCTGAAGGTGTCTCTGAGTTTCATAAACATAAAAAATAAAAAAGCAAGTGTTGCAGTTAGGAAATCTTTATAAAAGCATATTTTCATTATGTGACATGGAAATCAAGGGCAAAGAAATTCCTGTTATTTACACAGGTGAACCCCCAACTGCAAAAGTTGTGGCCACAGTGTGTGACAGGTACTTTGTTGAAATGGGAAAAGCATTAACCCTGTGAGTAAAAGGCATGGACAGAAAACCTGATTCAAATGATGGCAATGTGCTACTCCCAAAGCATTGGATTTGGTATCCTCTGAGTTTTCCGGTATCCACTGTGGGTAATAGAATTCATTCCCTGTAGATATGGCAGTCTGTTATATTTCTGGCATGAGTGGATGGCAGCAACTGTGAAAGTTTTTCATTCATTGTGCTTTGCAATTCTCAACATTTAGGAAACAACTGCTAAGTCTTATGATTTGAAAAAGATAGCAGACATTGTCTGAGCTCAAGCTGTGAACATGGGTTGCTATGTAAATCAATAGTGGTTTATCCTAACTATTAGATGTAAGGTAGTCATTCCCTTCCTTGGCTGTTTGCAGTTAAACTCTAGTCAACAGAGATTCCACGCTGCATGGTAGCAATATTAGACATCCATTTTCTAACTTTAAAGAAATATGAACTCAATATGAGTTAACAGAAGATACCTCATGTAGGAAAGAAGCCTGGGTTCCTATAATACCTTGTGAATGCACACCTCTTATCATCTATGGACCTCCTTCTAGGCTCTACCTCAAAAAGTTCTGGATATAAAGCTTTTCATGCATGGGCCCTAGAAGATACTCAACATTTACACTACCACAGTAACCTTGTCTTTAAGGCACATGGAAGGGATATTATTAGGCAGGGTTCTCTGGGGGAACAGAACTGATAGAATGAATATGTATTAAAAGAAGAATTATTAGGTTGTGGGATATGAACTGGGTATTCCAACCCAGTTCATCCCCAACTGGGTGGGGAGACTGGAAACCATCTAATTACACAGCTGATGAGAAAGGAGGCTTCAGCAGCACCAGTCTAAAGCAGAAGTCCTAAAGGATTCTGGAAGAGCTACTAGTCTTTAGCCCATGATGGAAAGCTGATGAAGCTGGGTTATGAAGCAAAGAATGGCAGCAACATTTATACCTACAGTATAGATGCACTTGCTAACAAGGGGAAAAAGCAGTTAGGCAAAAAGTAACAGTACACCCCATGAAGCTTCTTATATCTGGGCCACCCACTGGAGGAAGACTTTCTGCCACTCTTAATCTATCCAGGAAAAACCCTCAGGGACATGCTCAGAGTCTTGTTAGCTGATTGTATATCTATTCAAGGTGGCAACCAATATTAACTACCAAGAATAGATTACTTTAAAGTCAATTGTTCACATGATAGTACAGGGAATTCAAATCTGATAAAAATTCAGAATGACATCTATCTAGAGAAACGGATTTGGACCCCATTGTTGGAATGGGGGTGGTGGAATCCTCTGGAGGGACCTTCTGGGCTCTCTGCATTCTCCTCCCTGGAGTACAGTCTCTTACTAGTGGGGTGATTTTGAGAAGTAAAGGTTAAGCACATCTTTTCATTTCTTCTTGCTCCAGCGAGGGTTGCACTCCCACACCCTACTTTGCCTTCTACCATGTGGAGAAGCAGGCCTCCCTGGGAAGCTCTCAATGCTACAGCCTTGGTTTCTTCTTCTAAACTTCATTATAAAAAGTCTTTTAAATGAATAAAACATCATAAATCAAAATGAACTAAATCCAGAGTCTACCCAATTCAATGAAATTCTTCTTGATTATTGATAAAATGTGAGGTGATTAACCAATATCTGGGTGTCTGAATAGTATTATTTGACAATCAGATTTGTTTTAACTTTTATTTAATTTTTGTAATTCATAATTATTTGTTAAATATATATTTATGTTGTCTTAAGAGTAATATAGGAATAATGACTATCATAACAACCCAAACCAGAAGAGATACAAAAGCGAATATTTATAGAAAACCTTATTTTCTGACAAGTGTATCTGAAAATGAGTTGCTTCTGGCAGAGGGGAGTTCTATCTACTTTTGGATAGTCCCACTATTTTCCCACTGAGAGGGGTGTGCACCTGCCTTTCTCCCCTTTCAATCTGTTTAGAAGCGTGTGTCCACCCCTTTCCTCTCGGCAGTTAGAGCTGCCCCTTGATAACGATATGGCATGAAAATGGATCCGTGCATTGAACACAAACCCAGGCCCTTATTTTTACAGCCTGGGCTGTAAGAACGATCAAGTGTGTTTCTCATTTTTCCGAGTGCAGCAGCTGGAGTTGCATTATTTCATCAGCTTGTGCTCGCCGTCAGGAGGTTGTCAGGCTCCTGGGCCGAGCCTCAGCTCTTCACCCATGAGCAACCAAATAAAGGTTCTCTGGCCTCTGAGTCCCTTATTTTCCCTTGGTCCCTTTCTTTGTGAACTAGGTATCCATGGAAACAACTGAAGATTTATACTCAAAATAGACAATCATCCATTTCTCTCTGAACAATACAGTACAAATCGTGACTGGGTAGGGAAGATGTGAGTTCCTGCAAAGATTAGGAAGTGCAGTTAGAGGTGCAGTTGGGAAGGAGGTGGTCAAGGTCATGCCTCCAAACATTTTCTTGATCATCTAAGTACAAGATGCATAAAAGGCTGTACACAGTATTCTGTAACACAAGGACCCATCAGGTCCTATGAATACTTCATCTGGTCATTTAATGCACAATTTCTTAATTTTTTCCCACTCATGATCCCTTCTTTCTTGAGAGATTTTAATATGACCATAGGCATACAGGTCTGTAAAATAGATAAGTCAAATATTCACTTGTAATAAATCAAGGAAATTCACTTTAAAATACGTTTTTGATATACATCTTAACATTTGCTAAAAGTTTGCTTACTAAGGAGGTAGATGCTACTTATTGATACACAAAGAAGAAAATTTTGGCCGAATCTATGGGCCTGCAGGATACAGAGAATCTTCAGTATCTTTCAGAGTTGATTGATATTTTGATTTTATATTTGTCAATGTTCAGAGCATTGCTTTGCCTTAATACATAAGACAAAATGAAAACAGTAAGTTTAGGGCCAATTCAGACGTTGTTGGTAATTTTTCTAATCCCAAGCACAAACACTTGGAAATGACTCTTTGTGAAATTCAAGTCAGCAAATCAAATAGCAACTGGAGTAAAAGTCAAACATTCAAAGACAAACCCAAAGGTGTCCTTTCTTAATATTTACACAGTAAGGAACGAAGGTAGCAGACTACAAAAGCCGTGGTTTTCTGTATTTAAACCATTACATTTCTCTAGAGCAGAAGATTGTACAAACACTGCAGTTCATAACAGACTGGAGTCTTGGCTTTGAACTGAGGTGCAGCAGGAGGCACTCAGTGACGTCACACGGCGCACAACACAGAGCGCATGTGCAAGGCTGCAGTGGACTCCGCATAACCTGGAGGAGTGCGGTGAAAAGTACCAGCTTCATCGCAGTTTTGATTTTAAGTTAATTTTTGGTTGCCCTTTACTCTTCCTCAGATTTTCATTACTCTCACATTCAGACACGAGGTTGTGGTCCACAGTTTAAGAAGGTGTGGTTTAATGAATCTGGGACTGGGCCTTACTGGGCTTCAGTGGTGGTACTGAGTGCTATATTTCTGTGAAAGTAATGACCCAGCCCATCATGCCTGGCTGGCTGTAACCAGTGCTGTGGCCGGAATGAGCAACACCTGGTAGGTTCTAACACGCCATGATAGTTTATACCATCCATACCCTGTATTACCATGGCAAAAGCTTACTCTGAAAGTTTGACTGACATTTTAATCTCAGATGAATATACATCTCTGTAGACACCTAATTTATAGTAGCTGGTGTTCATGGTAAGTTTGCTTTTCTAAAGATCTACAGGAAATATTATCTAATTTAATTTTTTTCTTGCATTTTAATGTGTGTGTGTGTGTGTGTGTGTGTGTGTAATGAGGTGAATGTGGTGATCAGAAGATTACTGAAGAAGTTTGCTCAGTCCTTGTGATACAGTCAGAGTGAAGGTCTCTGGGACTGTCTGAACAAATTATTTTTCTCCCTTGATATAAAGGCAGGAAAAGTGAGGTCTTAGCACTGTGTCAGACTTTACTGACAGTGATAGCCACATGCAAGCGCGAGCGCACACACACACAGCAAACCAAGAGATAGACTCCCCAGGGCGGGGAAAGCAGGGGGTGGGAGAAAGCAGAGCGCGAGGGGGGTGGGCGAAGGTGGGAAGCAGGCTGTGGGGGGGAAGCAGGGCGGGGGTGGTGAGAAGCAGGGCGGGGAAAGATATTTAATAGCAGTGTGTTTGGAGGTGAGTTGGGTTCTTTTTCACCCTGGGAGTTGGGAGGTCTTACCGGGTATTAGAAAATCTGGAAAAAGACAGGAAAGCTGATTGGTTGTTAGTAGGTACACTCTTCTAAAACCCCACTGAACAGCTAGTTCCTTCTGGCTGGGAAAAGCCAACCAAATCTTTGTCTTGGAGAGGAAGAGGAAACAGAAAAGGGGCTGTTTTAATCGTATACATGAAAAGATTAATGTTAATCTACCTAGATTCACTTGTTCATGTCTATTTACCTTCTGGGGATCTGACCACTAGCCTCTAACATCCACTGTGTGAGGTCTGGGCGTTGAACTCAGGTTGTCTGACTAGATAGCGAATATCATTACCTGCTGAGCTATCTTGCAGGACCATTAATTTAAAATAAACATATGGGATAGGAATTATGATATTTATATGATATAGGAGGTCAATGAGAAATCATGTGGCTTCCACAAAAATCAGAACTGCATTAAGAGGCTGGACTTAAATCATAGATCTGGTTTCTCTGTGCATGTGTGGAAGACCTTGTTTCTGAGTCATTTCTCTTATATCTTAGTAAATAGTGTTGTTCTGTTCATATAGATTTTGTACTTTTAAAAATTAAGATTTGTTGTCAGTGTTAAAAATGTTAACTAATTAATGATGACCAAGTAGACACAAGCCAGACAGCCTTAGAAGGTGAGTCAACAGGCATTCTTGTTAACAGTAAAAAAGGAAAAGGTACATTTTATTATCTGTTCAGTGGCATTTGCTGAAATTTAATTTCCACTAGTAATTACATTTAAAACATTAGAAGACTTAGCACGTTATAGAATTGACATCATACTAAAGGAAGAGACAGTGGGAGTGATGTCATTAAAGCCAGGGGTGAATCAGTGTGCTCTGTTGTGGCCAGCACTCACTACAGCTTAAACGTTGGCCAGGGTATTGAACAAAGAAATGAAAACAAAGGCATATCCATAGAAAGAAAAAGAACAATCAGTGTTTATGGAGGAGCTGATTACATACCTTTTAAAATAGCACAGGGGAGTGGAAGAAGAAACTATTAAAAATAATTGGAAATCTATAAGGCTGTCCGATTAAGACATCAATGCACAGAAAAAAATAGAATGGAAAAGAATCTATCAGTTTTATGAACAATTACTTTTTTTCAACCAGTGTGTTTATATTAATTTTGTTTTTCACTTTTGTGATAGTTACTTAGTTGAACATTTTGAAGCATTAAGTGGTTAAATACTTTGTTTATATTTCTATTAATTTTAAAAAATATGATTACTTGTGCCTGCTTGGGTGGTGGTGGTGGTGGTGGTGGTGTGTGTGTGTGTATGAGGGGTGACAATAGCTCTCATCCTCTCAGAGCCATTCAAAACTAGAGGATATCCATGATCCTTTCTCTTGGGAATATGAAACAAGTCACCTGGCACTTCAGAGGCAGCATCATCTTCTTTCACTGTGCATTTGAAAGGAAAGAAAAAAGGGAAAATAGGAAAGAAGGAAGAAAGGAAGGAACAAAGGAAGGAAAGAAGGAAATCTATGTTATTAGGACCAGAGACATCAATTTAACTAATAAAGATAATTTGTTCTCTTCTGTTTGTTTGTTTGTTTCATTTAGTTTACTTTTATTTATGTGTACAGACAGGTATCTGTGGAGCCCTGAAGAGGTAGTCAGATTCCCTGGACCCGGAGTTACAGATCGTGCTGGCTAGTTTTATGCCAACTTGACACAAGCTAGAGTCACTTGTGAAGCAGGAGCCTCTAATGAGAAAATGTTCCTGTAAGACTGGACTGTAGGCAAGCCTGTGGTGCATATGTTAGATTGATGAAGGGCCCAACTCACTGTAGATGGTGCTACCCTTGGGCTGGTGGTCCTGGATATGATAAGAAAGCAAGCTGAGAAAAGAATGAGGAATCAAGCCAGTAAGTAGCACTCTTCTCTTGCTTCTGTGTCAGCTCTGACCTCCAGGTTCCTGCTCAGCCTGAGTTTCTACCTTGACTTCCTTGGATGATGAACTACAAGGCAAAACAACCCCTATCTACCAAAAGTAGGCATGATGCTTTATCACAGCAATGGAAAAGTAACTAAGAAATGGGTGGTTGTGAGCTGTGCCATGTGGTTGCTGGGATCTGAGTTTAGGTCCTCTGCAGGAGTGACAAGAGCTACTAACCACTGAGCTATCTCCAGCCCCATGACCTGCTTTAAAAAAAGGAAATACTTTGTTATATATATATTTAAATGAAAGCCTTACAATAATGTCATCTTTTGATTATAGCTAGGCGGAAAAGGTAATTAGTCTGACATTTTTGGCTATTTATGGGCATGGTGACCAGCTATGGTAATGGTTCAGTGAGAAGCACCCATCTTGGAGATTTCTCTTACTGACACACTGATGTATTTCTTCATTTGTAACAAGAAAAAAAATCTCTCTAGATACCCAGGGAAAATGCAAGGCCCTCAAATCCAGTCTTGACTGTCTCAAAGTGCAAATGTCCACCATTGTTTCTAATTGCTCTCTTGTCTTGGCCCAGCTTCCATTTATTGGGCCAGATGAGTGAATCCTGTGATGTCTGTGCTACCTTCCCACTTGGAGAGCATTTGGTGGCTTGCTTCCCCCCTTCCCCAACAAATGCCATTGGGGACACTGTGGTGTCCTGTGATGAAGGACCAGTGATGGTGTGAGAGGCAGGTATCCAAACTCCAAGTCCTCAGGAATTTTTCTGGATTCCATAATCTAATGCTTGGTTATTCCCTGTTACCAACTTTTACCTGTGGATGTTATTTGGAGTATCTGTTCAAAGTTGTTAAGGCAACAGAAAGAATACAGGCTTGTAGTGAGTCACACTGCCATGTTCAGGCCATCTACTTTGTTACCCACCAGCCTGGTGTCCTTGGGCATCTTCCTGAATATCTGTCCCTTTCCTTTTGTTTCTTAACCAGTTCACCAATGCTTTTCATTCCTTCCTCCCCCAAGACAGGTTTGAGGATTAGAATCAATCTGTGCAAAACACTTGGGATCCAAAGAGAGGCTTCATGCAGGGAGCTTTTATGTTTCACACAAGCTGGGTTTGCTATGAATTTGGGTAAGTTTGCTTGAAACCAGGGAGCTTCCCAGGACTGGGAATGATCAGTGCTAATCTGGGTCTAAGGGAAATGGGATGTAGGGCCATTAGTTATTACGGGGAAACAGCTACCACTAGAAAGCTTTATAGTTTAATGAGTTTAGTGCAAGAAGTACCCTCTCTGTGCCCTGCTCCTTCACCGATGCTGCTGTATTGAGGACTGTGCTTTCTTTCTTTTCTTTCTTTCTTTCTTTCTTCCTTTCTTTCTTTCTTTCTTTCTCTCTCTCTCTTTCTTTCTTTCTTTCTTTCTTTCTTTCTTTCTTTCTTTCTTTCTTTCTTTCTTTTTTTTTCTCTCAAGCTCTCAGCAGAAGCTTACAAATTTCCAGGTCCTGTTAGTACAGATAGCAGGGGAGAAGGCCTTGGCTGATTCCCCCATAGAGCCTAGGTTTCCCACAAGTTTCACTATAAAATGAAAGTGTTCATTTTGTGGCAATGCTTTCTAAGCTAGACCTGTAGTTGTCTATTCCATGAAAACAGTTTCATGCTCATTTCTGGACTGTGGTAGATTTCTTGTAAGGCACCCATGCTTTTGTTGAAACATAACAGAAGAATCTGTAACCCTCCAAAGAGTGAACAACTACTTTGAACAACAACAAAAACAAGTTAAAAATGGGGAAGGAATGGCTTCTTATCATAATGGCTTGAGTCTATACTCAAAGGAAAGGGACTTACAGTACAGTGTGTGGGCTGTGGGAGGCCCAATACTCTTTATGCTTAATTGAGCAATAGGCATTTTCAGAAGATTCTGTGGAGGTTACCAGAAGGAGAGATAGGGGAGAAGAGGGGAGGGGAGGAGAAGGGAGGAGAGGGGAGAAGAGCGGAGGAGAGGGAAGGGGAGGAGAGGGAAGGGGGAAGGAGAAGGGGAAAAGGGGGAAGAGAGAGGAGGAAAGGGGAGGAGAAAGGGAGGGTAGAGGAGGGAAGGGGAGAGGAGAGGGGAGGAGAGTGGCAGGAATTTTCTCTATCCAATGAGGTGAAATTCTAGAATGACAAGAAACCAAGAAATAGGGATGGGGGATGAGGCCATTGATAGAGTCTCTTCAATTTTCTTAATTTATAGTTTTAATAACATTTCAGTGTCATTTTACAACTTCTCAGCATCAAGTTTGTAAAACATATTCATCTAAACACCAACCAGGTAGTTGTATTAGTTTTTCTTCAATACTCAAACTCCGTTAGGGTCTCAAATACCACCTTGATGCTACTGATGGAGAATAGGTGAGAACAGGCACTAAGTTCAGGTAAGCAAACAGAGCCTCCAGTGTGTGTGAGCATCAGTACATGATTCCTCCACCCACCCTGTGAGATCTTTTCCATGTGCTTGCCTTTACCCCAGCATTTTCCTAGAACTTAGCAAAGCTGACAGACCATCAGAGTTTCCCCTGCATGGCTTCAAGCTTGACATTGATGTTTTCTACCTGCCCGACCTTGGGAAAGTAATTTTACCTCTCTGAACTCGGTCTAGAAAACACTGGCCTTCTTCCAGGTTTGGAGAAAACAGAATGAGATGCAAAGCATAGGAAAACATTGGGAACATTGTTTAAGAACCCCACACCTCTAAGATCCAAGTTCACCACTTAGCTATTGAGGCAACTTAGTTTAATTTTCTGTCTTTTGTTGCATGTTACTTGTTCTTTATCCTAAAGGAATTTATAAGCACATTACAATGTGGATACCAGATACAAGGGTATCTTTTAAGCTGTTTGGTGGAAAAGCTCTTAGCAATTCTTTTCCAACTTATTAGTGATTGTATAATAATTCTAGTAGGATATTTAGAGGGTAGTTGACAAATTACAAATAATGGGTTAATAAACTACAATGTATTCCATGAGAGAAGAATTATATAGAAATTGAAACTATGTATTCAAAGAATTCTTAATGAGCTGACTCATAATATTATGTAATACAAAGCACAGGATGTGTTACTCTTAATTTTATATCTGACCAGTATTGTAATCCATTTTAGCCAAGAAGAAAGGCTGGAAAGTTATCCATTAAAGTGTTGGTAAATCATGGAGGTGGAATTGCAACAGGCCCCAATACCTGCTGAGGGGGTGATTGACTTAGAACCTAGCACATAGAACCAAACACTTCCCATAATGGGAACAAAAACCTAATCCATCAAAGACCTGGTCCATAATTCCAGGATCCAAGAAAGTCTCAAAAATACTAACCTTGTTTTTTTGGCTTCTGTAGTTTAGCTTCTTTCTAACTGTTCTAACTGAGGTTTGTCAACCAGGATGGTGTGTCTGTGTGTGTGTGTGGGAGGTTGTATAAAAGACAAAGGATGGTGAGGTGGCTCAGGGCTGTATGATTTAGCCAAGTTCCCCACACAGATTCCAGCTAGCAATACAGACTTTCTATTGTCTTTAAGAGTGTCTGCATATATTCTATAGTGGAGTTACCCCATAACATTCTGGAGTTCCTCATGAGATTTCCAGAGACTGAGACACTGGGTCACTTGGAGATTCAGATCTCCTGCACCATTATCAAGGGAGGACAGCCTGTAGAGGGACACAGTCTGAGGCATTCCCGCATCCAAGGAACTTCTCCTACTTCTCTTTCTGTCAATCCATATGCTTCTAACACCCCCACATAAATGTAAATGGAAAACTATAGAAAGTTGCCTGGATCCATTGCCTCAATAGCTAAGTCTGTTAGTGGTTCCTTCTGAACTGGTCACTTAGAGAAGGCTGTAAGTGTCCCTAATTGCAGTATCTAGGATCCATGTGAAATGCCACCAGATCCCCTGATGTCAATATGGGTGGTAGCCACAGCTTATTGTCTTTATTTCTACCTGTCTGTGTGTCTCTGTGTTTCTGTGAGTTCTGTTGATTGGAGAAACAGACTTGAAATGGGAGAGTGAGTGAGTAGTCCCGAGACTTAGTTGAAGTGAGTGTTAAAATACTCCAATGAAGGTTTTGTGGATGAGGATGGATATATCAACCAGTGGCTTCTCTGATGTGAGACTCACCCCCTGGTTTAAGACCTGTAACTTTTATTGGAAATCCAAATTCTTTTGGCTCAGCCAGGTCAACCAAGTCAACCAAAGAACCCCCAAACCTCTGCCTATTCTCTCAGACCCACTGGAAATGGAAATTGACTTTCCCTTTCTGTATGCTCTAGGTCAGTTCTGTCCTGTGGAGGTATATAAAAAATCTACACTCTGGCTGAGCTCCTACCTGGTCCCACCACTGTGAATAATCCATTGTGGATACCCATTCTAGACAAGCCGTTGATGATTCTGGCTACAGTAGGCACCTGACACTCTAAGTGTAAATTTCTCAGCGTTGTCCTCTTCTCCAAGGGGAAAAGTGTAAGAATAAATTATTCTTTTGATTCACTAAGTTGTGGATGGTCTTGCTATGCAAGCATATATAGAGTTAAATAAGGGTTAAAATATCTGCAAAGAGTGCACACATAAATGATTTTTAAAAACCAATGAATGAAAACCTAAAATGGTGAGGCAAAGGGAGGAAGAGATCTTTCAGCAGCTCACTAGAGCCTAATAAATACAGAGGCAGATGCTCACAGCCAACCATTGGACTGAGCACAGGGACCCCAATAGAGGAGTTAGAGAAAGGACTGAAGGAGCTGAAGGTGTTTGTAACCCCATAGGAAGAACAGTACCAACCGACCAGACCTCCCAGAGCTCCCAGGGACTAAACTACCAGCCATAGAGTACATATGGAGGGACCCATGGCTCGAGCCACATATGTAGCAGAGGATGGCCTTATCTGACATCAATAGGAGAGTCCCTTGGTCCTGTGAAGGCTTGATCTCCCAGTGTAGAAGAATGCCAGGGCGGTGAGGTGGGAGTGGGAGCATCCCCATAGGAACAGGGGGAGGGAAATGGGATGAGGAGATCCAGAGGAGAAACCGGGAAAGAAGATAACATTTGAAATGTAAATACAGAAACTATTCAATAAATAAAAACAAGCCATGTCTAGATGTTTTTGTGTGTTTGATTTTGGCTCTTCTGCTGATGTATTTACAGCTAATTTTATAGCAAAACAATGTAGTATTCTAGAAAAACATCTATGGTTTATGGTTTAGGAACATTTTACTTGTTACCTATGGTGCACACCAACATGGCCAGTTCATGAAAAAAACTGTGTCTGCCTGGATAGCCTCCATAAAACCCATGATGCTCTGACTCCTGCCGTATAGTTGGCCCCTTTCCCCACAGATTTGCATTCAATTGTTGGAAACCATCTTGCCTTGAAGGTCCTGGCACCCTCACTTCCCGTGAGCATGGGCCCCAGCCAATGAAAGATTGACAGAGGTATACAAAAGTTGGTTTCTGGCATATGAGGAGTCACTCTGTAAGGAGGATTATTCTTCCAGATTCTCCTCTCAAGGAATGGTCCATGACGTAGACCAGAGGTTCACAGCTTTCCCTGGTTGTACTTCCTTGGTCAGCATGCATTTCCCACTCCCTTAGTGATTGGTCTCCATACAACTCCCACCCCCTTCCACTGCAAATCCCATGTCTCCAAATTTCAGCCTCAAACTCACCTTCTTAGAACCCTATGTTAATTACTCTCTTTTACATTTCTCTTGAATTCCAAAATGTGCTAAGAAACTTAAATTATCTAGCACAAGTGTATTGAGAATGCTCAACAAATGCTAATAGCTCTTCTCTCCTCCTTATTGGCATAAAGTGGAAAAATGTGAGGAACTTCCTTAAATATAAATAGTACTCAAGTGAATTTTCTATACTCAATATATGAAGATTTTAAAAAGTATCTGAGAGACACGGGGCCATTAATATTTATGCCTACTGTATGGAGTGAGTAAGGAGCTGTGCCAGGAGTATCTGTGAGTTCTCTAGGTGACCCATCGCCTCTCCATTTGATGATAAGTATGGATCAGTCCCTGAGTTCCCAGGCTGTCCTTAGCATGGAGTTCAGTAGAGCAAATGTGATATATCTATGGCAAAACCACAGTGGATAGGTTTCTTTTGCCTTTTGAGCCTGTGCCTATCCTACTTCTCATCCACAGATCTGAAGAGTAAATGTAGACGGCGTTAGAACCACAGCACTCGGAGCTAACAGAGAGAAGCTGGAGGCTTCATGCTCTGTCCCAGTCTATTGCTTCAGCAGCAAGGTGTCCTGTGCTGTGGTTTCAACATGTCTTCACAACTCCACATTAGAAGCTTAATCACTAGTGAAGCAGTGTCAAGAGGCATGGCCTTTAAGACTTGAAAAGGATAGCTACACTCATGAACCCACAGCAGTTATGGTTGCCTGCACGAGATCGAGCCAGTCAGCATTCTAGCAGGAAGCAGGGAGGTACACAGGAACTCCTAACTGAGGAGCTAATGACAGTTGACAGCTTCTAGGGAAGAGAGGGTCATGTTTTTAAGGATGTGGTCTTTAGTGGGGCTACATACTTCTGTGGATAAACCCACACTCAGGAATATATGGGCAGCACCAATAGATTTTACTGGGTTGTTAAAATGAAAAAGGAGGACGTTGAATTGGAAGGGGGTGGCAAGTTAAGGGAGTGGACCTGGGAACAAACAACTGGGGGTAAACTCTTCCCAAGGATCAAGTACATTGAATGACATTCTCAAAGAATAAAAAAAATGTGATGTTAAAAATAAGAGGCAACTTAGAAGGGGGAATAAAATAGTCAAAAGAGGCAGATGGAGGGAGGGATTTGAAAGGGAGAGGGGATGGGGAGGGGAATTGGGGCTTCAGGATCAGGTGAGGGGAGAGACAGGAGAGATGGTCAGATGGCTATGAAAATGAATGGAAATCTGCAACTGATAGGGGTGGCTAGGTGAGGGGCATCTCCAGAATGAGACAGAGACCTGGGATAAGGTAGGTACCCAAGAATCTATGGGGGTGACTTTAGCTGCGACTCACAACATTGGGAATACAGAACCTCAGAAGGCCACCTCCTGTAGCCAGGCAGGAACCCCAGAGGAGTGATAGGAACATCAACCCACCAATAAAACTTACAATCCAAAATTGACCCTGCCTACAAGAAATGCAGGCATGGGAGATGGAGCAGAGACTGAGGAAATGGCCAACCAATAACTGGCCTAACTTGAGACCCATCCCATAGGCAAGTACCAATCCCTACTACTATTAATGATACGCTGTTGTGCTTGCAGACAGGAGCTAGCATGGCTGTCCTCTGAAAGGCCCCATCCAGCAGCTGACTCAGACAGATGCAGAGACTCACAGCCAAACAGTGGGTGGAGCTTGGGGACTCTTATGGGAGAGTAGGAAGAAGAGCTGTGGGTCCTAGGGGGATAGGAATGCCACAGGGAGATGAACAGAATCAACTAACCTGGACCCGTGGAGCTCTCAGAGTCTGAAGCACTAATCAAAGTACATACATAGGACCTAAGCCTCCCCACATATATGTAACAGATATGCAGCTTGGTCTTCATGTGAGTCTCAAACAGCTGGAGCAGGGGCTACCCCAAAAGCTGTTGCCTGCCTGTGGGATATGTTCTTCTAGCTGGGCTGCCTTAGGGAGTACCTGAGGGTAGAGGAGATGAGGGAAGGATTGTGGGAGGAGGTGACAGGGACGGGGCAGTGAGGGGGATGTAAAGTGAATAAGTTAAAAAGTAAAATAAAAATTTTAAAAAGTAGCAATACTATTGGAGTTGTGTTCCTATGAATTATGTATGCTACATCATCACAGGAGTGGGTTAGCCACCCTGGGAGTGGGGGTCTCATAAAGGGAGTTCCAGCTCCTTCTTCCTCTTCCTGCAGTGACTCTTACCCTTTCACCACCTACCTTCAGGTGACACAGGAAGACCCTTGCCAGACAACGACACTTTAGTGTCATGCTTCCAAGTCTCAGTGTTGATAAGAAAACGTCTTCTCTTTATAAATCATCCAGGTGGTGGTATTTTGTTATAGCAAGACAGAATAGATAAAGATACCCATCTGCATTTTGGCCCAATGTTTCCCTTGACACAGGATGTAGAGCAGGGGCAGGAGTGTGCTTTTCAGGGTCTGTCAGAGGCATGAATAGTTAATACCCTGCCTGCCCTAGGCAGCATTTCTGAGCCTAGGAAGATGGGTTGGCATGAGTCTTAGGCTGTCATTTTTTTCTGGTTGTCATTTTGAAGGTAACCAATCCATTTTTTCACTGTCATCTTTATTCAGTAATACACACATTATTACAGCTAGGAAATTGTTGATTGTCAAAAGAACCTTGAAAATCCATCTTTAAAAAAACTTTTTATTAATTCCTTATGAATTTCACATCATGCACCCCAATTTTACATATCTCTCCATCTCTTTGTATCTGCCCTCTGCCATTGCAACCTCCCCCCAAAGAAAATCAGAATTAAAATGAAATTAAAACAAAACAGAACCCATCACATTATGGCAGCTGTTGTTTCTTTGTAAAAATGTGTCACACAGTATACCTTTCTGTCCAACCAACTTTACTTGCAAATGTTCACTGCAATAATTCATTAGTCTGGTTTGAGGCCTCTGACTTTGGCTACACTATCAATATTGGATCAGCACTGGGATCCTCTCAGATAGCCTGTTGTAATGCTGTGTCATGGAGATCCTGGAGCTTTGGTTCTGTAGAGCTGGCCCCTTCAAGTGCTCTGGCATTTTACAGATGTTGTAGATGTTGGGGTGGACCAACTCAAAGTTCTGGGTCTGGGCCTGGCTAGTAGCTGAGTTGGTCAGCCTGCCTGTTCTCTAGTAGCACTGTCCCAGCTAGCTTCCCATTGCCATAGCTAGTAAGGGGGAGGGCCAGCTCTCCTGCCCCTTTTCATGTGACTGGCTACCTGTGAATGTATTCTATCTCAGAGAACTTGGTGGGCAGTGAGCCTGATTCACACGGGTATTATCACTCCACTTAGAGTCTGGATATTAAATCCAACCTTGACACTTCTTATCGTTGTGGGCAGATGGATTCACAGGTACTCACACCAACAGCCAGATTCACTTACTTTGGTCATTAACACAGTTTATTATTGGCACACTTACCAGTAAAGCATACATAAAATACAGCTGTTTTATGACACACGGAGCCACTGTGTCTTTACATGTATAGAGGAACATATTAATATGCAAATGGAAAAATTAGTTCTCTTATAAAGTTTCACATAAATACACTGAACTTGCCCCAAAAGAAAAGTTGCCATAAAAGAAACAGGTGAAGGATTTACAAAATATTACACAGGAAATATAGCATAAAAAAACCCCACCAAAACTCAGTCAACTAAGATACAATTAAAATAAGAAGAAATAAAAAGTTTCAGATTTATTAAGCTTCCCACAAAATTAATGGATTACATGGCTTGAAAATATTCGGACCCACGGCAAGTTTACAAATGCATACATTTCTCAGAGTCCATTTGTTTTTGTGTACATAATAAAATCTACCCATATATCTTTGATGATTCCTTGTTTCAGTATTTGGCCTAAATTGAAACAACTCAGATTCAAGAACCAGTTAGCTTCAGCTTGCCAGAAACTCACCTAGCTGTGTTTTCTTAGGGATCTGGCCACATGGAAACCAATGGAAAGTGGAGTAGGTGGGGGACTTACATTTAAATTACTTTCCCAAAACGGATATTTTTCTTTTCTTTTCTTTTTTTACTGAAACAAGAAACTCTTAAATGCAAGTCAAAAAGCAGAAAATATTTTACAATATTAAAAAGTCATCTGTAGTTGGGGTCGGCATGTTACTGAGATCCTGAGCACGTTTGGATAGCATGGCCTTCGTAGGGTGCATGGACAGGAAGTTCAACACATGAGGGAGGTAAGACCGTGCCAGGAGGTGCATGAGCCTCTGCTGCTTCTAACTACCGTCAGGGACAGTGTCTATACTTCTTTTGAAGGCCTCCAAGGAGAGGCCATGGAGGCTCATTTGAACAATCCTCTCAATTAAAAAGGGGAAAAATTGCAAGAAACAAAATCAGGTCATTATGTTTAGAAATAGATGTTTGCATGGAAACGTTTCGCTTGTGTGTTTTAAATTTCATCTCTTTTCTCTCCCGGTAGTAGAGATTTGGGACTGGAATTCTACCCCATGGGACTATGGACAGCAAAATCAAATGCTGGTGGCCCGTCTTACTGGGAAGCCTGGGGTGGGGGGTTTTCTGATTTGGTCTCTTGCGTGGCGGGAGGTTTACTGTTCCACGGGCTGTTGTTCCCCAGGGCAGGTGAATTGTTGAAGTCTTCTTCGTCGTCCATGCCGTTGGCCGCATCATACTGCGTGTTTTCTAATCTAGTGATTAGCCTTTCGTCCTCGTCCCCAAACTCACCTCCCATCAGAGTTGGCTCTCCTACCACCATCACATCCTGTGAACAGCAGCTGACATTATTACAGGGAAACCTTAGGGGGGAGAAGCTCAGCTTAAAACAACAGTGGGAGGAGCTTAGGGGACCTAGGACAGACACACTCTGTGCGCTGCACAACAGGGTAAAGTCTCAATGTCGGGGGGCCGAGACGCATATTGGATTTCTACAGGAAATAAACATCGCCTCCTGATGTGTAACAACCACGCGAGTTTATGTCCTTAGTGCGCAGCCTGACACCGGAGAGCGAGCAATGCTAGCAATCTGCAGAAATAAAAAAATGGATTTTTCAAAATTAAAAAAATCCACGCTTTGAACTTGCTGACCCGGGGCACTTTTGAGAGGGCTATGGAACCTTTTTGGCGATATTTCCAAAAATTGCCACCTCCAACGAGGGTTTGTGAGTGGCCCTGTCAACTTGCAGAAAGCTTGCACATGGGTAGGTAAGGTACCATTCTGCAATACCCACACAACTCATTCCAAATATTTACTCTGTCCCCACGATGATATACACTTTAATTGAAGACAGAATCCCTCTCTTCTCTATTCTGCCAGGTCCTTTTATGCAGCCAATATCCTTGACATTCTACTACTTAATTATGGTAATTAATTTAGGTAAAGTTTTCGATAAAAACAATGTTCACACTGATTTGACAATTTGCATAGCTAATTAAGTCATTAGCAAAAACCTGCTGATTGCCAACAAGCCCTGAATTTACCATCTGTTATTTCATGGTGCCTGTCACCTATCTCCACACAGGCAACCCTGCTACCAATCTGGGCAGTAAAGAGAACCAGTCCATCCAGCTGGTACCATAAAAGAAAGATGAAGAGCAAGCTAATTATAATTACTTCAGTGGGGCTGGTAGTCATCAGGGATGGGGGCATGCAAGAAGAATCCAAGTAATCACTCTTTTAAGTACAAATTGTCCTTCCATGCAAACAAAAAAGCCACCGACTGTAGCTGGTAGCCCCAGTAGAAGCCACAGCTGGAAAAGCCCAGGCCCAGAGTCAGGGTAGGGACACACACAAGACAACTCCAGCTTCTCTGTACAAAGGGAGGATTCTATAGGGATGACCCGGGTGTGGGACAGGCTAATCTGTCAGATAGATTCTTCCAAGTAGGATCTAAGCAGTATTTACTTAAAGGTTCAGGGCCTGAAGAGGGTGAATTGCTCTCAGCCTTTAGGAAGCAGGAAAAAAAAAAAAAAAAAAAAAAAAGACTGCTAGGCCAGCTGCATTGGAGGGGTAAGTGTGCAGCCCTTCAGAGGGAACTAATTCAGTAAAATGTTTGACCACTGGGCATTTTTTTTTAAAACCCTGGGGAGCTTTTCTTACTGTCTGGAGAAGACAGCAACATGAATACCAATTAAATAATAACTAGAACTATGAAGGTGTCCATTGAACAAACCCTGTATTAATTCCTACCTGGTCTATTCGAGGATGAAAAACTTTGTTTCAATAAATCCTTCCCTGCCCCCTTCTTTATTTGGATGCGATGATAAACAGGTCCCCACGCTATGCTTTCTGACTAGTCATTCTTGTGAACTAGTAAAATTGGTTTTAAGGAGAAATGGCCCAGATGGAGTAAACATATAAAATGTGAGTTTGGCTGACTCAGCTATAAAGGTAAGGGTACTAGTAAGGGTACTAGTAAGAGTACTAGCCAGATAGTAAACTGATGCTTCCAAGAAAGTGTTTACTAGGCAACGAAGAGCCAGAAATGACACTGCCATGTAAGGATACTCATGAGGACTCTTAAGATGAGATGCAAAATAGACACTGTCTTTCTGATGGGGAAGAGGGACCATGTGATTTTAGATGGAATATAGACACCACACAGACTTGTGAACATTATTCAGTTAGCAGAGAGGCCACCATCTCACTCACTGGAGTCTGAGGATAGAGTGTCATTTAGGCGATTAGAAGGCTTGACTTATGGTGAAGAACAGAAGGAAGTAGAAAGAGTAGGGAAGGAAAGACTGGCTGTGCACAGCATTCCAGTTAATGAATACACTTGGGAGGCTTTGGGGAACATGCATTGAATGTCAGCTAGCATGAGCAGGCCATCGAACCAACCACGTGGGTCTGTGTTAGTACTGTGATTCCAAGGCCATCGAGAGAAGCTGAAGCTGAAAGAGGGTGAACCGAAAGGTGGTTTGAAAAGCAGAGGAGACATGTCAGAAGTAGTCAAATTATGTGTGACTTGAGAAGGAAAGTCCCCAGCACTGCAGATGTGTTCTCTGCATTAGAAAACAACATTCATGCAAGAGAAACAATAGGCATGTAGTGGTTTGCATCACTCTAGTGGGGCTCTGGTGGAGGCTTGTAATATGTGAAGGACAGCTCTACCACACCCCCATACTACCACTTGCTGGAAAAGATGTCCAGGCGTAGGCATTTGTAAATGTTCTACATTTATGAGAGATACTATATTGGCTTTATTGGTTATTTAAAAAATATTTTAATTAGAAACGTTCTCTCTGTGTGTATGTGCACACACATGACGTAGTTGATTGATAGGGGCTAGCTATAAGAAGACTAAGAACTTTATGTGCACATGGATACTTGAGGCCATTTACAGAGTTACTTGAACATTTCCATTTGGTTCCTTTCACACCTTTACAAAAGGACAGGGATGGTCTGCTCTCTGACTGTCTCTATCTGTTAACTTCACACAAATTAAGTAGAGATCTGTTTTATAGTCCAGGCTGCTGCTAGCCAGGGGATATGAAATGCAAGTCCCCACCCCATGTCCTGGAAATCCCAGTTCAGTAGTGAGAATGAATTTCCTTCCCATCTCCATCCTTTAGTGACTCACTTAAGGGCACCGGAATGCATCTGAGAGCAGCCCACATACCCTTGTTTCCCGCGAGGCTAACCTCTGCTCCTGAGCTGGGAGCTTCGAGGTAATTTTTTCCCATTTCACACCTTCTCACTAATTCCCCGTGCAAGGACCACCAACCTCTGAGGAGGACTGGAAGTGACTCCTTTCAGGGCCCCTCAATGCTTCTCCTTAAATTGGCCAGAAGGGGTCACTGCTGTTGAATGACACAGGTCTCCATCCCTCCCAGGGTTGAGGCTGCAGTTCGGGATGGCTCCTAGCCCCTGCTCATGAAGTGAGAAGCAGAATCCAAGGATTAAACCCTAGTCCTGGCCACACACACACACACACACACACACACACACACACACACACACACACGCATACATTGTTGTTACAAAATCTATGCAGGCCAGGGCTGTGGTCATTGGTCAGGCATCTGATGCCTGCAGATCATTTCTGTTCGAACAATGAGATGATGTTGATTCAGTAAAAAATGGTTAAAAAACTGTGGTCAGTATAATTTAAAATCCATTGTACTTGAAGACACTTAAGAGTCTGCACATTTTCATAGCTGGCTTCTCTTCCTTGCTTCTTTTGGTCATCTGCAAGTTCTATTTAATGTAAATACCTTAAGATGCATGGTACAGGGTCATTCATCTTTCTATTTACTGGTGCCTTGCTCACATAAAATCCACACTCATGAAAATTTCCCAATGTAGTAATCCTGTACTCAAAAGCACTTGTTGGCTTGAAGGACAGGAGGATCATGGAGTAGAAAAACTGTTTGTTAAAATTGAAATAACTCCACTCATACCAGGAATGCCAAAATATACAAGGTACTCATTTACTCTCAACTTTTAAACACTTGGCAGAGATCACTAATGGTTGCCCTACCAAACACTACTTGTTAGAATTCTTGTCAACATGATACCCTGGGAATCTGGCATCAAAGAGGAAACTTCTTGGTCATGCCCAAGCTAACCAGTGAGCTTCTTAATGACAATGCCTCCTTGCCTTATTTTTAAAATAATTTTAAATCTCAGAATCACTAATATTTTTATAGCATTGCATATAGTAGGAGCTTAGAGAAAGCTAGTTCACCTGACCTAAATTCCTTCAATAGCCATACTGTTGAGTAGTACTTTGGTTCCAGAATTCTCTGTCCATTTTCCTTGTTTGCTAGAGGAACCTAAGAAATGTTAGTTTCTAGGCCCTGGGCTAGAGGAATACATAGGCTACTTGTGAGGACATTTTCTGTCTGTTGGTTTTGACTGGGCCACTTTCCCCATCCTCCAGTCACATTCCTGCTTAAGCAGGAACAGGTACAATTCTTTGGTGCTTTAATAAGAAGACACGGATATCAGATATTCTCTGCTGACCTTTTCTCTGTGACCATCAAGTATGATGAGTGCAAAGGTCTATTCAGAAAATAGGACTGTTTGGAAACTCATTGCATTACTTGAGGAGAATAAATCCTAGCATTCTTAAAATTCAAATATCTCCTTTTATGTCTGGTGGCTATTCTTTCTACTGTCCTTGTCTCTTTAATGCAGTGAAGAGGGAAACCACGCCCCAGTTTGCGGAAGACAAGAAGAATTCCATAGACTCAGGGAGTCCTTGAATACTGGGTTTATTTTGTCTAAAGAGACTGACCAATAAGAAACGGGCTGAAGGGAAGGTTAGAGAGACACATTGGCAAGTGGGGAGTCTCCGGATAAAAAGTTTACACTTGAGGACAGAGGTGAAGTAGGATCAGAATGAGGCTGGCGAGGACAAGAGATAGAGGGTGGAAAGGGTAAGGAATCCAGAATAAGGGAGTGGTGTACCTCCAAAGTCATAGCGTCTAGAAGTCATAGTGTCAAGGAAGGGTGAGGATTCAACAGAGTCAAATGCCTGGTGACAACATGAGCATGGGCAGAGGAGCCACAAGGAATTATGGCAGGTGGTGACAGCAGGTGTTTGTAAGGACAGAGTATTTAAAAGTGACAGTCTAACACTGCAGTGAGAATTTGGAAGCAGGAGAGGCAGTGGTTCAGTTTGAAAAGAATCAGCCAGTGGTGAAGAAGGCCGTGCAGTCTACTCTCTTTGGACACTACCTTCAACACTCAGTTTTAAAGTTCTATACAGCATGCCCCACCCCCTGAGTAGCCTTTGTCCAGGCTCATAAATAAAGGCAAGAGGTCAAGGGTCAAAAGGAGTGAGATCAAACCAGAGTCTGGCTCTTCATGAGCTAATGATGTGTCAGACAAAAGTTTACAGAGCTATACTTCTAGTGGCTGCAAGCTAATTACCTGGCTCTTAAATAAGAGGGAAGGCCCATACTGGGAAGACCTAGGCAAATTACAGTATGGGGCCAGAGCTCTGGGGACCAGTTTCCAGGGACATATTGGGTCTCCAAGGCTGCAGCTGAGAGGCCTTAATATGCCACCCAGGCATGCTGTTAAGTGATGCTTTAATTAAACCTTGAGTGCCATATCTCCTGTCAGTGACTCTGATGGCTTTTTAATTCAGGTCCCATCACAGCACGGACTCTTAATATTCCCACCTAATTCCTCATTTACAGGGGACGTTACCATGGCAGGGCTCTTACCTCTTGGCCCATCCTACCCTTTCCTTACTGCGCCCCTCCTCTACCTCCAAACTACCCAGAACCTATCTTGTTTTTCTTTTTTTCAGTTCAGAGAGGAATCCCAGCCCCCCCCCCTCCCCCGAGTTGGATGAAGAGGAAAGATAAGGCTTCAGGCCTAAAAGCAAAGTGAGACTTACAGGTACCTGGGTGGACAGGCTCAGGCTCGCTGCCGGGGTCTTCTTCTTGCTGCCGGCGCTGTTGGTCGTGTTCCCGGCACTGCTGTTGGAAGTGCTGCTTGTGGAGTTTTTTCGTTTTCTCCTTTTGGTTGTCGGTTGCCTTGTGGGTTCTGCTGTAATAGGGAAAAGGGAAGAGGAATGGGCTCTAGGGAAAGAGTCTGAGGCAACCCCCAGCATACTGTCTCTCCAATGACGTTCTTTTTACACACTGAAAAGAGAACTATTGAAAACGTCCCCATTTTATGTAACCTAAAAATAACAATAAAAGAAAATGGTTGATTTATTCCTAGCACAAAATGTGTGAAACTCTTTTCTTCTGCTTGTAGCTATGACACGATTTTTATTTAATTGTTCTGCCTAATTATATATCTGCAATTCATTAATAGTGCTTCAGAAGCAAGCTACAGGTACCACTTTCATAATTGAATTTGGAATACTTTTAACCAGTAGAAAAGTTGGGAGCTGGCCAACTTCTTTTCTTTGTAACAAAAGAAACAAGAACTCATAGGTACCTCAGAAGGTGCAAGGTTTGTCAAAGAAGTAGTAGCACCAGCCAGTTTCTGGCAAAGCTGTGTACAACACTCGCCCTACTATATCCATGTCACACGGCAGCCTGTCCTGACAATCTTGGTTGTCACAGTCTTGGTGAGATTGGAGCTTCTGAGCTGTGTAGAAACACACTAAATGGTTTGAACTTTGGTCTTTAATAAATGCTATTTATTAATGAATAGTCTTAGGATGTCTCTGTATGGTTTATCTAGAAAATGAGAGAAACTAGGCTTCTTCATGAAAGGTCTACTCAGAAATAGTGAAAAATATTTTGGACTTGAATGCGGGACAACTACTTTCTGAGAAAATAGGACTCATGGCAATGTGTGCTGAGGATTATTAATTTACTTATTGTCTCTTTGGTGTGTATTGAGGTATATCTAGTGTAGCATCACACAAGCACACCCATATACATATAATAAATCTATGGTTAGAACGTTTTACATCCCGGTGTCCCAAAGCATGGTTGAAATACTCCTAACCATCAACCCTTTCTACAAATGAACCATCATCTTCCTTTTGATGGCCCTTCATTCCCAGAACCTCTGAGAGCATATTTATAAGGATAGTGTGGAACAAGGGCATACCTGGCGGTGCCACCATCCGCTGCCACTTCTGAAACAGACAGGTCTTCAGGCAGTCTCGGGGACTGAGGTTGTAGGTTTTGTGTCTCGACATCAGTTCCTGCATTGGCTCCAGTATTACACACAACTGCAAGGAATTCAAAGTCACCGGTGTTCTGCTACTTGATCATATTAATTACAATAATAATTCTAACAGCTGGAATCCATTAGACAGCTTAAAGGTTTGGTTTCCCCCCTCCCTTTCTTTTCCTGGTTTTGATTTTCTCTATGTAAGTTTGAAGGGAAAGAAATATTACCCATACTTGATTATATCCACTTAAGGTAGTATCATTTATAACATGGTATTACAGCCGAATGTGATTTACACACACACACACACACACACACACACACTTTCCTGCAGACTTGTTGTTGAATACACACAGCTCTGTAATGAATTCAGAGGCCTTTCCCTGGTTAAGGAAAGCAGTCTTCTATGGAGCTTACTATTCTGATTTCTGCTCTGGCTTCAGGCTGCTGTTCTTGTTTGTATAACCTCCTGCTGTGAGTTTCAGTGCTGGTTTACACAGGTTATCTGGTGGGGGAAATGCAGCCTTTAAACTTTGCAGAAGGCGGTGATGCTTCTTGATGCTGATTCTCATAAAGGCAGGTGATGAGCACTGTATGCACTTGATTCTTGTGCTCATCTTTATCTGTTTTTACCCATGCAGTTCATGTAAGTGGTACATATCTGTAGACTACATTTTATTCACCTTATTATCTCCTTTGAGCCTTTTCAGCTTTACTTTGGTCCAAGATGTCTAATGACAAAGATCAAATTAAACAAAAAGACAAAATCATTTAGGGTGACCTTAGACTTTTCTGGATTCCTTTGGGTGCACGCCTGTCAGAACACCACTGCATTGAGAACATTCTACTTACTAGGACAAAGTCCGAAACTTGGAACAAACTGTCCATCACACTGAGGGCTACAGTGATGGAAATGTTGGCATGTGCCTGCCCCTGTGCACTGCACGGTTGCCTTAGGAGAGGAGTCCCCAAGTTTTGGCTTCTGTTCGACTTCCTTTCCATTCCTCTCCCTTTGCATCAGCCTTCACCTTCAGCATCTCCCTTAGATACGTTCTGTTCCCTGCTTGTTATCTTCTCCTGTCGCTAATACCTGCCCCAACCTTGAAGACATAGAGAAGGATGGTACTTTTGCCCCATACATCTCCCTGTGTAAACTGAGTGTGCTGTACCTCTGACTTTCCTGTTGCAGCCCAGAACTTTCTGCTTCACAGCCTTATGCAGCCTTCACAGCCCTCTGTTTCCAAGTCTCTTTTATACGTGGTCATAGTGTCTTGGAATGCTTTGCCTTTTAACTCTGTGTCCCAATGAACAGATGCATTTAAGGGGTAATTCTTAGGAAGCCTGTAAAACCTTTCCAGGCTCAAAGAGTGTGTCCATCAGAACCATGTGGTCCGACTTCTGAAAACACAGACGCCGGTGCTCAGTCCCTTCTCATGGACTGTGCATATGTGCCCTTTAACTTACATTTTAAAACTCCATACCTACATATAATTCTGTAACTTCCCACCAGAGTTTCAGGTCCTCTGCTTCGCAGAACTGGACTTGCCAATGGAAAACATTACTCTGCCATGTTTTCAGCTCTTTCCTACTTTCTTCTCCTTCCCACATTCCCTCCCCAGATCTAAGTGGGATCATGATGAAGAATGTTACCTAGAAAGATTTTACCTGTTAATGACAGATTTGCTAAATGCATTAGCCCTATGTAAGGGTCTTCTGTGAACTGCTTTTAGTTTCCTTGGAAGAAGGAAGTTTTTCAAGGCTGAGCAATACATATATAATGTCCAGCACAGAAATGAGACAGCCTCCCTCCCTTGACCCTTGGGAATCCAACATTATAGATCCTTGAAGTAATACAACCTGCAGTTGCTTGCTAGATCTCCAGTCTATCGGCCCTCCATACTTACTTTATGTTCTCTTTGAAATCTAAAATGCCAGTAAAGAAAAATTAACAAATGGAACAGAATTCTCTTGCAAATAACTCCATGTTTCAACGTAGTGAGGGCTGTATGTGTGCATTTTCCTATAAGGATTCTTTCCTAGGAATCAAAGGATATACAGAGCACATGTTGTGATGCCACTATGGTCTCTACTGGCAGCTCTGAGAACCAATCACCCCACAGAGCAGAGCCAGATCACATTCAGGTAGACTCAGAGACATTTGCAGTCATGATTATGGCAAGAAAAACTTTCAGAAATCCCAGGGACCGGTGAACATTTTTTTAAACACACACACACACATCTGTAAGGCAGAGAGGAGAGGGGAGGAAGGGAGGGAGGGAGGGAGGGAGGGAGGGAGGGAGGGAGGGAGGGAAGGAGGGAGGGAGGGAGGAAGGGAGAGCACAAGCAAAAACTTTTAAAATATTTTCTTCAGTTCATTTCTGTTTGTTCTACATGCAATCCTGATGACTATAAAAGACACAGGTGACTGGGACAAGCTGGGAAGTCTCAGTATGGAGTGCGACTGTCATCGGGTGTGTCTCTTTGGACACGCGGCTGGATAGCACTGGGTTTCAATTTCATCTGGAAATCTGGAAATCAAATACCCACCTTGTACATTCAGTGTGGTGAATTAGGACATGATTGTCAGGAAGCACAACACACACAGTGAGCCCCACTCTTCATTTTTTGACACCAGCACTCATTCACTGAGGTTCTTCCTCAGCTGTCAAGACCTAGGCTTTTGTGTTGGGGACACAAAATATGAGAATGCTCTTCTGCCCTCCAAGAACATTTTGTCCCCTAAGGAATGTTTTAAACAGATTAAAAAATCTTCCTTGGGTTCACAGTTCAAGTGTCTCAGGAAATCACCTCCTTTTGACAAAACTATTTTTCATTACATGACAGGCTGAATGACAAAGATGACCTGCTTGGACTCAGAAAGGGTGACCAACATTAAGCAGGGTACGGATTGAAGGAGCTACACTTACCGTAAGAACTATGAACTCAGGGTTGTTTTTTTTGGTTTTTTTTTGTTTTTTTTTTTTGTTTGTTTTTTTTGCCTCTCCTTTCTGTATATTGGGAAATATTTTTTTTTCAAAATATCTCTCTATCATTATAACCCATCCCAAAGGAGATTGCATCTTTGCATGCTAATCAAGAATCCTCACAGTCATTTCTTAACATTGGAGAGGTCCTGGGCTGGAGAGGCAGCCCCACCCATTTATTCATGTATGCAAATGAGCCATCTAGTCTGCAGTGCTGTTGCAGTGGCTTTGCTGGGCTATGTGCTGTAGGTGGCAGAACTAACTCAGATAAGAGCTGGCCTCCTGAGCAGCCAGGCATCACATTCTGGAGACAGCAAAGTCTTGCAACTGTTACAATATAAAATCAGGAAGAAGATTTGGGAAGTAGGTTTCAACTCTTGGAGCTGTGATCCTTGCTCTTTCTGGTGTCTCAGAATTTCTTGAGAATCTGGCTTGGAAGTTGTTCAATCCACTATAGTCTCTTATGACTCTAGGTAAACATTTTGTTTTTTTATAATAAGTATGAGCCAGACCTCAATGACTTGTTTTTCCTATGCTGCAAGTGCACACACACACGCACACACACACACACACACACACTAATGGATTGAGCTCAGCATAACAATAAAAGTCCATTGACTTGGAAGAACAATTTTATAGCAAAATTTTATAGCAAAGTTATGCCTGCCACCAAGTTTCCAGTACATGAAAAGAAAGGTAACACTCTGTATGTCTGTAGCATCTGCAACCTCTGCAGCAGCATGCATGGAGGTCTATAGTATAATTTTGTCTCCAACAGTGGTAGTGTAGAGCATCACCTGGTATCCCAGGTAGCTGTGGAAAGGGTAGACAGTCATCAAGGCCCAAGAGAAGACTGTGCCTTGAATATGCTTGAATATGAAACATTTCAACATGTGTGGCTGCCCAGGCCAGTTAGGACCTTGGAGAAAGTCATGGCTCATACTCAAAGAGCTCAAAAGGTGCCACTTTGCAGATTTAGTGAGAGTGTAGGCGAGGCTTGCTCTGCGTCATTCTATTCTGACTTCCTGGGATCCCGACAAGGGGGATTTGCTGAATGAACGGATGCGTGGATGGATAGGTCAGATAGTGAAGCCAGATTAACAGCAAGGAGTCATTTGTCAGTAGCAGACAAATCAGGCACAGTCCCGGGGGCTTAGAAGTGATCAATCTGTCCATCCAATAAATGACTGATTGCTTCTTCGATGCAGAATGCCTGACCCAAATGCATATGTGTGTGCTGACTGGGCAGGGAGGCTTGGGTAATTCTCAAGATTTCTGCAATTTCATATTAACAGAGAGCCTAGCAAATGTGGACAGCGTGTTACTTCTCTTTGTTTCCTTTTCATCTGATAGTTGTCCTGGAGGACTCTGATTATCTTCAGCTGCACATACACGCTCATCTGCTGCAGTTCATCTACAGAGCTGAACAAATAAGCAGCACTGGTCGGTGTTGGCCTTGAGCTACAATAAAGCTGGTGTCCTGAAGTCAGCATGCAGTTGCCCCTATCTGCCACCAACATTCAAATCCTATCCTTTTTGAGTAGCACCTGAGTGTGACTCACCTACACATTTTAAACATCTACTTTTGGGCTATGTGTGTATATGATGTGTGTACATGTGTGTACGTGTGTGTGTGTGTGTGTGTCTGTGTATGCCTGTGTGTGTGTCTGTCTGTCTGTCTGTCTGTGTCTGTGGGTAAGTGGAGGTGTATTGTTCTGTGGCTGATGTGACAGAGGACAAACTCGATATAGGCCCTTACCTTCCATTTTTGTTTGAAGCATAATCTCTCTATTATTGGCTGTTGCATATGCCCTGAGAGCTAGTTTATGAGCTTGCCTACACCCCAGTTTCAGCATAAGAGCATTGGACTTAATTAATTAATTAATTAATTAATGTGTGTGTGTGTGTGTATGTGTGCCTGTGTGTGTTGTCAGCCATTGTACTTGTGTCAAGGTCAGAAGACAACTTGTTGGGGTTGGTTCTCTCCTTTGATTATCTATATTCTGGGTGATTAGGCTTGGTTGAAAGTGATTTACCCATTGACTCATCTCACTGGCCCCACATTGAGCTCTTTTATGTGGATTCTAGGGATTCAAACTCATGTCTTTGCATCTGTATGGTGAAGGAATTACCCACTGAGCCAGCTCCCTAGCTCCTACCTGCTTTTTATATCCAGGACTCTGCAGGAATTCAGGTGGACACCTTGCTCACATCTCTGCATAGGCTTTTTTCCTTATCTATATCCCTTCCTCTCTTCTATCCAGCCATCAAAACAGGATGTTGAGAAATGGTGTTCTATGTGCCATATCTGGCCATCCTTTCTTCTACCCCCCCCTTTTGTGTACAATAACAAAGATGAACGGTTGGACCAAATTCCTATGATGCACAAACCCAAAGCCACTTGTTATCTTGCCCTTCTGAGAATACATGTTGATCCTTATTCTAAACAGTGCCAGTCCAAGGAAGCCGACTGCAAATGACTTGTCATGTCCTTATGGCAGTGTAGAAGCAGAAGCAGATCAACACACACTTCGCTGCTTCTTTCATTGACAACGATTTGATTTTAAAAACAAAAAAGTCAGGTGAACTAGATAATGTATTTAGTGGCACAGTTGATTTGGGATGAAGACATCCCTTTATCTTGCTGTAGACCAACAGGGGTTTGTGGTTGAGCCTAGCTCTGATCTGAGAACTACACACAACACATGTCAGTCTGAACTTCTAATATCGTCGAAGGTCCAACTCAAATCCCACCGGTATCTGAGACTCTCCACTGCAAGGGTCTCGTTTGCCTCTGTGACACTTATTATTAGTCTCTATAAGTCCAGCATTTACACTGGCACTGGGAATTTCTTATGGACTTGTTCATGCCCTTCTCTATGGCAGGACATGTTTTACTTTTTATTTAACACAGTAATAGGCATACTCAAATATTTGTTGAGTCATAACTTAGAAATAGCCACAGAGTGCCTGCTCTAAGTCTCTTCCTGGAGTGTGTACCTGCACATGCTAATTTTATCATTAACCTTGATCACCTCTTGGCCCACTTTTACAGGTGAGGATATTCAGACCCAGAGCTGGTAAGTCATCCGGAGCTAATAATGAAGGCTGTGACTATTTCAATGCAGCTAAGGTAAAAACTTAGCAGAGCCTTCTGAAGGGCAGGGGAAAGGTTTGGTTGTATTTGTCTGGCTCTGTCTCTGCACTATTAACTCTTAACTGGTGCTCTATTTACCTGCGGGAACAGGACACAAATGGCTTAAATGCTGGTGAGAAATAGAGTCCAAAGTTTTTCCCTACCTCTGTCTACCTCCTTGCATGTGGCATAGAGATGTATTTCAGGCCTTAGACTCAGATTCATCTGGGTCAAACCCTTCACATCTGCTATTTGCTGTTTCTTCTTTCCCAAGAACTTTAGACTCCTTGAATCAGTTTCCTCATCCACAACTGTGGATAAATGATGCTCACAGAAGATGGCTTGAAAGAGTCATGGCAAGCTCTTGTTGCAGAGACAGACACAAGGACCAGCACTCAAAAGATGGACATTGGTGTTTTGAAGAATTCTCTTTGCATATCCCCTTTGAGGCAGAGGAATGATACACCTGGCGCTGGTAAGCTACTCTGTGTAAATCACAGGGTTTCTCCGGGACTTTGAGGGTCCCTGCGAATAAACCCCAAGGGGTGTATTTCAGACACTTGACATTTTACTAGCCAAGGTCTGAAAATCGTCCCTAGGGAGAACTCAGCAATAGATATAGAAGGTTGAAATCCACAAACCCCAGTTCTTGTCCCTACCAACTCATTCCTCCTACAAAACTGAGACTACATAGATCTAGTAAGAAGGTATGGAGAGTCATTAAGAAACATTCTTCAACCAGATGCTCCGAATTAGGAAACACATTACTAAATAATTTATCAGAAGAAGATAGTGTATGGATTTTTTTTTTAAAGAGGCAAAGTAGAGCTGAGAGAAAGCAAATAGTTGCCCACCAGCAGCCAACCAGTAGACGCTCAGCACCACACCCTCTCTGCCCAGAGAGGAAAAAACAAGCCGACAGAGGAAATAACTCTGCCTTCCAAGCTATGCAATTCCAAACATCAGATTATGATTTCGAGTTTATTTCCTGATAGGATTAAAGGCAGATTGGTTGTCAAATTCAAAATATCCCCTTTTTTATCTGAAGCTTCAACCAGGAGAGCCTTTGCCTTTTTTTCAAATGTTTTTTAAATTGATTATTTACGCACGTTATCTTATCCAATGGCTTCTCCAGATTGGGGGCCACTGCTATTAAAGAGAAAGAGATAGTAGTAGTGGTTGCTTGATAGACAACAGCTGCCATTCTGCTCTTAAAGGGACCATTGTATCCCACCCCCCCACACACACAGGTACCAGACTGAGTATTTTAATATCTATTCATTGATCTTACTTTGGAAGTTTCTACCACTTGACCACTCAGGCTACTGATGGAGTCTTTGATTCACCCAGAGGAGGTGTGACCTAGCTGCTTTGCTGAACTTAGGCAGCCTCTGGAGACACTGCATCTCTTATACTCATGGAGCATTAGGAGTGGGGGTGGGAGGGAGACTGGCTGGGGGTCCCCTTTCTTTCCCCTCCCATGGTTATAATTCATCTGCAGAATTTTTGGGCATGGATAAACCCTCCACAGTGTTCAGGTTGCCTTCCTATATGCATTTAGTGTCCTGTCTTCTAGCTCTGCATCAGGGACAAGGGGATAGATCCTGCATGCTATTTACTAACTGACTTCAGGTAAGGATTGGTCTATTGGAGACCAAAGTGAGGTATGTTCCTGGAATTTCAGGTCTGAATTATGCAGATCATGGGCTTACAGCTACAGAGATACATCCTCTCAGGTCTGGGGGCGGGATGTCTGGAGGCAAGGTGTAAGCAGGGCCATGCTATTCTGAACGCTAATGAAGAACCCTTGTGCCTTCAGGATGTTGGTGGCTCCAGCATCTTTGGTGTTCCTGTCTTGTCACTTTATCATCCCAGTGTCTACCTCCCTCTCCATATACTCTTTCCCTGTATGCAATTACATCATCTCCTCTTGTAAGAAGGACATAAGTCATTGGGTTGAGAGCACACCTGAAATCTAACATTTTATGCTGTGATCCTTTAATTATGTCTGCAAAGATTCATGTTCTAAAGTTTCATGGACATGAAAATTTGAAGGTCTGTCTGTCTGTCTGTCTGTATGTATGTATGTCTGTGTGTTTCCCAGTCTGTCTGAAGTACAGGTCACTTTTGCAGCAGCTCTCAGCACCCAGGTCCATGACATATATATACTCAGCTTCTATTAGGTAACCTGACAGTGGCATTGTCTGCCTTTGGGACTGTAGTCCAGTAGTGACACTGACAGTCTTAGAGCTAGCTCATCTTCCTCTAGCTGTTTGTCCAGGCTAGTATTATTATTGCTAGCTTTCCATTTGCAGTCTCTCTAGTAAACTGTCCACTATGAATTTTAATTTTTCCTGGATGGACACCGCATAACATACATGGTTTAGAAGACATTCAGCAATATGTAAAGAGTAAAGGATGATGTTTGGTGAATGGGGCTTCATGCATATGATATGTTAACACATTGCCTTGGCTTTGAATTCTAACACCTAATAAATGGGTGACCATGAATAAATTTCTAAATCTCTTGGTGTTGTGGTTTCCTACTGTCAAAGCTAATACAGCACGAGTACCTCACCAACTAGGTTAGTGAAACAACAATCTACCTAACAGGTGCTACCATATGGAAAGTGCTTTACATGATTTTTATGGCCTTACATATAAATGTATGTGTGTACATATACCTGTGTATATTTACATGAACACATACACACATACACACAACCTGCAAGTTAGATTTTAATGATAGAATGGATGCCTATAATGTTCGCCCTTTATGCAGTATGTTCTGGAATTTTCTAGATCTTTTAACAGCATCTGGGTTCTCAGTATGATGTCAAGTTGTTTCCAAAAGGAAAAGAAGTCCCTGTTCTATTATCAACAGACTTCCAAGCAGTGCTGTGTGTGTCTACAGGGGCATGGCTTTCAGGCACAATTAAACAGTTATTTTTGATCAATTGCTGCAGCTTCTGTTGAGCTAGGAGTCTGAAAATAAGTGCTAGGTTTACCCTGGCAAACCTTCACTCATAGGTTGTTACTTAATTTGGTTTGAAAGAGAACCAGAAGCAGGATGTGTGGATATGTGAGTGTGGTCTCAAGGCAGAATGTTCTCTTTTCTGGGAAGCTTTCAGTGGATGAGGCTCATTCACCTAAGGAAAGGTAATCTGCTTTACTTAAAGCTAAATGATCATAGATGAACCACATTTACAAAATGCAAAACAGCCACCACCAGTAGCCTGGATAAGACAGCACATGACACTGTGACGGTGCTGAACTGTCATAGTGTCCCTCACTATACTGTAAAATATTAGGCAGCTGGTCTGTGTCCTCATCTATAATTAGATTTTTCTTTTATATCTCTGAACCCAAAGCAATCTGTTCACTGAGGGTAATGAACCAGTACTTGCACATGAGTATGGTACAATGTAAAAGAAAACAGAGTTCACCATCAAAATGGCCTAGATCCACACCATCCACTTCATAACTAAAGGAACTTGACCTAAGCCCAGAATGCATCTCATGGGCTCCTCATAGTTCCCTGTGTGCTCAGAAAATAAAAAAGGGAAGAGTACTAGGAACATGATGTGGACCACGGGGAAACTTTTTTCCTTTAGGAGGCTTCATGTTTGAGCTAGGGATCTTAACCTCTGGGTGGAGACCCTGTTGGGGGGATCGAATATCAGATATCCCACAAATCAGATATTTACATTACTATTCATAACAGTGGAAAAGTTACATTTATGAAGTAGCAATGAAATAATTTCATGCTTGGGGGTAATACCAACACAGCATGAGGGTATTAAAGGATCACAGCATTAGGAAGGTTGAGAAGCACCATGTTAGAAGAACACACAGGTGATAAGTAGCATGGCCAAGTGGGCTTTTGTGTTGGCTTGAGTGGCAAATGTTCCCCATGGTCTTGGTCATTGAAACACTCGGGCTCCAGTTGTTGGTGCTGGTTGGGAAGTGTAGGAGGTGTAGCTTGTTGGAGAAAGCCCATTAGGAGTGGCCTTTGAGATGTCAAAGACACCTGCCTTTCCCAGTGTAGTCTCTCTGCTCTGTACTTTCCGTTCAGGCTCTCAGCTTCTGCTCCGGTCACCATTCCTGCTGCCACATTCCCCGTCACAATGGAGTCCAACTCTCTGGACCCACTAGCCCACATCAAGTCTTCTTTTATAAGAGGCCTTGGTCATAGTGTCGCATCACAACAACAGAGAAGTAACATACTCTAAAAGGGTGAAAGTATGCAGAAGCACCATCAGAAAGAATCGGTGTGCAAGAAGAAACCTATGGGAAAATGAAGTGGCCAGGACACTTGGTGGATGAGATCAGTTGCTGAAGGATACATTTCTGAACATTAGATCAAGCCTGGCATTGGAAACTGCCACACTGTGGTTCTAGCAGTTCCAAGAGAGGGACTGGCTAGAGATGCTGCAAAGGGTAGATGGGCAGGGGTCAGGACCATAGTTTTTGTCTCAAAGGAGGTCCTGAGGGATACAAATAGTGCTGCAAACCTCTGCAGAAATGAATGCCTAGCAGAAATATGACTGCTGCAGTGGTTTCCTTTCATCACATGAGAAACATCACCAATTAGCTTCTGAGTATTTTTAATGAAACAAAAGCATCAGAAATCTAAAAGACAAATATTGCTTGTTTCGATTTCTGAGCAGGGACACTTAACCCCTCAAGGGAGCCCTTGGTCACAGTATGGAGACCAGTAGTATCCCCCAGTAATATCCCATTGCTCCTCCCTTAGTAAACAGAGGCCTCTTTCCTAGCATGTGGATATATTTCCCAGGGAGCTCAGAGACCACATGTTTGCAATGGCAGAGCATTAAACACTAACATTTATAAATGGGCCCTTAAAATCTTAATACCGCAAGTAAGGGAATTGGGAATTGTCTTTGGGAGCTGTTGGTGACAGTTTCCAAGGAACATGGCTATCTTGTGTGAACAGTTGTAAAAGCTCACTGAATGCTTATGTCTGCCTCCTTCCTCCGTGCTAATACCCACAAAACCAGCCAAAGCAGCTTTGTGTTCTGGGGATTGGACTGGCATCCCCAAGGCTACTGTTTGGAAGGACTCTCTGGGTAGTTGCTGGTGAGATGTAGGGTTTTCTTTCTTGGTACTGGTGCCCAGAGTATGGCTACCTTTGCAATGTTAGCCTGCCTTCTTTGGGATTTACACCAAGTAACATCTCTCCAGCTATATGCTGTGCTGACACAGCAAAGGAGAGATTTCTCAATAATTGACACTCAGCATCTGGATTGTTCCTGGCTGCCCTATCAATGTGCACCCATGAAACCCATACTATAGTTATATAACTTTCAAGGAGATCAAATTAGTTCCCCCTTATTGTTGATGTCCTTGCTGGTGATTGGATCTCTACTGCCCTGTATTAAAATGAGCTGAATAGAAGTTTTCCCAGTGGTGCTAGGGCCCAGTGGCAAGAACAGTTGATCAGCCTTATATTATCAGAAATTGGCACATAAAAGGCCCAGAAAAAAAAACAAGGCAAAATAAAACAACAGAAAATTACACCTATTCAGTCAGGTTGGCTGCCCCGCAAGGCCCAGAGAAAAAAACTGGCCTCTACTTCCCAAGTTCTTGGATTGCAAGTGCACAATATCACACCTGGCTTTTCTAATGTGTGCTCTAGGGATTGGAGTCAAGTCCTCAACCCCATTATAGCCCTCCTCTCTGACTCTTATCTTTAGATACCTCAGTACAAAATGCTGTTGGGACTGGGGCACAGGAACAGCGAGGCCACAGTCCTTCAATCCTCAGGAAGAGGAAGGTAGAGCCGGGCAAGCCCTGCCTTCCTCGTTCTGCACTGCTGTCATTTGAAAACATGCATCCCTTGTGGGCATAGTTTCCCACCCACCCCAGAGAATTATGAAGCCTCAGGAGAGACTACAGATGTGTTCTCTTCTTTTTCTGTCTCCTCCCTGCTCCCCTTGGGAGACCTTCCAGTCCTGTACTTCTCTGCATTGTCTCAGCCTTTCTCTTGCTTGGGGTATCATGGTCACTGGGTCCTTTACAGAAGATCTATAGATAATGTTGAAAATATTTCCTATTCAAGCCAGCTAATGGGTCCAATATTACTGGGGTGTCTTGATACATAAGTGGCTTTATGGTTGAGACCTATCTAACGAAGTCAACTCCTGGCATTGAATTCATAGATGCTATAGTGGAAAGCGTGGCTTCTCAGGTCCCCTGAGAAGGACCAGGAAGTGAGTATGTTAGGTGGAGATAGCTATTTACAGGTATTTCAAGTGCCTTCTAGCTAGAAGGGTGTGACAGTGCAACTGCCCTTCCCTCTTTCTAGGCTTCTGTATTTGGAGGGAGTCTTAGAATCCCAAATCATTTTATAGCCAGAAACCATAGATGATCAGATACCAGTTATTACAGGAATCTCAAAGCCTGAACAGGCCCAGGCCTTTTTAGTGGTGAGAACAGAGCACACGGGGATTTGGGATTTGGGAGATAGCCTGTTCTCATTAGGGGTGAGAACAGAGCACATGGGGATTTGGGAGATAGCCTGTTCCCACCATGCCCAGTGAGCATTAGCCCTGACACTGTGGTTATGTCTCTTCTTACGCTAATCCTTCCCTCTCCACTGCTCCGGTGAGTGTGGTAAAGGTTTTCTTTCTTCAAATCAGACATTCACTTTTGTGAGGATGTGGTCTCAGGCCTTGTCCTTAGGGTTTAGGAACGGCTTGTAGCAAGTTACTCTCCTGTGCCTTTGGAACTTTGTGCCTTCCATCAGTGAGATTTGTCTGTGGGTGGAGAGGAAGTTTTCCAAGGCACACAAAGGAGCAAGCTTCTTCTTAGTGTCCCTTGTGACCGGAACCTAGTGGCCTAAAGCCTAACAAGAACCTGTTCAGTTATGGCTGAAAAGAAATGGCTCGACCCCTGTTTCCTTACTTCTGGGTTTATCTGCATGATAGAGCCTTGCTTTTAAGGCTCAGGTGTCCTTCTTTAAATTACTGTTCCCATTTCTCCTTAAAGTTTTACTTTACTTAATTTTGTAAATTAAGGACTCCAATGCCAATGGAAGGACTCCTCAAACTGCCAGTTACTGGGTATATGTAGGGTTGAGTAGGCTGGATTTGTCTTTCCCTTCATGTAAACATTGGGAGGGCTTTGTGAGATAGGTCTTACTGTCTTTTCTTGAAAGCAGAGTAATCCGGCTCAGAGAGATGGAGGTAGCTCTCCATTCATATATGATCTTATTCTATCTCCATCCATCCATTATCTCATGCTATCTTCGTTACAGTGGTTATAGATCCGGATCTTTCCCCTCCCACGCCCGTTTCGTTGTTTTGTTTTTAGAGGTGTTAAGTACTTTGTCCCCAGAGTACTAACTAACTAGTCATGGAATCAGTATGTGTTCGGCTCCTTTGGTCCACAGGCAGAAAAGCGCTCAGCAAACGGCAGGTGTTCAGAAATAACCCATGGAACAAATGGGTTATCCCAAATCTCCATTCTCTTTCCACTTTCCCTCTGCTGCCGGGAAGTAGTTATCTCTTCCAAGTTGACTGAGAAGCAGGTGGCCAAGCCCTGTCTTCTCAGGCCAGCTTTGGGCCATTCCAGTTTCAGTTACCTCCCTGTAACCCCAGCTCCCAACTGTATCTTTCGGAAACAGCTTAGGAAACAGCAATTTCCCAGCCCCTCTTTGCTACCGGGTATGAAGCTGGAGAGTGATATTTCCTTCCCCTTAATTCCTCCGAAAGGCAAACAATGTTTTCCTCGGGAGTTCTGCGTCAGCTCCTGACTTCCGAAAGCCAGCTGCATGCTCCAGTCACGTCTCTGCGTGCAGTTTGAGATCATATCGCCCTTGCTGGCCTTCACTGTGATTATGAAACACATCCCTTGTTGCTCTTCACCTGTGTCCTTAGCAGCTCCTACAGCTTCCCCAACATCATTTGTCTCCTTCAAGTTCTTCTGGGTCCCAAATCAATCATCGGTTCAGAGAATCCTCACTCATAGTTGAGGGCTGCCATAGCTGAGCAGGGGGACAGACACTTTCAAATCAGGGATGGAGTTTAGGAGTGCCTACAATCAAAATGATTTTTGTCTAAAAACACTCAGGAGAGGACGCTGCAAGGTATCAGATGAGGAAGATTTTCATGAAGACTTTGATGTTCAAACTAGTGAGAAAATGCAGAGTAAGACCTGAGATGAATGCAACAGAGTTCTATTTAGAAATAAAGCCTCTAATACAAGCCATTTTCTGTGGTTGCAATCTCCCTTTGCACGATCCTCTTGAGCATTAACAATAGAGATTTTTTTTTTATACTGAGGGTTTTCTTTTTCCTAAGTGGAGGGATGGGGCAAGTGTCAGCATTTCTCTTTATCCTTGTCTCTTTCCTTCCATTTATTCTCTTACTTTATATTGTGATATGAATTAAGATTTTGAAGGAGGTTAACAAATGATGGGTTTGGGGCTTCACCATGTTCTTTCTAGGGACATACATATATTCGAATGTCTCTTTACTGGGGCTCAATCACAAATGCAGTGTTTTTCACAGAATACCATTTTTAGATTGAATTATAGGAAGTCTACAGCACTAATAAATGGACAAAAAGCACAGAGCCACAGTACATGGTCCAATGCCAAGGTGAAGGCCAGCTTGGCCCTTAGCCAGTGGATTGTAGATTGATGTTATGACAGCAAAAGTAAAAACAGTGCTTACAAAGGAATGATTAATCAGCTGACAAACATCCAGGTTTTTAGTCCCCATTTTTGAGTTCCAGCTCTATTAATAGTAGCATATTTTGAACATTATTGGTAGTCTTGTTACTCTGAGGTAGGTTCATTGTGAGATTCTTAAATCAGCTGAAAATCATTTGGAGAGGTGAGCATTGGACAAATGTTGATCATCCCCTGTCTCTCTAATGAGTGATGTCTATTTGTTTGTCTCCATGACGCTATACACAGAGCAATAGTCACAAGGCTTCTTCAAACCCAGAGCTCTGGGTATCTTCTTCAGATGTGGTACTAGCTTCCAGTAGCCATGGATCCTTCGGCTGTTCAGTGGGCTTTCGTAGGTCTTCTTTGGTTTGAGGAACTTCGATTCTTCTCTTGACTTCCTTGTGTCATTTTGACCTGACTTAGATGGGAACTCCTTCCTAGGAGTAAGGAGGTTGGGGGCCAGTCAGTAGACTCCTGTTCCCTCTATGGATGAACTCACAATCTCAAGCAGCTGGGAGAATGGGGGGGAGGGGGAGGAAAGGAATTATGTGATGAAATTAGGGTGGCCATCATCTTCCAATTTCCCTAGAACAGTTCTCAACTGTAACTCACAGATCTGAAGGCAGCCTTGAAATGCTTTCAAAGAGTCTTAGACAGTCAATAGAACACAATCAGTATATTTACAGTAAACACATTTTAAAAAATACCGTAGGAGACATTCCTTCTCATAATTTTTTGTTAATTTATTCTTGGATCTATTGACTAGAGTCACAGCATTCTAGATTTTTGATAGTTTCTAAACATAGCTAATAAGCAGCACATCTTATATGTAGTTACTAGCTTATGCCTACAGTAGGTTAGGAAAGAACCTGGGTCTTTGAGTCAGACCTAGATTTAAAGCCCAGCTTGGGCCTCCAGTGATGTGGCTCTCCTCAAGCTCAGTGTTGTCAGATTGAGTTACAGCAGATGAGCTAGAAGACTCTACACAAAAAGTGTAATCAGTGTTCAAGGAGAGGAAGTGAATGAGTTCAATGGCTTGGTCATTGCATGCTGCATGTCAGGTTATCGCAGCATACCACAGATGTATATCATCAACTTGTTTCAATTTCTTACATTAATAACAACAAAACGTTATGATTAAAAAATATTTGTGACACAAATAAAACATTTCCTTCTGGCACACTCTTCTGTTTGACTCTGAACATGCATTTATTCTCTAGTTCATAAATCTGAAACTTATAGGAGAGCAAGACAGAGAAGGCCAGCTTCCTCATCATCTCTGGACCAGTAATGCCAGACACCCTGTTTGTAGATGGTCACTTAGGATGAGAACACAGGGGCTTAATAACATTCCATTTGGGATTACAGGAAAGTTGCAATTCTTTTCAACTTGAAATTTTTAATTACATGTATTCAAAGGGAATGCAGATGATGCCACTAAACAGGTTATCCAATGGTTACTGGAGGCTCAAGCCTGCTGAAGAACAAGCCCCACTGAAGGGTGAAGCTTCTACATACTGATAGTTCTAGCATTAATAATATTTCAAACCAGATTCATAATCATGTGATTACCAACACAATTCATATCAGACAGCATGTGAGGGCTCTGAATTATTAATCACTCCAGTGTACCCTCTGCACAGAGCACCAAGCTGTAATTTCAACTCTCAAGTAAATTCACAGTGGGAGCATAGTGGAGAAGCAAGTGGAATACACAGCTAGTATTTGTCTGGGGACCATTAAATAACAATGAGTGCCCTGTCACAGCACTTGTGGGGATGACCGTTTTAAAGTCCAAGCTTGAGTAGACTTGGCTTGGCTCCCAAAGCCTGTACAGTGTAAAATATGATTAATGTTCTTGAGGTGCTTATTCAGTCTCAGTCTCCATATTCTCCCCAAGGGGCAGTGTGATATTTCCTTGTCAATGGACAAGACACAATAAGGAGGGTCTTTAGAGTTAGTCTTATTCCAGTGTGGGGTGCCTCTACAGTTTGTATCATCTACCTACCTTAGAACTCCCTAGTGTCTTCCAGAACTCTTTTAGCATTGGCCTAAAGGAGAAGCATGATTTTTACGGATGGCTTTTCTAGAATAGTTTAACAGTCTTGGGTGATGAGAACAAGGTAGAGAGATATGTATGTACCACTTTATGTTCTGCAAGCAGCTACCAGGGCATCAAACTTCACATAACTCCCCATACACACTGCCTAGTGTCAATATATATGTAGCTACCCATTTGATAGATGATGAATGAGAAGGCGTGGTTTTCATTATTCTAGGGGACTTCAGAGGAGCCCAACTTGGCTGAGATCCCATCGAGGGGGAGGGCACTAGATCAGGATGGATATGGTTATACTCTATCTGTGGAAGGTCCCCTTGCTGCTTGGGCTGCACTGTTTTGTCTGCCGGCCTTCCTGGCACCCACTCTTCTTTTGATTCCATGGCCTCACACCTCCGGCATGGGTACTGTCTATTCAAACTGAGTGTTTAACTGCTTTCTTGTTCTATACAGCAAATTCATGCAAACACTTAAAGTCCAAACCAGGGCTTTCCTGCCTCTCTCAGCTAATGTGAACATTAGGCTCACATCTGAGGTTGCAGAAGCACACGAATTCCTGATTCCTGAACTTGGAAGAACCTGAAACCCAGGTGGGAAAGAGAGAAGAATCAAAATTCCAATTATAATTCATTGTGGGGGAAAACTGAATATATGTATGTACGAGTGATAATTTAACCCCATGACCACTGCCTCCCACATACTGTAAAAAAACCTAGAATGTACCAGAGGATTTTTTGTGATTTTATGTTCCAAATCCACCAGAAAGAATCCTCTATCTGGGAGACCTCTGAGCTATGTATGGTCCCAGAGGCAGTGTTCCATGTGTGAAACACTCAGAACTGATCTAGCAAGGATTCTTTACCTCACAGACTATTGTCTGCTGCTCAGAACTGGGAAAAACATGCCTGAAAAGGGGAGTTCTCTTTGGCTGTGGTTTTGATGTGGAAGGAGAATCTCTTGACAGAGAGAAACTGGGTGCAGATATATAGAGGCACACACTGGAGGGATATATGTATTGTGTACGTGTGTGTGTGTGTGTGTATGTGTGCGCGCGTGTGCGTGTGCGTGTGTGATGCCATTGTATAGGGAATTGGCAAGAAATGAAGCCCCAAACTTATCAAATGTATCTGTGTATCAAGCAACATAATTTTCAGATCTTGATAAGTGTTAGACAAAAGAATATAAGAGATTCAAGATTGAAGAAATGTGAACTAATGTATGGGATAAATGAAAATAAATCAGTCTCTTTGCTATAGGACTTCTCAGAGCTTTACCTGCATTTCTGAAAATAAAAATATTAAAATTTCCATAGTGGATTATTTTGATGGTGGGACAATTTTTCTTCCCTTCTTTCTCTTCTTCTTTTCTCTTTTTCTTTCTTTCTTTCTTTTTTGTAGATCAAAAACAGGAAATTATTGACAACTTACTGTGATTCAGACTAAATGCACCAATAATCTTTTGATCCTAGGACATCACGCAAGAGGGAACCATGTACCATAGTCTTTCTGTGTTCCCTCTTGATTTCTTCTGCATTCCAAACCAGCTGTTGCTTATGGAAAACTTTCAGAATCAGACTAAATCTGATAAAGAGTCTCCCACAGGACCTGAATGTCCATTGGCTGATATCTGAGGTCTCCTACATCTTTTTGTGTCTTAAAAATGAGGGAGCTGGGTTCATGGCAGGTCTCAAATGTGTGCCACATTGGCAAATGTACTCTTTCCAAAAGCCCAGACCCAAAGATACCTCACAACTCCCTGTAACTTCAACTCCAGAGGATCCCACATTCTGGCCTCCTCAGAAACCTGTGTTCTCTTGCACAAACCCACACATGGACACACACACACACACACACACACACACACACACACGTAATTAAAAGTAATAGAAATAAATTTCAAAAATCACAATGGTAAAGTCCACAGCATGGTCTCGTAGCACTCAAACAACTTTCCCCTTAATACCAGGTTGTTTTCCGGGCTCCATGATTCTGATGTTTACTTCTCTCAATTGAAGAGTACCTGCTAGGTTTCACATAGATCAATACAGGAAGAGTTTTAAAATAAGTCAGCACAAACTAGCTTTGTGATTCTCATTAAAAACATCTACCACAGCCTTGGTTGGATTCCTTGTCTGTGTCTGTTAACTACGAACTCATTAATAACCTCAACTAATATAGGAATGCTACTATGTGTTGGATACTCCTATTAACATGCTCAAATGTGGTTTTAACTTATAAATATGAAAATACGACTGGAGTTTCTTTGGTTATCTTCAAGTAATAGATGAGAAAACTGAGACAGAGAAATCATGCAACCAGCAGGTGGTTTGGGATGAGAGTTCGTAATTCTCAGTCTGCAGAGGAGAAGAAGGTGTAAGACTTGCCCTTGATCTAAGACACAGTCTAAAGGGGAATGTGCCCATCACTCTCTGTTGCTATAACAAAGTACCTGATAAAATCAACAGGAGAGGGAACGGTTATATTAGATCAGAGTTTTATATGTTTCAGTCCAAGCTGGGATGGCTTTATTATAACGAGAGTGCAGGGCAAAAGAAGCTACTCACTTCGTAATACAGGGAAGCAAAAAGAGGAACATAGAGAAGGTAAGAGGGAAGGCACAAAATATATCCTTCAAAGGCATGCTTCCACTGACTTATTTTTCCATTGTGTCCCATTCCTTACAATGTCTGCAATGCCTTCAACAATGCAATCCTTCAACACAAGACACTTTAGGGGACATTGTAGGTTCACTACAACAGGGAGACAAACATGTCAATGGTAAAAGCATATGCAGGAAGACTTTATTAGATTTTTGAGATTCATCTCAAAGGATGTTCTTCTATCAGTCAGCTTTTTGTGATTGTGACAAAATACCCAAGGAAATAAACTTAAAGGAAAGAAAGTTTGTTCTGACTCTCAGTTTCAGAGTTTCAGCCTGTGACTAGTTGGTTCCACTGTGAGGCATCATATCATGGTAGTGAGAACGTGGTAGAGCTGGTGACTCACTTCATGATGGTCAGAAAATGGAAAGAGAAAATGAAAGAAAGACCAAGAAATAACCCCCAAGTCTTTACATACTTCAACTATTTTACAACTCCTAAATTTCTTCAGTTCCCAAAGCCTTATCAAATTATGAACCCACCAATGGCTTAATCTATCAATGTGATCAGAACTCTTTTTATTTTTTTTTATTGGATATTTTATTTACATTTCATATGTTATCCCCTTACCCCATCCCCCACCCACCCAGGAACCCCCCATCCCCTTACCCCTCCTCCTTCTTCTCCGTGGATGTAACCCCCTCCTAAACTCCCCACTCCCACTTCCCCACCCTCAAAATTCCCACCCCCTGGGGCGTCCAGCCTTCATGAGGTCAAGGATCTCTTCTTCCACCTGTGCCCAGCAGGGCCCTCCACTCTTACATATTCAGCTGAAGCCCTGGATCCCTCCATAAGTGCTCCCAGGCTGGTGGTTAGGACCCTGGGAGCTGTGGTTGGTTGGTATTGTTGCTCTCCTCATGGTGCCACAAACCCTTTCAGCTCCTTCAGTCCTCACTCTAACTCCTCCATTGAGAACCTCATGATCAGTTCATTGGCTAGTTGTGAGCATCTGCCTCTGAATATGTCAGACTCTTGAAGGCCTCTGAGGAGACATCCATATCAGCCCCTTATCAGCATGCACTTCCTGACTTCCACATCAGCATCTACCTTTGGTGACTGCACATGGGATGGATACTCAGGTGGAGTGGTCTTCAAATGGCCCCTCCTTCAGTTTCTGTCTCTCACTTTGTCTCCATATTTGCTCCCTTGAGTATCAGAACTCTTAAGATCCAATCACTTCCAAAAGAGCCCATCTTTAAAGACTGCTGCATTTGGAAACTAAGTCTACAAGACTTAGGAGACATTTTAATTCCAAGCTCTAGCTGTTTTGGAGTTGGGGATGAGAAAAGCTATGTGGGGAGCTGATTTTACATCAAATCTTGATAGACACATATGTATCTTCTGGGTAAAGCAGCTGGCAACAGGACACAGAAGAGACTCAGGCAGAACAAGAAATAGTCACACAGGAACAGGAACATTGGATGTGCTTGGGAAACATTCACAGCAAGTTTGGAGACAGTGGCACTTTGAAACACGAGGAAGTTAGAAGGATGAGCAGGGTTTCCCTCTGTGTGCAGACATGAACAAAGGCAGTCTGCAGTCCCCCTCCACTTTGGTAGCCATGGAGATGCTAGTGGTGAAGATGGTAATGGAATAACTTGCACAACACCTGGTGGTTTATGAAACACATCCACACATATTACAATATGTCACTTGATCCTGTGAAGTAGGTCATGCCTGCTGAGGTGAGTTGCAAAGACTAGAGTTAGCTTTCAATGCTTGTGTGGCCTAGTGCCACACGTATTGAGAAACCCGACAAGGCAGTGGTCAAACAGCGATTTAATTTTTTTCCATTTGAAATCTGAGCATTCATTTGTATTTCTTTTATCCAGTAAGTAGAAGAAAGGAGGGCAAATTCACTCAGTGTTCACAGGAGTGGCAGAATTAGTGTACATTAAACATATGCTCAATCCCCTAAACCTTCCAGTCTCCCTTGTAGTTCACTTTGAATCACATGACAAGATTTGACCAATAGGCTAGGAGTGAGCCTGAGGCTAAAATCTTTACTGCTTTTTTTTTTTTTTTTTTTCCTGGTTGATTATCCCTCACCCAGCAACTGTAGTCACCACATTTTCCAGAAAATGGATTAGGGGAACAAACTCAAATTTAACAGTCCAAAGCAAGAAATAAAATAATCTTCACTGTTAGGTCCTCTGAGATTACACATCCTGTGCTCACCCCAGTTTTGTAACTCTACTATTGTTTTGAAGACACTGACAACTGTCCACCTGCCTTGTATTTTACTTGGTCTCCTGCAGTCCCTTGGTTTTATCTTTTGATAATTACTTGCTAATGGTTTTCTCCTACCTGATTGTAAGTTCCCTGAAGTCAGAACAGTAACAATCATTTGGAAGGAGGGAGTATAGCACAAAAGAAATGTGAATAGTAATGAATTTTACTGAGGAAAAATTATGAGAAAGGATTACTTTTCTTGGTGCATTTTTAATTGTCTGCATCCTAGGCAGGCATTAGTTCTATATTATTCAGTATCTGATGATTCTCTGGCTTTGTTTCTCAGTCTTTGATACTTTTTATATATCAAAATATGAAAAAAAGTGTCTGTCAAAATATAAAAATTAAAAGTTTATCTAGAAGAGTCTAGATAAACTTTATTTCATACAAGGTCCATGCTTTACATGAGAGTTCAAGTAAGCAACAGAACACACAATAGCAATGACCATCAAATGAGTAGCATGAGGATTTCTAACTTTGGAAGTGAGCTTACTCTACGATGAGAACCAGAGTGTTCACATAGTTAGGTATTGGCATCAAGGTAGGATGTCTGGGTAATACCGTTATAGGGCCCCGAATCTCTGGACTGTAGTCAAGTGCATGTCACCCTTAGTATATGACATTTATAATACACAGCACACCAATTGTCTCTTTATCTCTGGGACTCCCTCCCCGCTCCCCCCAAGAAAGCATAGAAAGAAATCCATAGAAAGAGAAATCTCCCACAAGAATGATCCTATATCTCACTTGAGCTACAAGGTAAAAGGCCAGCGGTAACTGGACTATTGCTGAGACCTGGTGCTTCAGAAGCTGGGAAGTCTCTGTAGGGAAGCTTATCCCAAGAAATCAGGATTTGCCCAATATGGCTTGCAATGACAGCGAGAACTTCTCTGTCCAACCATGTGTTCTCTTTGCCCCCCTGCAACTTCTCTCCACCGCCAACCCTGGAACGGAGGTTGTCTCTGTAACCTTGGCTGTGCTGGAACTCACTCTGTAGACCAGGTTGGCTTCTAACTTAGAGATCAACCTGCTTTTGCTGGGATTAAAGGTGTATACCACCAAATTTTCTGACAGGAATGCTGTTAATCTTTCTGTTCGTTAGCTGTACAGTATATGGTGTGCTCCCTGTAGCAAATCCATGAATAGTTCTCAGCTGTGATCAGACCAGGGGCAGGAGGAGATTATTGATACCTTAATTCCTCATTGATTAAGCAGACAACACCCAACACTTATCCCATGCCAAGTGGATATGGAGGAGCTATCAGAAGGCAGTGATGGGTAAAACAAACTAAGGCTCTACCTGACAGGGCATCTTGGCTGTTGATACATGTCAGAAAGATAATGAAATAAAGCTGTGCCGTACAAAATGGCTACAGAGGAGAACAGGGTTGGAACAGATCTTTCTAGCGTGATTTAGTAAGTGTCTAACCTCATGATGAGTGAAGGAAAGAGGCTTTGAGTAAGCTAGAGGGAGGAAAGAATTCACTTTATTCAATGAAGGTTTGGTGACTGTAGTACACTGAGCAGGAAAGGGACAGGGACTAGATAGTGATAAGATTTGCACCCCATACTGAGGGCTTTGGAATGCAAATAGAATTCATTGGGTACTTTTTGGACAATATAGCAGGCCCAAAGTCTAAAGAGGTCATTCTATTTATTATGGTAATCCTGGAACAAAATGTCAGATGATTGTCCTTCTTTCTTTCCTATTAATGACTTAGCACTTGATCTCCTTAGGTATTGTGCTGGGCTTTGGGCTCAAAGCAGAGCACATAAATTAAATTCCTGCTCTCATGGGCCCTATCATCTGGTGGAGAGAGGCAACTAATCAACCACACCATGCCTTTCACATCTATAGTTTCTGTATCTGCTTTGTCAACAAACTGGGGATTCAACCAACTGTAGACTGAAAATATTGGAAGAAAATTACATTTCTACTGGATATATACAGGCTTTCTTTTCCTTGTCATCACTTCTTAAACTATACAATATGACAACTACTTACACAGAATTTGCTTTTCATCATGGATAATAAGTAATATAGCATTGATCTAAGGTATATGAAAGGATGTTAGAAGGGGATATGCAAATTCACTCCATACACTGAAACATGTCAGATTTGAGTAGAGTACCCTTGATGGTCTTTGATACTGAGGGACAAGATCTATAACAAATTAAGAAATACTACACTCTTAAGAAAAAAATAGAGAGCCGTAAGCATTCTGAGTACTGTTGGTGGGTATGAGTGTACACTGTCTATTTCTGATAGGAAACTTTGCATGGGTTATGATTAGGAGGAGAGGAATTTATGAATACTAAATATAAAAACAGTCAATTGCACGGAGAAAGTGGTAAATAGCATGTTTGGGGCAGCTGAAGAAGAGAAAGTGATTGGAGGAAGGAAGGATGGTGGGGAATCAAGGGAAGGCTTATGGATGTTATTCTGGAAAGACAATGAGGTTTCTGGGGAGAGGAGAACAACTGTTCAATATGGGACTGGCTGCCAGCTTCTGGACACTCAGAAGATGGACCAACTAGGTTTTTCCTAAGTACAAATATTGCTGAGATGCAAAGAAAATTCAGAGGAAAATGTCAGGATTATCGGTTTAAGAGTGTTCCTAAGAGACCAGTCTGGTAAAGGGTTGGTTGTTGAGCTTGATTTTGAACATGAAGCTGGCACATTTAGACTTTCCAGTGAAAACTCAGAGAATGCAATGGGACCTGGAGAGCTAATATTATAGGAATGGTGGGCCTGAGCACTCAAGGAGCTAACAATGGAGAAATTGTACCGAAAGCTGAGGACAAACATGGGAACCTGAAATTGGATCTCCATCACCTATGTAAGAAGCTGAGCTTGGCAACACATCTAACCTCAACCCTGGGGAACCATAGGGAATTGGATCTGGAGAGGTGATGTCAGTTAGCCTAGCTGAATGGGAGATCTCGTTTCAAAAAATTCAGACGCAGAGCTCAGCAGGTAAAGGTATCTCTGTGCCAAGCATGATGGCTTGAATTTGACCCCTGGGACAGACAGAGGAAGAAGAGACAAAATTCCTGAAAGTTACCATTTAGCATCCTCATTTTTGCACACATTGATACCTGTACGTACATACATGTCAGACACACAAAACACACACACACACACACACACACACACACACACAGAGAGAGAGAGAGACAGAGAGAGAGAGAGAGAGAGAGAGAGAGAGAGAGAGAGAGAGAGAGCAGCATCATTGTATTGAATTGATTATAGGAAGGAATTAGAGAACTGCACCAGACAGGCAGGAACACAACATCCATGATGGAAAGAAAGAGTTTTTGAGAAGAAATCAGCTACAGCAGTATTTGCTGTCCACCCTCTCCCCTGGTCCTGTGTACTCAGTCTGAAATGTAGAACAGTCATTTTTGGATGTCTTTTTGGAATCCAGGCCTCGGGATTTTCTCTTGATTCCCCACAATGCACAGGAAGACACAGCAGATAAAGAGATAATCATCTCTAACTCTGGGATTGTATTAATAGCCCGGCTGGTCCTTTCCCTCCATCTTTTCCCGATGGAGAATTGAAAAGACACTCTGAGTAAAGGCTCAGAATCATCAAAACCTGTCCACGATCAGCATAAATGTCTCATTCTGGATAAATCTACTTCAATTATATATTTAATTCAGTTGAGAGCTCCCCAAAGAAGAGTTATTCTGTATTCACCAGCAAAAGTATTCCTGATAACCCTCCTGGGGAAAATGATTTGGCAAAAATTCATGCAGCCATTTTTATATGAATGCACAAAACCTGAAGGTTATTAAGTTCCCGCTTCTGACAGCCCCTGCAGTTACAAATAAAGCAACTAATGAGAAGAAAAAGTAGCCCAGTGCCGTATTCCCAGAGCCCCAGCTATCTTTATGCAAGAACACCGTGACAAATGATACTCTCACCTTCCTAGCATGCCCCTTCTCTGAGTACAGATTTAGATGGATAACATGACCACTGGAGTTAGGCACAGGAGCTGATGATTGCCTCTGGCACCCATCGTATGAAATTTGGGTGAAATTTCTAAGCACCAAATGAAATCATCATACCAGGCTAAGTCGTACTCAGCAAGTGAATTTATAAAAATTAAAAGGCCTGAGAAGTAACGCACACAAACCCATTTGTCTCATTTTTTCTCATTAACATTTAATTGAAATGAACTCTGGTAACTGTGAGGAAAGTCACATTATTTCTTGCTAGCAGATCAAAGGAAGGTAATTTTTTTCAAAGCATCTAAACCTCCTGGGGTTGGGCAGGTTACACTATTTCACAACTGGTGTTCGTGAAAACACACTTACAAAAATAAAACCAGTAGAAGTAACATCAGAATAGGGCTGAAACTCGAAATTTACCAAACACAAGTGTCTGTATTTGAAGCCACAATTAAAATAGCTTCCGCATGAATTCTAAAATGTGAATTGGCCCCCTACCATGTAAAACTAATTTAAAGGAAATGGAAAGTCAAAATATTGTCATGTGAAATAATTACCTTACATAGACATCGTCATTCATTTATCTGCCACTTCGATACATTGTATGAGAAAATTGAAATAAAATGCACTCTTATGTATGCATCAGAGAGACCAGCAATGTAAGAAAATGAGAAGGTCCTCGTTAGGTTCCTGAGGCTCCTGATGTGCATAATGGAACTTAAGAGCTTCCAAGTGGTGATGGAATTGAGTAGCAGGAATTCCACCATGCAACGCCCTTTTCCTATCCTTACATAGTTACACTATGATGTTTTATATTTGTGGCTATTATGAGGGTGTTATTTTCTTGTTTTTTTTCTCAGCCCATTTATCACTTACATAAAGGATAGCTATTGGTCTTTTTTTGTTTTGTTTTGTTTTTTGTTTTGTTTTTTTTGAGTTGATTGTATGTGCTTGCAAACAGGAGCCTAGCACAACTGTCCTCTGAGAGGCTCCACCCTCCAGTAGACGGAACTCAAGGAGTCTTGTGGGAAAGTTGGGAGAAAGATCAAGGAACTCAGAGGGGATAGGAACTCCACAGGAAAAGCAACAGACCTAACTAACCTGGACCCTTTGTGGCTCCCAGAAACTCAACCACCAACCAAAGAACAAACATATACTGGACCTAGCCACTGCCCCCCATCCACACACATATGTAGCAGATGTGCAACTTGATCTTCATGCAGGTCCCTCAACAACTGGAACTGGGGCTGACTCTGACTCTGTTGACTGCCTGTGGATCCTGTTCCCCTAATTGGGCTGCCTTGTCTGGTTTCAGTGAGAGAGAGAGTGCTTAGTCCTGCAGTGACTTGATGTGCCAGGGTGGGTTGGTTCTCAGGGTGAGCCACTCCCTTCTCCTCTGAGAGGGGTCTGGGGGAGGGGCTATGTGAAGGGGCCTGTGATGGGAATGTAAGGCGAATAAATAAATTAAAAGGAAAAAAAGTTAAAAAAAATTGGGAGGAAGCAGATATATGCAGAACAACAGTGCCTTAGCTACAGTTCTATTTCTACGATAAAAATACTATGATCAAAAGCTATTTAAGAATAAAGAGGCCCATTTAATTGTACAAATCTTGGGTCACAATCTATCACTGAGGGAAGTCAGGGCAGGAACTCAAGGCAGGAACCTGGAAATTGAAGCAGAGGCCTATAGGAGTTCTTCTTACAGACTTGCTTTCCAAAGTTTGCCTAGCCTGCTTTCTTATACAGTCCAGGACTACCTGTCTGTGGTTGACACACATTGTGTTGGGCCCTCCCGCATCATAAGATGATGCCCCAGAGCCTTTTCTACAGTCCAATCTCATGGAGGCATTTGTTCAATTGTGGTTCTTTTTCCTCAAATAACTCTAGTTTTATGTCAAGTTGACAAAAACAAATCAACCAACCAACAAACTAAAGCAATCAGTAAAGGCAGCCACACAAAGATGGAGGCAGCCTAGGTCAGGCCACCATCCATCAAAGAATCACCGGATACTATTGAGATCATCAAAAGCTGGAAGAGGCAAGGGAAGGTCACAGGCTATTCCTTTGGGGGAGGGGTGGGAAGAGAGGGAGAGGGAGAGGGAGAGGGAGAGGGACAGGGACAGGGACAGGGACAGGGACAGGGAGAGAGAGAGGGTGTTTGGCCCCAGTAATACTCCGATTTTACACCCTGATATTAACACAGTAAAATTCTGATCTCTAATTCCTAGATACGTAGAAAACTGCCATGGAAGCCCCTTTGAAATTAACACTAAAGGGACAATAACCTCCAAACCTCAGGTGAGCTGACATACTCCATACAGTAAATTTGATACACTGGTAACTTGCTGTGGGGGCAAGTAGGAGCTGGGAAGCATCTAACAAAAAAAATCAATGTGCCAACTTTTGTTGATATCTGCAAAGTTGAGAGTTCAGGGGAACAGATCTGCAGATGGTGTGTTCCATCCCAAAGTTCCTTTTTCTGTTCTATAACCCCTCCACATCCTTGCATACCTCGCACCTTGCTACACAGTCTCCATTCCTTCCATCCCCTTGGAGAGATTGCTGTTCTTCAGTGCTCTGACTAAAGGACAACCTGCTCCTGTAGAGATCTGTCTTCTTTTCTGTTTTCACATTGCCTTGATCACTCTTGCTTTAACAGATGTATCCACCAAAATCAGACCCCAAGTTATACAGCTCCAGCTAGACATCTCCTGAATGTCAGATTGGGCATCTTATGTTGTAGTAATTAATTAAAATCGGCCTCTGGCTCAAGCGGACTCAAGCTTCGGCAGCTCTGCCTAGCTCAGCCGCCATGTTTCTAGGCCTGAGGCCACATGAGCGCAGCAGCTAGAACCAGCCCGCCAGAAACACCAGCCCTGCCACCCACGAGATGCCAGCATGGGAGATGACTTTGTCAATCTTCCACACTGTCTCCACAAGGCTGGGCATTGCCCAGACCATTCCGCCATCCACGCGGTCTCAGTAAGAGAATGAGACTCTAATTTTTATAGATTAATCAAAGGCTTTATATGTTTGGTGATGATTAATAACAAGATGCCCATACAAAGAGAGTTGTATCCCAATTAGCTAATCTAATTATAAGTTGTTCCCCACGACTGCTTTCCATACCTGCGTGGTTCTCCATCCTTCTACATCTCTGTCTCTCTAACTCCTCCTCTTCCTTTTCCTCTTCCTCCTCCTCCTTTTCCTCTCATTACACCTCTCACCTTAGCTCCTCCTACATCTTATAGGCTTCCTCCTCTACAGAGTGCACACCTAGCTTAGAGCTCATGCCCACTTTCTGATGACTTGTCAGCCGATCATGGAGACTTGGCATTCACATTCCTATTCCTGAGCCTGTTACTATGTCTTACTGGATGCTGATTTGAGAGGCATCAAGAAGATGTTGCACCAAGCCCAATCCTGGTTCCTACTTACTGTTGCCACACAGGCCGGCTTCTTATGCTTCAGTTTCTCCACCTGCCACATAAGCTGACAATCATTATTAGCCCCCGTGGGATGTGAACAGAGATTAATTTATATTTCTAAAGGGTTTAGAACACTGTCTAGTGTCTACAAAGCTCCATTTTAAAATTCCTTAGGCAATTCCTTAAGTAAGATAAACACTTTTAGAACTATTTAGAACTATTCTGCGTCTTGAAGTAAGAAAGATTGCAGCACCATCTGGGAAAGGAAACACAGTCATTACCTCAGTATCCCAGAAAAGCAACAGTGCCCAACTGTGCCAGTCCTCTGCTGGCCATCTCCCACTGTTGACTCTCTGCCTCTCATTAGCCCACCTTCTTCCAGGTATTCTGATAGGAAGTGCTCTCACTGTCTCTGACCCCTCACCCACCTCATCTGGCATTCTCTTTCCCTCTCTTATGTCTTCCCATACACACAATTTCAGGAGTATGCTACAAGTTTCAGGAGTATGCTACTGTCTCCATGGCTTCCTGAAGTTAAAGTGTGATGATGTTTATTATCTCTCATCTAGGAGGCTGTCAGTTCCTCAAAGGAGGGATTATGTTTCTTTCCTGTCTACACTTTGAAGTGTTGGCTTATGGTCTACATACTGTGGAAAATGTACAGAACCTCTGTGAGGTAAGTAACTTTTTCTTTTTCAAAGCATCTTCTGTATCCCATCAGGAATGGAATGCAAGAGCAGCCTGAAAGCAGATCTTCGCTACCAAATGATATCCCTACCCCGTCACTATTAGCAACAAGCCTTGTGGGATATATGATAGTCACTCACTATTTAGATTTCAACAAAGCACAAAACCCTACAGTCTGCTGACTGATTATAGGCGGCACGCATTTCACAAGGAAACAGTGGAGCATGCCAGTGGCAGAGAGGAGATGCCAGGGAGATTAACGACAAGGAATAGGATTTCTAGAAAGTCAAGGGCATTGAGTGAGACCCTAAGCAAATGAGAAAATGCAAGTGTGACATTTTACCTGATGAAGATATATGAGAATATCAAGGTCTTTGTTGTTTCTCAAGCCACCTTGATTCACATGGGACCTAGAACCCATGCAGGAATTTGATATATGCCAATCTCCTGCTCAGAACGTTGGGCTATCATGGAGCCAACAAAGACACTGTTCTTTTCTAAAGAGCATTTTGGGACATCTACATCATTTCAAGAATGCCCAGTCTGTAGGTTCTAGGGCAGTTTAGGCATTTGGTGTTGATAAGAAAGCAACAGTAGAGGTTACATTGTCAAGACTCCTGATTGCTCTGCTTAGAAGTATGAGAAGTGAATGGGGACATATGAAGAGACTCAACTGTTCTCAAATCTCATATTCACTCTGCTAGCAAGCACTGTAAGTCAATGTTTTTGATAGATTCAGGACAAGTGTCTCCACGGCAGTCACCTTTGTGCAGACCCCATCAGTTTACCTAGATGAGTGGTTCTCAATCTTCCCAATGCTGTGACCCCTTAATATGCTTTCTCATGTTGTGGTGACCCCTTACTATAACATTATTTTTGTTACTACTTCATAACTGTAATTTTAATACTGTTATGACTCATCATGTAATATCAGATGTACAGATGGTCAGTCTTAAGTGACTTCTGTTGTTTGGGGGTTGTTTGACCGCCAAAGAAGTTGTAACTCACAGGTTGAGAAATGCTGGTCTAAAAGGTTGTAAGCACCGCCTGACCTGTCTCTGTTTTCATGCTTAGCTATCTTCTATCTGTTTTACACAACAGCCACAGTCATCTAAATCACACTTAGCCAGAGCATGGCAACCCTGCAAAATTACTGGAGTAAGACTGCAAGGCCCCTTAGTGGTGGCAGGGTCTTTTGCCCTAGGATCCTGGGGAAAATCAGAAGTTACTTTCTCATCAACTCTACGACATTAAGCTCAGATCAGAAGCAGGAGTGTGGTAGACCCTTGCAAATTTCATCACTTTTCTCTGAAGTAGTCACAAAATTCTTTGCTAAAAGGCAGTCAAAATTCTTCATAGTTGAAAGAAGGGTTTAAATAATCTGAAAATCCAAATGGTGTTTTTGAGTTGCAGCAGGAAGTCACCACTTTCAAGCATGTTATTGTTACACATATTGTATTCTAGTTGACACTCAAGATTTTTTTTTTTTTTGATAATCAGGTCTAGCCTTCCACGTGTGTGTATAAGCTTTGGAAAAAAAGCCTTCAGCACAAACCATTCTTCTCTCGGCTTACTTGCTGTTCCAAGTAAGTTAGGTAAGCTCCCAAAACCTTACCTTTCACCCTCTATACTTATACTGGACAATAACGCCTTTTAGGAAATGGCCTCCATTTATCCTGAATTGTACTCACCTATCTTGAATCCTGTTGGGATATTCCTCTCTAAAAGGAATCTTCTTTATAAAATTAACCTCCCTCTTTCTGTAATTTCCTTTTTTACCACCAATAAATCTCCAGTGCTGTTATTATTGTCTTTTGATTGTTCTGAACGTCATGCTTCTCCTCAATACCATGAGTTCCTGGACATTGAGGAACATAGTTTATTCATCTCTTTATTCCAAGTACTTAATTTGGTACTGCTTATTGAAGGAATGAGCGAATGAACTCCCAGGAGCAAACAAGGTATGTTTCATAAACGGTAGCTAATCCTGATTTTATTTTCCAAGAGATTTACCTTTGTTACATCGGTAAGTCATAGGAGGACATTAAAAGAGAAGGAAACACTACATATGGTATGAAGGAAAATAATCATAAAAATGATTCGATATTACTAAGAGTAGTAAAAAAAAATCCAACACCAAATACTGATAAAAATGGTGGCCTGAGAAGTCCTCTAAACTTCTGAAGTGTAGATGCGTACACACCTGCAGGAAATGACACTGCAGAGGCACATTGTTTTGTCCATGCCTCCACTCCTGAATGAATGAAGGAGTAAATGAATGGGTTAAAACACGGGACTTAGGAAACAATGAAGAAAATCAAATGGCTGTGTCAAAAGAATGAAGAGTAGGCATTTGTTAACCACAGATTTTATAATAGTTCCCAAAATCTCAGGTATACTAGGCAACCCTCCTAAATATTTCTGTTATTGTTTCCAAAGTCTCAGGTGTTTCATTCACTCACCCACTTACTCATTCACGTATTCTCTTAGTCATTCTTTAGTTTGGCACATATCTGGAAACAAGTCCTTGCTGTTTATAGACTGTCTTTTTGGCCCTGAGAGGTATATCATTGAAATAGAAATCTTCCATTTGGGTTGGCCACTGTCCATTGAGATTACATTATAGTTATATGTGCTCCAGTTCTTGTATTTAGTGATGGAGAATGCTTGCTCTTATGTGTGCTTGGTGAGTAGCAGGGGCTTAGTAAATGTGAATACTCATGGGGTATGTTGATGGATTAATCAATGCATTTGACATGATGGTTTCCTAGGACTGTGCTCAGAGCATTAAGAATGCTATTGCTCTGGTTTGACTTTCGTTGGTATCAATAAAACACTCAGATTGAAAGCAAGTTCAAGAGGAAAGGTTTTTTTTTCCCCCTTCTTTCAGTTCCAGGTCATAGGCCACCCATAACTGAGGGAAGTCAGGGTAGGAACTTAAGCAAGAACTTAAAGCTGAAACCATGGAGAAATACTACTTGCTAGTTCACATTCAGCCACATCCTTAGTTAGTTTTATGTAGCCCAGGACTGCCTGCTCAAGATCGTAAAAATAATCCCTTACCAACATACATACAGCCAATCTGATGTGGACAGTCCCTCAATCAAGGCTTTCCTCTCAAGTTGCTCGGAAACATGACAAGTGGACAATTATAGCTGACTAGGAAAGCCATGGTCTAGCATTCCAATTTCTTTGAATTTTAACTCACTGGAATGTCTCCAGCTTTTAATGTTCTTTGTCACAATCTTACTGATAAAACTTTATTTTGATTAAAACTAACACACCAACAATATCCAAGCTTTAACTCTTTTTGTTTGTGATCAACTTCTTGACTAGCTAGGAGTAACCTTTCTTTCAGTAAGAAACTTTAGGGATTGAAGGATGAGTGGATGGAGCTGTAGATGTTTAAGTGTGTGAAACTGTCCTGTATTCCTAGTGTAATAGAGGATTCATGCCATTGTACATTTGCTGAAGCTTATTGAAACTGTTCAACCAAAAGTGAATCCTATTATAAACCAAGGGCTTGCCTGACTGTGATGTGTCAGTGTGGGTTCACTGACTGTAACAAATAAATAATCTTGGGGGAATGATTGGGAGTGAATATATGGGCAATTTCTATATTCTATCTGGTCAATTTTACTATGTGTTTCCTAGGAAGAGAAAAAAACCAACAAACCAACAAACCACCACACCAGCAGCAGCAGTACCACCAATAACAACAGCAACCCAACACTGAGGTCTGGCCCCGCCTACAGAGACTCCCATTTAACTGGGTTGAATGTGATCTGAGCATCTTACCTTCTACACACCTGCCACCTGCCAAATGATTCTGATATTCAGTAAAGTTAAGAGAAACACTATTTTAAGTGGAAAAAAATCCAGATATGGCATCTCATCTGCTAACCTTCCTATCTAATGAGAAATTCTGTAGCATAGAATTAACAGGAAGAGCAGGCTTGTTAATGCCCAACTTGAATTTCTAAATATATCGTCTAATATGTTTTACTTTATCCCCTTTGCATTTTGCATGTACACGAATGAATGAATACATGCTCATACACTCAATAAACTAGTTAATACCTTTAGAATGTAAGTATTGTTTTATATTTCCAGGTCTTTGTACATTTTGTTCCTTCTGTCTGGAACACTCATCTTCCTCCTTGATTACTTAGCTTTTACTCATTTGCAAAACTCATTGAAAGTCCCTCTGCCCAGGATACTTTCTTTGGGCTCACAGGGCAGTCCAGGGTATTTCTGCAGCAAGCCTTTTGATACAGAAGCCTCAGCTTTCAAGCTGATCTTAAATATAGCATCTGCCCTGAGCTATCTTACTTTGTACCATCACCAGTCTGATATCCCAACACTCTATTCCTTGCTATTCCCTAACTCTGCACTCCAGTCATTGTCCTTCCCCAGTCTTTTTCTGCCATAGAAACGTTCCCAGGATTCTTCTCTTTGTGCCCTCCATCTCCTCTGGTCTCTCCTGTAGTGAAAACCAACTAAACTTGCAGGCAGTAGTGGTAGATGTCTTTGATCCCAGCACTTGAGGGTCAGAGGTAGATGAATCTTTTTTAGTTTGACGTCAGCCTGGTATACAGAGTTCTACAATAGTCAGCCAGGGCTACAAAGAGAAACCTTGTCTTGAAAAACAAAAACAAAAACAAACAACAACAAACCCAAACAGGAAACTAAACAAACAAAACACAAAACAACAACAAAACCAAAACAACTAAACCTAATATCTCAGCTCACATAGCACCTTTCTGTGAATGCCTTCTGAACTCTCAACTACACTGAAGGCTAGTATCCATTTGTTATACTCACAGAACTATGTTCCTTTTCTGAGTTTGAAGTCATAAGCACCAAAAATTTTGGTGGGATTATGTGATACCTCTCTCTACCTGGCCACAAACACCTGAGAACAAGGACATGACTTTTCTTGCCAGTCATTGTACATCCAGTATCTAGTACCACATACATCCAGTCCACACCTTTTGAATGTGAAGAATGAGAATGAAGGAATGAAGGAAGGAAGGAATGAACACCTAGCACACAGTAAATGCTCAATTATTCACCTCACTATATTACTGCTAAGCCTATTGAACTCAGGCGACAGACCTTTGTTTGTACAGTCCTCAAGCTTTGACTGCTAGAGGACTCTCAACAAGACTGTTTTGTATATAGCCTAATGACTAGTCCTTGAGCTTCATCTCATTACCAATTCTTAAAGTATATCGAGAGCATCTTATCTCCTTCATAAACCCATGAACAATAAAGACAGTTTATTCACATAGCCATTGCCACAGCGAGAAATTGCCTAAAGCCACTGGGAAATTAGCAAGGAAATAATGATTTTGAGAAGGGTGAAAGACCACTAATAAGAGAAAACATAACTGAACATTTGTAGTTAAAAGTTGAACCAACTACATGTAAATATAGCAATGAGGAAATTCAATTACCACTATTTTTCTTTAAGTGAGTTACTCTTGTACCAAATTACATCATGAATTATAAAGTGAGTTTTCCTAACATTTTTATGAAGTAAAATGTATCTAAGAACATTACTTGAAGACAACATTTTTGGCAAAGGTGTAGTCTAGAGTTTTGTGGAAGTTGATGGTCAGAAAAACTAAAATGCATTAACTAAGCTTTCCACCAGCCGCACTCTACATTATTAGTGTTATCATATCCAGAAATTATGGTAGAGAATCATGTTAAACTTGTGACAATACTTCCCTATTTGCAAAAATTTCACCAGCAGACTCCACCCCTCCCTGCCCAAATCTGGACTCCAGACACTGGTTTCTAGATTTATCACCAGACCTTAGAACTTTTTCTTTTGTACTTGAAATGCATACATTATGATTCAAGAGGTTCTTTGGGCTTGTGGTACAAATTACAAACCACACCTCTATTAAAACTATTTTAAGTCATCTGCCCAGATATCTATATACCAAATACCTTTTAGCAGAGATGTCTACTGGATGCCTGCAGACCAAAACTGGACTGTTATTTCAATGAATAGGATCCCTAGTGTTTAAAGATCCTTAGATTACAGCCACATAATACTGGCTCCAGATTCTCAATATGGAGCACATCAGAATAGTGATGGTACTCTCCAGTGCTGTGTCTGAATATCTCTCTCTCTCTCTCTCTCTCTCTCTCTCTCTCTCTCTCTCTCTCTCTCTCTCTCTCACACACACACACACACACAGTGATCTCCATGGTTTTAATTACCTTTATCACATCACCTTTTAAAATCAACTCTGGATGTCATAAATATCCTCAAATCCAACAAGTTAAATACTAAACAAAGAACTGCAACCCACCTGCATCATGCCTGCCATTACCCAACACTCTCAGAAGTGAAATGTCTGTTTTATCTTTGTGTTGTCAAGGTTTCTGAAATCCTGTTCTACAGGCTGAGAACAGCAGGGTCCACATCTCCTTCCCCTTCACACTTCTTGTCAATTTAATCACCAAAGTGAATTAACTGTTCTCTCCCCAAATATTTCAGATGCATCTTAGTGAGTGGTCATCCCTTCAAAGCGTTCTACTGCTTACGATATACTTTTTAACATTAAGAATTGTATTCATTCTGTGTAGGAAATGCCAGTTCACATTAAAGTATATTGAAGGCATAGCCTGAAAAGAAAAATTACCAGAAAGCCATATTTCCCTCCCAAAGCCATGGGATCAGATGGTTTCACCGGATTAGATACACATAATATAAATGGAGAAGTCCAAAAATCCTTTCAAAACTGTATAACTTCAATGCCATTCAAGTTTTTCTAGAAAAGGGAAAAATGTTTCTAAAATGTTCATGAGTATTCATAAGAATACCAGAAGTCTCAATACAAAACAAAATAATTTCATTAAACTTTTCCATTGAATATTGATAAGGCAATGATAAATGTTAGCATTATTTAATATTAAATGTAAGTAATTAACAGGAGTAGACACATTGAACAAGCAAGACTTCCCCAGAATGGAATGTTGATTTGTCATCAAGAAAGCAGGGTGAAGTGTTGTTTAGTGTTTTATAGTAGGAAAATAGTCCGTGTTGTTTGATCTTGTCCAAGTTTCTTAATGTGGTATTGTGATCATGGCAAAAATAGAAAAGTCAATGTTAGGCAGTGACTAAATCAGTTGATGATTGCTAAGAAAATATAATGCAACTTTGAATATCCATTGTATCAAATAAGCCTTGTTGGTTATTATCATGTTTAGTAATAACAGAAAAAATAAGGGCATCTCCTTAGATACTAGAATTACATGTCATAAAATTTAATACCATTAAAACTTTGAAATAGCTCCTACTATAGTAAAATAAGAAATTACCTGAATATGAGAAATGTGTCTATCTCACACATAAGCCATGTCCTGCTAATGAAAAGACCGAGAACATTCCCATTAAAGCCAGACACTGAGTGAGTGCGTTAATTACACTGGCGCTCATTTAACACGTTCTAATGGTGCTAGCCAATATAACTAGAACAAAGACAGAGTATAAAATACAAGAATGGATAAGAGAAAAATCATCCTTTACCAATGATATAATAATTTAGCTGAAGTGCCCAAGCGGGTCAACTTAAAACATAAACACCATTAAAATATTTTGAAAATTCCAGTCTAGATGAAAAAGAAACATTTCTTAAGAATCCAGAAAAAAAAATAAAATTACAGTCTATTAGATACAAAGCATGGTAAAGTGACAATACCTTTAGAAATTTAGTATAAGATTCAGAATGGATAGTCAAATTAACACAATAGATACTGAATGTCAAAAATGAACTCAGATACTCAGTGAGATTTATAATATGCTGAAAGTAGGATTTTAAATCCAGGAGAACAATGTGCATCAATCAATAAGTGGTGCGTAAATAACTAAGGAGCTAGAGAAATTTCTCATACTTCAAAATCCTTTCCATTCCTGGAAGATTGATTGCTTGTATTAAAAAACAAGAAAATAACAACAACCTAAAAACAAACAACCCCAGCAGAAGCTAGTTTAATTTAGAATGAGGCCTTAGAAAAAAACAGAATAATAATCTGTTTTATTATTATTATACATATATCAATATATAAAAATTATGATAATATGTTCATTGTATATAGTGATATAATGTGTATATTTTTTCTCAATGGATAAAGCAAATAAAATTTTAAAACTTTAAATTTGTAACATCAGTTATATTACAACCAAATCATTTATTGAAAAGTAAAAGCACCTATGTACATGTACATGTATAATGGAACCAGTGGGTATAACTCAGTGGTAGAGCACAGGTTTTACATATACATATAGAAGAGAAAGAACAGGAGCCCAATAGAAAAATGGGTGAGGGACATATGAATTCTCATGAAAGGAAATAGAAGTGGTCCAGTTTTAATTATTTTCATTTACGCACATGTGTCTGTGAATGTATGGTGCATGTGTGGGAGTGTAAGTGGAGGCCGAAAGAAAAGAGGGTGTTGGATCCTCTGGAGCTAGAGTTCCAGAGGTTTCTGAACAACCTGATGTGCGTGGTGGCAATGAACCAGTGTCCCTTGGAAGAGCTGAAAGTACCCTTAGTACTAGGCCATCCTCCCACTGCATAAATTAAGCATATCAGAAGGTGATTCATTTCTTTTGTAATAAGAAAAATGGATATTAAAATGAAAATGAGATTACCTATAATATTAGAGTTTGTTTAAAAAAATCAATAACTGTTAAATAGTGTGGAAAAGATGTGATCAAATTTTGAAAATTTATTCTGTGTGAGCATATATGAGACGGGTGGGCACACATGACCAGATGTACATGTGGAGGTCAAAAGATGAATTTTATGGAGTTGGTTCTCTTCTACTTTCGTGTGGGTTGTAAGGTCCAAATTTGGGAGACAGTGCTTGTGTAGCAAAAAACATTCCATGTTTAGCCACTCACTGGACCAAATAGGCACTTCCATAAGACTCTGGTAGAGTAGAACTTGCTACACCCACCATGCTAAAGAGCTTGACATTTGTCAAAATTGAAGTGCACGTCTTTCTAGGCAAGTCGTCTTTCTGGCAAACTGATGCCCTGGATCTTCTCCTACAGATTTAGTTTTTAAAATCTGTCTCGTGCAAAAACCTAATATTAAAGGCTATTTGCACATCACTACTAACCATAGAAAGGGATTAGAAACTACCAGAATGCCCGTCAATCTAGTATGGATAACATGCGTTATTATACATGCTAAAGTAATGTCCTTCCCTGGGACATAACAATAACATAGCACTATAGATACGGTCTGTTCCACTGTGTGTGAACTTGTGTGTATCTGGAGGTGAGTGTGCGTATTTAAGGCAATACATGCTAGAAGACACACAGATTAGATTATGCCTGAAAGAAAAAACAAACAAACAAACAACAAACAAACAAACACAAGACAGTTGTGGCTGTCTCTGCAGAGGGCTGCTCTGCAGGTGTAGGTAGTTTGCTTTTGTATGCTTTAAATTTTGTGCTACATGAAGAAATGATCTGTTCAAAATATGCATCATTTATGTTTTTTATAAACAATAAGGAGACAGTTATATGATTGGCAACACTTGGCACAGGGTTGTCACTTGGTAAATGGCTGTTACATTTCCCACTATGACATTGAATAAGAGTTGGGTGACAGTGGTGGGCAGTGGGAAATCATGAAGCCTGCTGTTTTTCTATCTGGCTGTTATTCATGTCCCTTAAATATTAGTGTCGTCCAAATGAAATGGACAATAGCTAATGTTTTTTGACCTGTAAAAATAGCAATCTCACTTATTCAGTTCAATATTATTTTCATCTGTGCAAATTAGAAAGAGATAGTGACAGAATGCTGGCTGTCACTTTCTTCGTTGTCACCTGAGTCTCCATAGTTTGTAAATGTGGAGAGTGAGGACTCAGAGAGTGAGCAAGGCTAATGGGGATGCTGACCTGGGTGAATCAACGTGGGTCATGTGCTTTGAATAGTGAGCAGCTGGGATGGAATCACAATGGATTTACTTAGACTTTTGTTCAAAGCTCACTGATTTGTTAGGTAAGACAGCGACAGTTTGAACAACAGGGGTTAAGGCAATAAGGGGGAGAGGATCACCAGCTTACTAAGCTTTGAGAGGAGCTTGGTATGATGGTGTAGTGCTTACTTTTCTTATGGCTGACACTCAATACTTAACCAGAAGCAGCTTAAGGGATCTATTTTGCCTCACAGTTTATGAAGAGACATAGTACATCATACAGAGGAAGGCTTGGCAGTAGGGGCATGAGGTATCTGACCACATATCTGCAGTCAGAAAGCAGAGAATGCACAGGATGTGGGCCCAAGACATAAAACCTTAAGGCTTCTGTAGTCACCCACTTTCTCCAGCAATGCTTTACCTCCCAAGGGTTCCCACCATCTTCCAGAACACCTCTATAGCTGGGACTCTACATGAGCCTGTGTGGAATATTTCACATTCAAATCATAATTGATTAATCAGCAGAATTTGAGTTTAGTGGTACTGCAGATTGAGATAAGTAAAATCGAGAGGTTTGAATCCTCATGACCTTACAGCTTCCTATAATTTGGTGCTTTAAAATTAGGGTTTAAAGAATTGTAGTTTCAGATGGACAGGAAGACGGTGTCCAGCAAAATGGAAATGCATCCAGACATAAACCCAGAAAGGGAGCTTGAGCCTGGGTAACTGGTATGCTGAGGCTACTTTTCCCTGTTTCAGCTAGATACCCTGATTTTTTCCTCAACTTAAATTCAAAAAGCTCAAAATTTCTCCGTTTGTCCTTTTCTATTTTCCTTATACACATTTTCCCTCTTCTCAGATAATTCCAGAAAATTGGAAAGGGATGTCTTATAAGTCAACTCCAGATCCCACCATATACTTAATTTCACAATCTCCAACCTTTCCTTAAACTAACTGGCAATTTCCCACCTTGCCATGTGCCTTGATTTTCAGTGTCTTGTTTAACAACAATTTTCTCCTCTTTTTCTGTATCTGAAGCTTGGAAATTGCTTTCTTTAATCCAGGTCCGATTTGTACTTTTAAGGCCAATCACTTATGGTTCTGAAATTATTTTAAGATTACTTGGCTAGCATATTGTTTTTGTTTCATTATTTGGATATATACTATAATCTATATCATCTGTTATATACTTTATGCATGTGCTTATATATAAGGTACTCTGATGATCATTCCCTCCAGCCTGACCTTGGAGATCATTGCTTGCTAGCTGCTATAATCTATGTAAGCTATGATTACTTCACTTCTTTAAGAGTGAATTGCATGTACTGCCTTGCCATGTAGCCATGTGTACTACTTTTCTATTTCTAAATGCAATTAAAAATGCCCTTTGGGTGTTCCAGGTTTTAATCATTCTCAGTGTGAAGCATACTACTGTCTCTGAAGGGTCTCCTCTGCCTTCTCTCAAATGGGGCTTTTTTCTGAAGAGGAAAAGGGGGACAAAGGGGGAAAGCAGTGGGAGTAGGAGAAGAAAGGAGGAGGGGATGATGGAAAGGAGAGTAAGGAAGGAAGGAAGTGGGGAAGGGGAGGAGATAGTGAGATGAAAAAGGAGCAGGGAGAGGAGGAGGAAGAACAGGAGGAGAAAGAGGAGAAGGAGGAGGAGAAGGCAAAGGAGAAAGATGGGGAGATCAGTGAGACTAAAATTTTACATCCTCAGGCTTTCAAATTCTTTGTCCAGGGCTGGATTTGAAGTCTGAGCCCTCTTTCTCACAGAGGATTGGAGCAGAAACTCATAGTTCTAAATTCTAGAAGGTGCCATGGCCCGATTTGTGTGGGGGTTTCAAGTATAGGGAGAACAGGGAGGAGAGAATGGAAATTGGGTACTGGATGGAATCTCTAGGACATGCCAGAAAACTGGAATGGGAGGACACCCCAGGAAGACTATTGGGGTGACTACCTGAGACTCCTAGCAGTGGCCACTTCCTGCAGCCATGCAAAACTCCAAGTGGAGGGATAAGGACAGTAACCCATCCACAAAACTTCAACCCAAATGTGTTCTGACTACAAGATGTGCAGGGACAAAGATGGAGCAGAGACTGAGGGAATGGCCAACCAATGACTGACCCAACTTGAAACCTATTCCAAGGAACCGATCTCTGACACTATTAATGAGGCTCTGTTATGTTTGCAGATAGGATCCTAACATATCTATCCTCTGTAAGCCTCCACCCAGCAGCCAATGGAAACAGATGCAGATACCCACAGCCAAACATTAGATGGAGCCCAAGGAGTCTTGTGGGAGAGTTGGGGGAAGGACTGAGGGACCTGAAGAGGATAAGGACTAAACAAGAAGATCAACAGTCAACTAACATGGGCCCTTGGATGCTCCCAGAGATTAACACACCAACCAAAGAGTAAACAGGCTGGACCTAGGCTCCCCGCACATACGTAGCAGATGTGTAGCTTGGTCTACATTTAGGTCCCCCCAACAACCGCACTGGGTGCTGTCCCTGACTCTGTTGCCTGTCTGTGGATCCTGTTCCCCTAACTGGTGGCCTTGTCTGGCCTCAGTGGGAGAGGATACACCTAGTCCTGCAGTGACTTGATGTGCCAGGGTGAGGTGATACCCAGGGGTGTCTCCCCTTCTTAGAGAAGAATGAAACGCAAGATGGGGGGCGGGAAGATGTACAAGAAGAGGACTGGGAGGAGGAGAGCTGATATTGGAATCTAAAATGGATGAATGAATTAATAAATAAATAAATAAACAAATGATAATGATTTCAATTTCAGTGTTAGAGGTGTATATAGGTTCCTCAGTAATTAACAGAACTATAGACAATACTTGAGGAACACAGAGTGGAGCTCTGAACCAGATTCAGCTCGCACATGTTATGGTAGTCTTTGCCAATCTCCTATGGAGCATCATCCTTCAACTTTTGACCAGCATCTCCTCATCATGTGAATAAGACAACCCTCAAATGGCTGTGTATTTCAATCAATAGGGTGAGTGTCAGGGTCATGCATTTGTTTGTATCAAAAATGTCAACTTGTATGGTAGTTTTAAAATTCTCATTTTTTGGATATGGCCTAACTCTGTAACAAATAGCTGCAAGCCTGCCATGGATGAATTTCTAAAGAACATGCTTTAGTCCTCTGGTGATCTATAACATGCCAGGCACTGCATCAGGCATGGGAGATTTGCCTGGGTGGGTTTTGCCACCCTAGAATGTCAAGGCTTTGCCACTGCTCTGTCTGAACGCATGAAGCAAGAAAAGGGCAGCCTGCATCCCAGTGCAGTCTGTTGGTCCACCTTAGTCCCTCTGTGGGGCACCTTCTCCATCCTCAGGCTTGTTGTGGCATTTAGGTAAAAATTCCTTCTTCTCTTATGTGATCAAGGGAAATATTTGGCCAGGAGTCAAAGTCTTACAGAAATAAGAAAAACCTCAGCAGGATTCTAGTGCTGACTTCAGTCACACTCAGTCTCCTGAAGGCTACTTTATGTCCTTCTGTTGGGGACATTTTCCAAAGTTAATTGCCCAATACTTCTAGGCATTGGTTTGCACTCCCCACGCTGTCAGTGGAGATGACTTGCAGAGAGCAGTGTTCGTTAAGGCACGACAACAGCAACAGCAAAATTCTTCATTCGTGTGGGAAATTAAAGGTGCAGCATCAAAACAAAACAAGCCACTCGCAACCAAAAACACAGGACTCTGAAATGCCCAGGCTTTAATTCCCACTCTCACTTGCTATCACTCATTTGAAGAGATAAGCTTATTTAAAAGTAACAATAGAATAAAGCCTGTAGATAACGTTAAAATCTTCCAAAACAATGATTGTACATTTGTAACAATAGCTGTATTCAGAAGGTACGTTGGTTACTCTCCCCATTGCTTTGACTGACAGTTCATTTTGGCTTCCATATCATTTTGGCTTCCATATAAAGGAGTATAGCTCATCACAGAGGAGAAGGCATGGCAAGTAGAGTGGAAGTGGCTAGTCACATTGCATCTACAGTATAGGAAGCAGAGTGCAGATAGGAAGTGGGGGCTCTCAAACCTCGAGGCCTTTCTCCAGTGACTCACTTCCTTCAGCAAGCCAGGACCTTCCAAAGTTCCACATCTTTGAAAACCAGTTCCCTAGCTGTTTGACCAAGTGTCAAACACATGAGCCCATAGGAGACATTCCACATTGAGATCCAGCGAGAGGGACCAAATATAACACATATCCTGAGCCCTCTCCTCTACCCCACATCATTCCTTGATCCCTTGTCCCTCTTCCTGATTTTCCATATTCTTTCTCCTCTCCTTCTGATTTTCTGTATGGTTTCAGAACCCCAGGAAAGAATTCAAAACCATGACAACATCTAAGTGGACAACAACTGCAATGAAGCTTTCTTGGCTTCCTGGAGTAGTAATTCAGTTTACAAAGCATCTCCGTATGCTTTTTACAGTAACTGTCACCTGTGACACAGATACTCTGACTTATAATGGGCACAAATATTCACACACACAGAGGACAGATCTCTGAGAAGTTAGGCTACTTGATAAATATCACATGCATGCGACTCACTTTCAGTCACAGCAGTGAAACTTGGACTCTAACCTACTATACAGAATGTGACTCAAATTTAGTGGGCTCCTTATGAGTTGGGTTCTTATGAAGTTCACCAATCCTCATGGCAGTCTTGTGAGATGTCTCATTCCTAATTTTCAGAAGAGGACAATGAGGCTCACGGAACTTAAGCAGCTTGCTCGAAACCAGACAGACAAGTAAGAAATTGATAAGTGAATCCTCTATCAGGAAACACAATCAAGAGCAGCATGCATAAAGGGGTTTGGAGGGAAGGAATTAAGGACAGCAACAACTTGAAGATGACTTCCCCTTCCGATCAGAGGGACAATTAAATAACCACTGTCACCATACCACACTGGAGAAACTGCAGCTATTGTATGTGCTTAATGTGATACCATTGCTCACCAAATAATGATAAGAAACCATATACTGTGGTTGAAGAGATGGCTCAGCACTTAGGAGCACTTGCCGCTCTCTTGCAATGGATCTGAGTTTTTATCACATACAGCCACCTGAAACTATAGCTGCAGAGGCATCTGCACTCACTTTCACATAGCCCAGCACAGACACATACATGCACAATTAAAAATAAAGACTGAAATATATATCTTTTTGTTTTAAAAAAAGTCTTATGCAACCTGATTGCATGTAAGCAAAAATCACGCGTAGGGATAGGTCTAGAGTCAGAGAACATACAAATGGGATATCTCCTGGTTAAGATTCAGGATAATAATCATCTTAACATTGTGTTAAGCATAACATTTAAAACACAAAATGTGTATCATAGCAGCTAAGAAAGCCAGGCCAAAGGAAATAGACAAAGTACTCACCAAAAAAACAAAACAAAACAAAACAAAACAAAACAAAACAAAACAAAAAAACAACTGTTCTTCAGAGTGGAAAGAATACATTTGCAAAATAATGAAAGGTGCAGAATAAATTTTAGTCTAAAAACTTATACTTATATAGAATAAACAGGAATACTATGGAACAAAAATATGACACTGGAAATTCAGAGTCAGAAGCTTTAAGCAGGATTTTTTCACATTAGAGAGAGTGAGAAGATTCTTTTATTTTTCAATACAATACAGCCCACTTCTATGCTGCTTAGTTTCCATGGTGAAATTCTAGGAGTGACTTTGAAAATTAATCATACAGGTTTTTTTTTTTTTTGGTGTCATTCAAAATCAAATCTATCATTTAACAAGCCATCTGCTAAGTATTCATTCAAGTGACATTTCCTTGGAACTTAGAAGTCTTCATGTTACTTAGACCATGGAGCAAGAGATAAAGTGATGCTTTGTCTATGGGACCTGCCAAGAATCTGCCAAGGACCCATGGGCTGAGAACTCCAGCAATGCCAGGGGAGAGACTCTCACAGGAAGTGATAGAAGAATACATCTGGAAGGAAGAAAAGGATCTTGCCTGGGAAACTTGGGGATAGGAGGGCAGGAATTATGTGATGAAACAAGCTGAACTGTGGAAACCTGGAAAGAAGAAATCATGACCAGTTTGATGAAGATTCTTATGGCTTCCATGCTATCAGTACCCTTGTCCATTCCTACCTGTGAAGCAGCAGGGCTGTGCTGTAAAACACATGGATGTTCCAGCAGGCTTCCTCAGTTCAGCTTCCTAGCTCTGCCATTTGGTTCGCAAAGCTGGGTGACTTACTTCACTTAGCCTCTCCATAGCTCATTCTCTCCTGAGGGTGCTGACCCTGGACAGGGTTTTTGTGAGACTTCTGGACTTCTAGGTTAGGAGCTGTGTGGTGCAGGCCCTGATATATAGCCAGTACCACCCTGAAATGTCCCAAAGGATTCCTACATTCACATTCAGGAGGGTTAGCATTTCTTCCACCTTCAGAGTCTTCGTGTACTAAAGGTAGGGGACTGGTGAACGTGATGCACTTGATTACACAGTAGAGGTTAACCATTTACAGATAACTAGGAGAGGCATGGTGTAAGGGACTTTGGTTTCAGTTACTCACCAAAGAGTCTGTCTAAAAATATCACCAAGACATTAGTCATAAAGTCTAGAACATGTTCCAGAGTCCCTGATCCCAATGTGTCTCAGCTGAGAACATGGCATGGAATGCCGTCCTTCTGAGGAAAGGGATAGCTATAGCTTTCACTTCTTCTGGGTCCCCGAGGAGAGATAATATAGAGGCGAAGGGTGGCTATGTGGAGTCTGTGCATAGGTTCATAACAAAGCCTCAATTGTTTCCCAGGCCCAGTTACCCATCCACAGAGCCTACCAAGCCCAAGTAGGGTGGTTCTGAATGCAGAGTTCTGATGTTTGGGAACACAGCTCCAGGTGTCCCAGCTGAGTGCACTTCAGAGATTCTCACTCTTCTTGGCAGATTTTGGGTGTCCTCAGAGTAGACAGTGTTTCAGGGCTGTTACGACTGAGAAGGTGATGGATGCGGTGGTGGGAAGTCTAACCAATTCTGGTTCTTGCCTGTTCTGGTTTTGGTTCCAAGGCCTCTGGGTGATGGAGAGAACCTTCTTTCTCAACCCAGAACCAGGACTCTGCCAGATCTTCCTCATCACTAAATAATTTCTCCAAGCCGAGCAGACAGGTCAGTCAAGACCCACCACATTTACCCTCTCATCCCTCATGGCTCTTCACTGGGCATGATGACCATAAAATCTGCTATAAGCTCTGGTGGCACATATGTTCCATCATCTGGTGTAAATTCTGTTCTCACTTAGTGGAAACTTCCTGCCTTTTCTTTCAATTTTCTTGTGTCTTTCTTTGCCCACTCTATTCATGAACCATCTTTCATATGAAACCTTATTCTGAATTATTTCTCATCCTGAGGTATCTTAGATTTTTTTTCTGGAAACTTCCATCATGTTATTTACCACTCTACAGTGTCTTCTTTTCATGAGTCTCACCCCTTAGGGATGAATTTCTTAGTGACAGAGAGTTGACTTTTTCCTTTGTATTTTCAGGATCTAGAACTGTGTGAATGAATTGAAAGAATACCTCCAGCTTCACAGAAGAGTAAGCCTGGCCAAAATTTATTTCATTTCAGCAGGTGCAAGGCTTGTACACAGAACACAGTGGCTACAAAATAGAACCCATAGACCCAAAGTGGAAGAGTGGGCAGATAAGCCATAGTATCAACTCTGTGGTGGGAGAAAACTAGTGAGTCAAATTGCTGCACAGAGAGGAGATAGTGTATCAGGGGCAAACTGGTTGTCGCTTTCTCAGGATTCTGGAGTACAATGCTCTTTTTGTGACTGAAACCAGATATGCCACCAGTGACTTGGCTGTTGGAATTCTATGTTAAACTGGTGTGATCATTGTAACTCGATCAGAAGAAATATGGAGTCACTCAGTGTTGTATAGGGAAGATGCTGTCTAATAAAACATTTACATTTAAAAACAATTTACATCACATCAGAAAAGCCTATGTCATGTTGTATAGAGGATTTATAAGGCCTAGAAATATCTCCATTTAGCACCCTGTTGAAATTCTCCAGAAAACTATAGCCCTGGCTACTTGCCTTGAGTGGCACACTGATGTCCTTAGGAGGAGATGAGTCCAAGATGAGACCACACAGAGGCAGCGAACTCAAATAATGCCATACTAGATAGTGGACACAACTACAGACTGAGTATTACCAAAGCACTTATGAAAGAAATACATGGCTCCCTTTTGAGTAATCAAATCCAAGAGTCATACAACAGTCTTAGCAAACTCAACTCTACCAAAGTGCAGATTTGATGCTATGTTAACTAAACCCCAACTTCTATTGCACCTATGCCCCCTCCACAAACATACATATACACACCCCTATACACACACACACACACACACACACACACACACACACGGGGAAGAGAGGGAGAATATACATCTGTGTTATGCATAGCTGGTTTATTTGGGAATCGAATCTAGCCCCCCTCTTTACATGCTAGGGAAACCCTCTGCACTTGAGCTATATCCCCAAGTCTCTTATTATGATTTCTGTTTTAATTTGACATAGGATTTCATTAACTTCTGAAGGATAACCTTGAGCTTATTCGGTAACCCATACAGCCCTGAACTTACACTGTCCTCTTTCCTGAGCCTCCTGTGAGCCTCCTAAGTAGCTGGGGTTATGTTCTGAGTTATGCAGCCTGGCTTATACTTCATTTTAACTCAGGTTTAAAACAAACAAGCAAAGAAAACCAACCAACCAGACACACACACACACACACCAAAATACAAAAACAAAATTAAACTAAAGTTTTTTTTCCAATTTCAATAAATAAAATCATTTAAGCAGTCTTACCCTGAGGTAGTTGAGGGTGAAGTTTGTGAGACCCATCCTGGTGATATTTTTGGACAGCTGATCCAGGACCTGAGGATCTTGTGCCTAAACAGGGAGGGGGAGGGAATAACATATTTCAGTCCTATGAGATGGTCTCCTGAAAGTGCTAGACTCTAGTCCTGCTGCTGAGATGCACACGCTTGACACCATTGACTTTTTCGTGAAGGGACAGGTTGCTGGAGACAATTTAATTTACATTTTGAAGTTGCTTGCATCTAGTACTCAAGAAGATTTTGAGATTGATTCTCCAAGAGTAGAAAACCAAACTGCCTCAGCTGTGCATTGGATCCAGGGTAAAAGGATGTTGCTTTTTCTGTGAGGGACCTTGGCCTTCTGTCTTCAGATAGAAAGCTACTGAGCTCTGTCAGAAGAACCCTAGTCTGAACAAGAGAAAGAGGTGCCTGTGAACTTGGCAAACCATACCTGTTCCCTGTCAATTTTTGAGTGGCAGTTGCAGATTAAATTTCCGGCTGTGATAGGAGTAGCATTTTTACTATCCAGAATGTAGGATACATTTGAAAACTTGCAGCTACCATAAAATGTATGATATAATAATATAACATGCCAAAATCCATCACATATATATGTAGAGCCTTTACTTTTGTATGAGGAGAAAGATGATTTTAACTTTCTTCCCCATTAAACTGAGGTTAGAGATCAATGTCCTCAATACTTTTTATCCTACGAGATGAAAAAGGTAGATATTAAATTTCTCAAAGTATCACAGGACCTAAAGTACTGCAGATTACCCCAAACATTATATTTGACCAGATTCCAAACCAAAAATATATCATTTTTTGAATTGTATTTGAAAGTGAGTTTTTGGTGGATCCTCTTTATTCTGCTTCTTTCTTAGCAAATTGGTGCCACACGTAGGGAGATACAGTAATATAGCCTTGTCTCCATGTCTGCACTCACGAGACCACCTCACATATGACTAATAGAACTTTATTCTTATCTGTGCTTCCGATTCAGTGACAGCATCATTCTTATTTGCAATCATAGACCCAAGTATGAATAAAAATGACCATAAAGTAACAGTTTCAAGTTAATTTTGAAGTAAGGTCTTTATGGACATTGAGCCTTTGTGGAAAGACCTGGCCTTATGTAGATTCATTGAATAATGTCATGTAAAAAATCCAAGTAGCTTGAGATGTAATTGGGCAGCAACCAATGCTAGAATGGGCCACCAATACCTACAGACATCCCACTATGATCCAAGTGTCATCCTAAGTTGGTTTTGCTGTCATTAAGTCTTAATGCTAAAGCGGGTTCTCCAAGGCATAACCACACTGCTATATAGATGAAGGACTAGAAATCCAGAGATGTCATATCAACTGCTCAAAGCTACTCATGGAGAGGAATATAATCGAATGAGTTCTCAATGTATGGCCTCAGATCTTACCCACACCCTTCTGATGCCCTTCCATGTATTTTGAGAAAACATAACAAATGCACCAGATTTCTTCCAGAAGAGTAGAAAGTGTGCAACTGCCTTTGAAGGTTCTGAAGGACTCTAAGCATGGTGAATCAGAAGAATTGAACATCGGTGTGATACAGCAGAAGACCCAGGGTCACCAGAAAGGGCAGAGATAGGGTTAAAGGGTTAGAAGGAGAAGGGTGAGAGTAAAGGTCTTGAGGGACAGGCTGGAGTCAAAAGGCTGGAGGACAGGTTTGGGACTCAAAACCAAGTGGGTCAGAACCGTGGTTTTGCCACATTTGGATTGAAAGACTTTGGGCCATCTCTCTGCTTTCTTTAGAAATAGAAATGATAATACATCAGTCCATGAGTGACAGATGCAGATTAAATCTCCAGCCAAAGGCCTGGTTTAGTAAATTCTGTAAATGGTGTATGTTGTTATTTTATTCTCTTTTGACTTTTCAGGTCCATAAACAAATCAGGCTTGTGAAGTCTGACTCTGTTGCATCTTCCCACTCTCTACCCTCATGCTGGTCAAATGTCATGGCTAAGAGGAACCAACAGCTCCTGAGTACAGGATCCTCACTTCCAGTCACATGATTCTAATCAGAATTAGAAACTGTCCCCACTTCTCATTACAGGTAACAGATGTATAAACCCAACTAGAGAAATATCTGATATTGAGTTGATGCAACTGAAGAAAATAGAAACCATTTGTCAAGGGAACTCCACTAATACATGAAAAAACTCTTACAAGTTTGGAAACAAAGGAGGCGAGAAAAGAGCTTGTGTGTTCACATGGTTGAGAGAAAGACTCAATACTTAGAACTGATTGTCTGTGGTGTGGTAATAGTGGGGGCTTTCTTTAGCCAGAACTGGGTTTCCTTGCTGAGTAAGATGCAGTGAGTATAAGAAGAAAGGAGATAAATTAGAAACAATATTACTTACGTGCATGGCTAGTATGCTTCTGGGGACCAGCTCCCTGTACTGTCTAATGGTAAAGTGCCACGTTTTTATTCTCATGAGGTCATCGAACGTGAACTCCAAGATCAATCTGCCTTCTGTGCATACCTGGGAGTGATAAACAGCACACTTATTTGCTTTGCAGCTCATACAAGCAATAGTTTGTAACTCGTACCAACTACTCAGTGTAGTGTCCTTTGAGGTCTTTGGGCAGTATCTCCATGGTACATAGGAACAGGAACAGATATCAGCTCTAGAGTCAATGGGTTGAGAAGATTGCCAAGTAGATTGCTAGTTCTAAGTACCAGTTATTCTACTTTCAATGAAAATTTACATGGTTCTGATTTTTTTATCTGGAAAAAAGGGGTCAAACTCATCTTCCAGGGACATTAGTTAGAAAGCAACTAGTACAGTTTGGTTGTCTCACCACCTTCTTTATTTTTCTGATACTCCTCCCTTGGGTACAACAGCCACACTCTTATTCTGTCCTTGGCTGCCTTAATTTGGAATAAAGTTTTCCACAAGATAACTTGCACTCAAGTGTGAGTTACTACAACATTGTCCATCAAGAGTACATCTTCATCTCCAAAGAGGAACTCCAAAGGGCAAGGTTTAACCCAGTGCAGTCACTGATGCAGGGGAAAAGAGAGGGTTGTCTAGGAACTATACCAATCACATCATCATCATCAGTGGCAGGTTTTGTTTATATTACATAAAAGGTTGGCTAGCCCTTTGCCTTCCTAAGAACACATGCGATATGTCAGAGTCTCTCTTCCCTTATAATTACTGACAAAGGTATTTTTAACTTTTCATATTTGTGTTGTTCTTAGAATATTGATGCAGCTCTACATACCACTCTTCGCTACCAATGACTTTGAAATGGAAGAAAACAATACAAGGCAATACATATCCTTATCCTTTTTTCAACTAAAAAACATCGAGTGGGGAATGACATCAGCAGTTGCAACTAGTTAATAAACCCATGTTAGCTTTGAGGAAAAAGTACGAGAATGCTTGGGGGCTTTGGAAACAGAGGATGCAAGATTTAACTTCTGACCCTACTTTTTACTTATTGTGGAACTTGAGGAAAATCAAATATGCCCCCACACCATCAAGTTTCCTTATCAACAGAACAGAGATAATAACATTAGGAAGAGTTATTGAGAAAAGTATCTCAGGGAATTCTATATGTAGAATGCTGGTTAGTGTGCCTGGCACAAGCAGAATGTTGGGAAGATATAGCTGAACAGATAAAACAAACAGAACTGAAGAGAAGAGAGAACCAATCGAGGTCACCATGATATTTGTGCTGAGATGCAGATCACAAGTAGTATTTCTGGGGAATGACTGGGGCTTGGGCTTTTAGACTACATCCATTTTCTCCTCTTTATTATGCTGAGTCTTTGCTCAGACTTTCTGGAAAAAAGATTTCCTAGTTAATGCAAATTTCTGAAAGAATGTATACAAATTAATCTGTGAAGCTATATAGTCCAGGAAGATAGTGGTTAACCGTTTCTATGAGATATGGCTAATGATTCTCCTCATGGGATAATACAGACCATGCCATTTAGGAAGTTCTGTCACAGGCAATGGTTGGAGGCTTTCCACGAACTCTAATGGGACAATTGAGAAGTTGTGGCGAAGAGTTACTATAGAAGGCTTAATAGGGCTCTGCTGAAGAAAGATGCACTTGGCATCTTCATTTTATCAAAGATCTGTTGGACACAATGAGATAAAGATTGATAATCTGGATGAAGACCTCAACCTTAGATCCAATTAGCAGAACTTTTGAGTAAGTTAAGACACATGGGCACCATGCCTTGAAACTCGGAGAGGGGTTGTCTGCTGAGCCTGGTTAGCTCTGAGTGTTAGTAGAAAGGGAGATGCACCAATGTCCCCAAACCATTCTTCCAAACACATCTTGAGCCTTGGAATTAATTTACCAAGGTTCTCAAATAAGTATCATGTAGATTAAACCAACTCCCTACCTCTGCTTCAGGATGTTAATTTCATACAAGTCACCCGCAGTGACAACTTTCAGAGAAGGGAGTTCATTGGTAAACTAATATTCATAGAGATATTCATACGCTATAATCTTTTCTTTTAAGAGATCGGATTATTAGCTAGTTAAATATATTAGCCTGGTTAAATGTCAGGGTTATTTATTGTTACTATTATTGATGTTGTTGTCGCTGTTGCTGTTGTTGTTGTTTTTATCATCTAATCTATTTGTTTTCTGTCTGTAAACCACAGGATTAGGGTAGAAAAAGGCTCTGGTCTGCTTCTACTAGATCCAAGTTTCATGATGAGAAGGCAAGCATGTAATCATTCTGATGTACTGCTCAGTTGGAGCATCTGCAGGGCCAAGGTCAGGTGCTTCCTTCCTTCACTTTGCCATAGCAAACTAGTTGAGACTTCTCTTGCAGATAAACTGTGTCAGGCCAAAAGAAGGAAAATTGCCACAAGTCAAATGTAGTCAAATGGGTTCTTTGTATCCAGGGCAAACTATGTGTAAAATGGAAATTCTTAAAACTGTTTCCCAGTTGACTACAACACATTCTTTTTTTAAAGTAAATTAAGTGATATCCAAAAATGAAAGATGAAAGAGAATTTTGCTCAGTGCTCTTCCCCCCTCCCGAATGATGATACATACAGCATCATCCCAAGACGCAGGGAGAGCCTCCACTTCTAATGAAAGCTAAAGGGAAGCAAAGGCTTTGTGGTTTGTTTTCTATGCAACCACCAAGAACCAAAACAGAGGTACATATGGAAGAGTGTATATCTCCTTTGTTAGGAAATATATAAAAAAATGAGCATATCTAATAAAGTAAAAGTAATGTTTTCCCGCTTCAAAAATAGCTGTACATTCTTATTAATCAATACAGTTAATACAGCTTTTATCTAAAGTTGGTCTTTAAAAGGAAAAAATATCCTGCTTTTCTGTTGGAATCCAAAAATCAAAAAGGGTCCCCAATTAAGAAAACATTTTCTGTTGTGCTGAATTCATGTTACCGTACTGTGAGCTCTGACATTTTGTTTCTGTGGTAACGAAAATCAGCTGATTAGTTGGCATGGCAACAGAAAAGATGTAATCCCAGCAGACACACTCTAATCAATGCCCCCAGCACAGATGGTCTCCGGAGGATCAACAAGAAAGAGGCTGGCAGGCATTCAGTTGATCACGTGCTAGCTTGAGACTAGGGCAGGAATGAGAAAAGTAAAAAAGAACATTTCTCAAACTACCCGGTAGCTTTTTAACCCTTCTCTGTCTCTAACTAATGAAGTAATATTGACCACGCAGTCATATGATTTAACAGCTCACAGAACATTGTGTGCATTTTTTAATAGGTGGGATTATTTAGTTTTGTGTCTTTATACATGAACAACAGCATGAGTCGAATAAAAAATTTAGAATATTTTCTGAAAAAAGCTCTCTAAATTTTACCTAGAAATATCAAATATGTAAAAGTGGGGGGAATATGCTCCTTAATTAATTAGGGGGATATGATCTTTGACAGAAGAAATTATAGACTGTAATGTGAAATACAGGATAAAGTCAGAATGGGAAATAATTGTCAAAAATTCAAGTGAGAAGTGTTTACTTAGAGGACATTTAGTTAATATGCTTCTAGGATATATTTGTCTCAGTAGTAAATAATTTCATGATAAATAATTGAGAAAAGGAAAAAAAATCCATAAACCAACGTTTGCAGAAGTGATGAAGGTATCCAGCAGTTGTTGTAACTATTGTTTTAATTTGCAAATACCAAGAATTTACATTTACAGTGGCTCTCTCAGACTCTTCCTATGTTCAGATATTCATATCCTTGAATATAACTCAAGGGTCTTTGACTCTAAAAGGCTCCCGGCATGCTCTTCTGATTATTAAGCCTTGTTTTTCTATTTGATTCGAAATTGAAAACATAAAAGAAAGGCTTTATTATGTGCATTTAAAAATTCTAATTACATATTTATCCTTAATCCATAATGTTCCTGGTATCAGGAAATTGCAAAATGCTCACTATACCCCTGAGGGATATTTAATATCTCTGTTGATTAGGAGTGTAGCTGATTTCCGATTCACGAGTTGACCAAATTTTCATAAAAGCAACTCGGAGCCATTGGGTCAAATGCTATTTGGGGAGAAACAGTTTAGTGATAGTCTAAATTAGAACAATGTAAGCTTCAGACACATAATGTGCTAAAAAAATTTCAGGAGTAAGACCAAAATGTTAGCACAGGTTTTACAATTCTCTTTCTTTGTGGGACCAAAAAGTCACTGGCTTATCGTTTGTTTAAAATAGGCATAGTGCTTTATTACACAAAGCTAAGTTGTTTTTAATTAACATAAGAACAGAAGGAAATTAGAGTAGCATAGTGAACATCGAGGGTGGAGGGACAGACAGGAGAGAGAGAGAGAGAGGAGAGAGGAGAAGGAGAGAGAGAGAGGAGAGGGAGGGAGGGGGGGAGGGAGGGAGAGAGAGAGAGAGAGAGAGAGAGAGAGAGAGAGAGAGAGAGAACATGATTCCTTTGAATCCTATCAAATTTCTTAAAAAATAAATGTCCATAATTAGCATCTGGATTAAGTCACTATAATGAAACTACATGTTCTAGAAAGAGATATTTTTCATCAGAGTATTGAAATATTTATTACAAGAATAGGCAAATAGTCTGTCCTGCCCTGGAGCAGAATGACATAGGTGGTCCAAATAATTGATGTTCTCAGCTCTTTCTAGTGATTGCCTTGTTTTCCTGAAAAGAAAGAAACACACACACACACACACATACACACACACACACACACACACACACACACACACACACACACACACA
>NW_021604608.1:662123-667792 GCF_004785775.1 Grammomys surdaster
ACACACACACACACACACACACACACACACACACACACACACACACACACTGGGGAACAGAGGGAAGATTCCAGACAAAAATGCAGCCAAGAAGCAAACCTCAGTGTCTTAACTAGGATGAGAATAGCACTTGGTGCCTTGTGGATTCCTCAGAAAAGTGGAGTGGGGTGTGGTCTGACACAAGTCTAAAATATCCCGTTATACCCCTTCAGAGCAACTCACTGTGCTCTCTTGTGTGTTTGGACCTGACCTGAGGAAGAAAGACATGGACTAAATCCATGTCTTTAAAAATCCATGTCATAAAAAGGCTCACACAAAATGCTTCTTACAATTTTCAATGGCTGCAGACATTGAATATAGTTTCTGAATGATGGAAAAGTTTCATTTAATTAACATACCTTGTTTCTCTTAAAGCATAAGGAGGTGGCATATTTTATTTGAATCAGCTAAAAGAATTAACATCTGAAACAGAGAGAAAGAGAGAGAGAGGGAGAGAGAGAGAGGGAGGGAGGGAGGGAGGGAGAGAGAGAGAGAGAGAGAGAGAGAGAGAGAGAGAGAGAGAGAGAGAGAGAGAGACTTTTTCTGCACTACTGAGACTTTGAAACCATGGGAGGGAAGGGCGTATGTGTGCATCTTATCTGCATGATTATGAAAATGTCCTCTATCTTCAGAATGAAGCAAGTCAGGGGCAAATTAAGCCTTCATCCCAAAGGACATTTCCTCCATAAGCAAACCTCTTTTCCTAGCATGGACTTCAGCATTCTTACAAAGCAGTTCTTTGATGGATTCCTTTCCACTCTGTTTAACTATTAGGCAGAGAAAAACCCTAGCCCTTGCAACATTAAAAATGCCTATTGTCAAAATCAAGATGCTATGGAGTCAATGGTAGATGAAGGCTTTTCTTTGTATTACATACCTGTGTCCCATGCCTTTGGCTTCATACACCATCATGGGCACTGTGTAAGACTGATATATACTAATGTGGTCAATGATACTAACATGAAACACTGAATTATTATTCATAAAGCAAAATTACACAAGCAACACGTCTCAAGCTTTACAGTATGATTTCTGGTAATTAACCCTGATAATACAACATCGTTTAACTAGAAAGGGCTGTCATCTGTGTTTTGTTCTAAAAGAGATAGCTGTTATCACTAATATCAGAAAAAAAGATTCATGCTGAATTGTAGTCAACATTACATGAGTAAGAATTCGTTAAAAGAAATTTCTGTAGGGTTGAAGGGTCAGCTCACTGGTAGAGCATACATTTAGCATATACAAGGCCTTGAGACTGATCCTCAGGACACAAGAAACAAACAATAAACTTCATTTGCTATATCCTGTGACTATTTGGTTAGTACTATTTTTTCTACCTGGAAGGGGACATACAGGGATCATGTGCTCATACTACGGAGTGGTCCTCAGTGAGGGGACTATTCCACATGTTGGTTTTCTCTCCATGACTGAAGTAACAGGTTGAAAATATGTAGAAGATGGTGTTGTCTCTGCCTTCTCTGATTTACGTTACATATCTTTCGCAGGCTGTGAACTGGGACTCAAATACTGTGTTTTCTGGACCTTCCCATCTTTGCCTGTTTCTTCTTTTTGCTTTATACTCAGCTTCCATCTCTGCTGTGACCAGTGCTGGGTTGCTTGATTGACACACTACAATCCTTGAAACTCTGAGACCACAAGGGTCTTTAGTCTTTAGATTTCCTAGCTCCTCCCCCCCCGTTTTAATTTCAGACGCCTTCCAGATAATAATTAAGGTATAACTAGTGAACTGACTCCCTGTTTGTTCACATTTGAACTTTCTTAACATTTTCAAAATAACTAAGCAAAAATACTGTCTGTACAATAGAAAAGTATTCTTTCAGCTATCAAAGACTTATCTGCATAATAAACAAAGGCTCTATTTTAGCTGCTGAAGTGAAGAAGCAACTGAACTCTTCTTAGGGATGTGGCTGTACCCAAGCCTGGTCCATACCTTGGTAAACATGGGCTTCCCGTGCTGTGTGACCATGGCACACTGGTCGCAGTCTACTGTGATGGATGAGTTGTGGTATGACTCCTTTGAGTGTTTGAGGATGTAGTACAGGTCTGTCACCCCTCCTTCAAATACGGTGCTAAAATAACGGGGGATGAGGGTCCTGCCAATAGCTGTGAAAGAAACACAGAGAAGCAAGCCGTGAACACACATATCCAACCAAAACCACAAACCCACATTGTGACCAGCTGGATCTAGTCACTTCTAGAAACCATGCCAGAAGGTCATTTCTCTTTCTAAACAGCCGTGACCCATCTGGGTTGAAAGTAATAAACTATATCCCTAACTATTTGGGGAAAATGGGACCACCATCTCACCAAGGTATATGTCCATGGAAACCAATAAAATAAGATTTAATAGTTGGAAAATAATGGACAGAGTGCATTTACTCTTGGAGCTTCACATACATTTTTGAGTGAACATATTTTATGAAAAACAAAAGCCAGCCAACCTGCATGGCTTGTTCAACGTGCTATTTACATCTTGATTACCCAACTATGCGGTTTGCCTTTATAAATAACAAGAATATAAATTTTAATATCATGATGCCTTTTAGATTGTGAAATGTGTTGGCATTTTCTCTTTGGGTCTTCAGAAAAATAAAAAACAGGAAATAACTAATTAAGACACAAAAATTAAACTATGGAAAAGGTTAGTATGAAGTTTTCAAAATCATAGGACTTGTAAATAGTCTCCAACTCACATATGCAAATATCAATAAACCTGCCTTTTCTAATATTGTGTCTCAAGCTGCTCTGAGGAATGTGAATCTCTGGTAAGTAACCACATTCTATTCAGGTATCATAACCATGTAGATTTTGAATTTTCTATCTGCTTTTGGGCTAGATAAGCATATATCACTTGACTAAAGGGCCCAGTTAAGAGAACCTGATATCCTCTGCTTTTCTAAATTGATCTTCTCCATTCCATTTGAGTTTGAGCTGAATTTTCTGATATATAATGCCCTCCAACTCAGGGCTAGCCTTCACTTCAGTAGTGAGTTAAAACCCTCTTACAGTGGAAATCCCAACGCATAATATCAGGAACTTTGCTTATGTATAGATTGAAAGATAAAGTGCTAAAATCACTCTCAAGAAATCCAAGGGTTTTGTTTGTTTGTTTGTTTGTTTGTTTAAATAAATCTCTCACATCCATGATTTAATATCTCTCAAAGAGTAAAAAATAATAATTAGGATAAACTACCAATGAAAGCTTTAGCTATTAAAGATCACACACCATTTCATGAAAGTTTAGAATATTTAATTTCATTTTAAACGCATCACTGTTAATCCATCCCATATGGATCTATAGTGCTTTTGTACACAGACTTGGGATAATAAGTATAAAGAGAATCCCCTGCCCAACTGTTACTTGACATGATCCTTAAAGAATCCACACCCGGATGCTGAGCCTTTGAATAATTTATGCTGTTTTTATTGCTTCCTATTGGCTGCAGGTAAGATTAACCAACAAGTGTGTGATGAGCAGTGTAGGATTTTGGTGATGCTATCCCAAATAATCCTTATGTATACATTTCCTAAATACTGCCTAATCCGAAATACTGCACGTTTCTTCTCTGAATATCAAATTCAAATGAGGGTAATTTGAGTCCAGCACATCCCCCCAGCAAATGCATAGCTAATATTACAAAGAAAACTTTAGAGAGCTGAAGACCTTATTGTACTTCGCCAGACAGATAAAATTAATTGAATGTACTTCAGATGTTCTAACTTAAAGCTAATTACCATAAATCAGCTCAAGTATTTTGACAATTTGGAATCTGTACTATTAAGAATAAATACACAGCATAAAAATGAAGTTGAAGGGTGAAATATTTCACTATAACATCCAAGGAATTGTCACATTAAAAAGGTTACTGCAAATAATTGCCACTGGATTCATCACATTGCAGTTTATTCACTACAAATCATATGCAGTTTAATTGCTCAATAGTGCACTTGGCTATATATTAACATATTTTTATACAAGTCTAAAGAAAAAAGTTACAATCTAAGAAAAAAAAATAATGGGAAAAAGTTTGCATTTCTTTAACTTTAACCCTAAGTTTATAATGACTTCCTGAATTCCAGACAAAGTCCAAGTCATACAGGAAACATACTTATAATAGAACGTGGTCCTGTGTATTGAACAGTTTCTAATACAATAGGAGAAGCCTAGACACCAGCATGTGCTGTCAGGTGCACTCCTTTTGTGTTTTATGCTTCCCAGCTCTGATTTGGACCACATAGCCCCTTTCTTCACCTGGAGGCTGCCACTCCCAGTTGAACCTTGGCTGTGCTGGACATGCCAGTTTATGCATCGACTGTCTTCTATTGGCTACTCTAGTTCCTGTGATCTGCTTCAGTTAATAGAACATAACATAGCTACCAAGTGTCACTTTGGGAGGAACTAGAAGGTTCTACCTTATGCTTGGGGACTATGCCCAGCTATTCTATGGTTATCCTACTGTGAAAAGCCCAGCCAAGGAATGTAGAGAGGTGGCCTGAAGAAGAGGGCCCTCTGTTCATCACCCAACATTCATTTTCAGGAGTGAGACCATCTCAGAACTAAGTCAAGATGTCATGGGAAACAGAAATGAGATTCTTCCTACAAACTATATCCATGAAGAAACGATGAATGTCAAGAAACTAGCTGCATTTCAAAATCTATTCCTGACTAAACAAGGAGTTCTCCCACTTATAACTTATAAATCATGGCCACACAAAGAGAAGACAATCAGCACAGTGTCAGTGAACTGACCAGAGCCATTATCTAGGCTGGGAGGAGGTCAATGTTACCCCACTGAAGGTCAATTTGTACCCTCCCAGTCCTCTCCCTCCTCCTCTTCTTTCCTGTACTTTTCCCATCTTCCTTCTTCTTCCCCCTCCTTTCCATTTCATCTCAGGATAGTTCATGTTAGCTTCAACTGTTTGCAAATAGAAAAAACTTGGTTCACGTGTCCCATTCCAACATGGAGATGGTAGTAAATAAGGATATGTTGGGAAGAGAAGTGATGGAGACGATCAATGACAAGGCCTAACCAAGTCTCTATTTGCACACACACTGGGCAAAGCTGCAGGAGATTAAAAGGGATGTCAGAGGCTGTATTAGTTTCCCACTGCTGCTGTAACAAATCACCACAAATGCAGTGGCTTAAAACTTTACAAACGTATTATTACTGTAGAATTTCAACGGTCAAACACAGATCTTGCTCAGCTAATGAAACAGTGTCAGCAGCTGTGGCTTCCCTTCAGGAGGCTCTGGGGAAGCTGTTTTCTTGTTTTGTCTTTCTCAGCATCTACAGGCTGCCTACATTCTTTGTTTATGATTATTTCCTCATCTGTAAACCCAGCAGTAGCAGGTAGGGCCCTCCCTCCCTCTCTCTTTCTTTCTTTCTTTCTTTCTTCCTTTCTTTCTTTCTTTCTTTCTTTCTTTCTTTCTTTCTTTCTTTCTTTCTCTTTCTTTCTTTCTTCTTCCTCCCTCCCTGTCTGTCTTTCTTTCTTTCTTTCTTTCTTTCTTTCTTTCTTTCTTTCTTTCTTTCTTTCTCTCTCTCTCTCTCTCTCTCTCTCTCTCTCTCTCCCTCCCTCCCTCCCTCCCTCTTTCTTTCTTTCTTTCTTTC
>NW_021604608.1:668192-680733 GCF_004785775.1 Grammomys surdaster
TGGTAGGTGTGTGGAAGCAGGACCCACTGTCCACTTGGTGGTTACTTGTAGACAGTAGGATTCCTAGAGCATTAGCGGACACATTTATAATCTAAATGGTATGGGCTAGTGCAATAAACAAATTAGTAAAGTGGTGGGAGTGCAAGCAGAAGGACCTGGATATGATTCCTAGAGCTCACAAAAAAAGCTATCTGGCACACTGGGAGGCAGAGATGGGAGGATATCTGGAGGACTTCCTAGGCAACCAATCTATATTGGTGATCCCCAGCTTCTAGTGAGAGACACACTCTCAGAAAACAAGTTAAATTACGTACTGGGAAACAAAACCCAAGGTTGATTTCTGGTCTCCCTGAGCATGGGTCCACAGAGGCACAAACATCCCTCAAACAAGACAGTACAAGGGGGGAGTTCAATGAGAAAACAAAAGCTATTAATGAATTATTCCCAAAACTGGAGTCCTTGTAAAACACTTGATTCCTTCCTCCAAGTCTCTATCTGTCTATCTATCTATCTATCTATCTATCTATCTATCTATCTATCTATCTGTCATCTATCTATCTATCTATCTATCTATCCACCCTATTCTATGTATTATAAAAAAAACCCTTCCCTCAACTCTTAATGAAATTCATAGGCAATTCACAAGAGAAAAAATCATACACAGAAATAACCACACAGGAAAGTATTCAAAAAGGTAATTAAAATACAAAGTTAAAACACAAATAAAATCCTTGTGAGGTTATAATGAAATAGTGCATGCAAATAGCTTTAGAAAGGTGAATGTTGAGAACCACTCTCTCTTGCAATCCTTAGCTCATTCTAAGTCTGCTACATGTGACTCAGACTTGCGAGGTCCCTTCATCAAACTACAGTTCTAAAAGGCCACAGGTTATCTGCTCTGGAGTTCTTTAAATCCATCAAGGAACTGTTGTTCGATGGGGGAATTCTTGATTTGGGGGCCATTTTATTACTAATTTGGATGCTGTTAATTTCTTTGCTATAAAGGCAATTCAATTTTAAAAACTAAAAGAGATTGAAATCTGATAAAAAATGGAGAGTAAGAAGAAGACCGGGAGCTAACAGTGCACCAGAATGATACAACACTTTGGCTTTAGTTAACCTATGATTTTTCAACATCAAGGAGAAAACTGTATAGCTACATATCCCTGTTTTCATATAGGCAACAATAATTATATCAAAAGCATTGATTATTTAATGATATTTATAGTTTTTATGAACATATCAATGAGTAAATTGGTTAACTGGGCTTTGGTCATTTGGATCATTCTTCTACAGCTGCTGTATTTCATAAATGCACATGGAAATTCTCTTGGAGTACAATGATAATATTAGGTAATAAGTGCAGATTCATTAGATTGTAGACTCATTTGTATGCATAAATCCATGAATGTATTATGTTAACACATATGTATTATGTAAATGATAGTGTTTCCAGGAGTGATCAAAACAAAACTGATAATTTCACACTCAGAAAATAACCATTATAAATAGTCAAAACAATGGCGCTAAAACATGAGACTTTGACAGAGGTGATATATTTTGAGCCATATTCCCTTGTTTTTGAGAGGGGAGAACAAGACATACCAACTCCATGTCTGTCATAGTTATCATTCTAATATGTCTTCGATTTATTTTTTCTACCAAAGCAATTTGATTTAAATATCTTCTCTCTAAGGATATCTTGCTTTTGTCAAAGATTCATTCATTTCATCTATGCTTACTAATACCTGTTATGGGTCAGGCATTTGTTCTAAAAATATTCAGACAGAAGCTTAGGGTGTTAGCAAGTAGGTTAGGCAAACTCTTGATAGAAAAGGTGGAGCTGAGTCTTGGTCGAAAAAGATCACGTGAAGATCTGTGATTGGAGAGGTCCAAGTCTAGGGTACAGCAGTAACAATGAACCCAGGACAGACATGAGTTTGGATCAAATGTGCCTGATGGATTATGATGTCACCAAAACCGGAATTGTGATAGGTACACTATCCAAGAGATGAAGCAGATAGGTGAAGTCAGAGCCAGAGTCAGGGAAGGATTAAGGATTTGCCTTTTCTTTCATAACATGGTACTAAAAGGCTTTGGCCAATGACATCCTTTAATGAACCCTCTCTGGTCTTCCTGCATGTAGGATTGACTGGCTAACATGGTCTTCAAGTTCCATATGGATCTTTGATCTGCTGAGAAATGTGATTAGGTATTCTGTTCTGCCAGAGTCCATCAGTTCATTAATTAAAGACAGGGAGATGAATGTCATGGCTGCATCTGGATTCATTCCTCTGCATGGAGCCCCATGACTGTGCTGCCTTTTAGGTCTTCAAACTTATACCATGCTTCATATCTGATAAAAATTATTTCTGCATTCTTTACTTTTTAATGTTAAAAATTTTAATACTATACATTAAAAAATGATGAGCCTTTAAGATTCTTTTGTTAAACTCAAAGAATTATGAAACCTTGGCTCAATTAAATTTAGAAAGAAAGCATTGTCATTTATAAAATCTTCCAGTATAGGGTTATGATACATGCCCTTAAAACTTAACTATTTTTTTTGTCTTCAGTTTTCCACATCTGTCTACAGAGTGTTAGGAGTAGGAAATTTTTGTTCCTTAGATATTGTAAACTATTTTATAAATGTTGAATGGCATTGTGGTTTTTAAACCATATTTTGAATCAAAGCATATATTCAAGTATGTCTATTAATATAGTTTTTGGACTAAGCTTTAAGTTATTGTTTTTAGTAAAAAACCATATTAATATAGAAGTATTCAATTAAATATATCTTTTGATTAAAAATATGGTTAAAATCACAACATCATTCATATATGTAAAAATATTCAAAAATATTGAGAAATTTCCTCCATTTCTCTTCTTCAATTTTTCTGTACCTTTCTCAGCTTATTGAGGCAGCTGTAAGAGAGGCTTCAGTAAGAAGCTGAAATATTGAGGTAGTGGACCTCTTTCTCACCCCGTTAGCATGTTTAGGGATTGGCGCACAGATTAGGGGAGCTCTATACGTTGTCCTGAAATGTTACTTGTGGAAGCCCTTGATTTTATTAGGTTTTGTTCTTGAATCCTGATATATATTTAATGTGATCAAACAAAATATTTTTTGAAATTACTAATATATTTTTAAGTATTGAACAACATTTATACTGAGTACAAATTTTAGTATTTATTCATATGCACCTGCATCCATAGCTAAATCATTTGTTACACAAATTAATATATACATTTATTTTCCTTCAACATACATTAGTCAAAATAGAAGTCTACATGTACCACTGCATTGGGAATTAAATTACAGGGACAAGACCAGAAAAGACATATAGTTAGTTCTAGTGATGCCTGGAAATATTTCCTAAGATTTCTGCAATAATAAAACATAGTTATAGCTGGATACATATTGAAATATGCTTAATGTGTTTCCCTGATCAAATAGGAATGATCTCCACTCATTATAACACTGATTACATCCTGATTAGTAATTATGAATGGCACTTAACATATGAGGAAAAAAATAAAATATAAAATACTAACAATTATTTGATAAATGTAATTAGGTTATCTGGGTTTATATCTGACACTCTCATTTTAAAGGCCAGCAACCTGATGACCAGAAAAGTAAAACCATGCAACAGCTTAGCATTTGTAGATTTTCTATATTCTGATATAACTATACTATTTTTATTTTTAATAACAATTTTTACTTTTGAAATTATAATATAATTTTACATTATTTTGACCCTTTCCTCCATCCAAACTATCCCATGCACCCCATTGTTCTCCCTCCAATTCATGGCCTCTTTTACTTTACTTTTTGTTACACACACACACACACACACACACACACACACACACACACACACTCACTCCTAAATATCCAATTATAGCCTAGTCAGCCCATAATATGTTACTTGTGTGTACATAATCTCAAGGCTGAGCACTTGGTATTGATAAATCTCAGCATTTCCCAGTTGCTTATAGTTCTCTGTCTGGGGATGAGGTCCTGTGAGCTTTCTCCCTTTTTAGGACTCTAGGGATCAAACCAAGGCCTTAAACATGATAGGGAAATACCCTGTTTCTCTCCCAGGTCGTCACTTAGTCACATAGTAATCCATGCATCGTATCTTTCAGACACTTGCTAGCGGCTCATTAGACCTAACTGTTCTGTGGACATGGCATGCACATGAAACAAGACCTAACTTTCTGCTGGAGACTGTTTTGCTGCAGGGTTCAAAGGACACTGCCCTTGTTCTCACTATTTCCCAGAATAAATCACCAGATACATTTGTCTTTAGATATAAGCAGTTAAAACAGGCCATGCACAACTTGTGCCCTATCTCCACCCTTGACAATATGATACTGGAGACCCATACATGCACACTATAGTCTTGTTCCTGCAGGTTTGGATGGAAGAGCTTTGGCATATGCTCCCAGGGCCTCAGAAGTGACACGAGGGGAGTTGTTACATCTGAGGAAAATAAATTTGAATTCTGTCATTAAAAAAAATAATTTGTAAGGGTTTTATGCCACTGAAATAGCAAGGCTTGCTTGTTTAAACATCTAATATTAACACAGGAACTAAAAAGTCTTAAATTTCCTGGCTGCTCTATAGCCACCAATATCTCCAGCACCAGTATCCATCAGTAACTTCACCTCAGATCATCTTTGATAGTAATGTCACATTGCCTTCTAGATATTTTAATTATACATACAGACATGACTTCTATCTATCTATCTATCTATCTATCTATCTATCTATCTATCTATCTATCTATCTATGGTTATATATGGTGGTTACCTTTAATATTCTAGGCTAGCTGACTCATAAGCTCTGGGCAATTTTTCTGCTTGTACCTCCCATCTCTCTTTTGGAGTGCTAAAATTATTCATGCAAATCATCACACCTGGCTTTTTACTTGTATTCTTGGGATGGAGCTCAGGTTGCCTGGCATTCACAGAAAGCCTTTTTACCCCATAAGCTATCTCATAGAATTTTTAAGTATCACCCGAGTATGGCTATTTTACTTATAATTTAGGGCTTCCATATTGAAGACAGAGAATATTTTCCTTTTTTTTAAACAATAAAAAGGGAAATATATATTTTTATTTTACTAGAAACCAGGAGCTATGCTTTGAGGGGTTGCTACCAATGTATTCCCATTTACTATTGTCAAATCTTACAATTATCACCATTCAGGTCACAGGGTGTGCCTGCCACCACATCAGTGATAATGTGTCAGTGATGATGGTTGCTAGTCACCAGTATCAGCTTGCTAGGTTACTGCTGTTGATGAACCATCTCCGCTGACTGCTTCCCGTGATCTCCAGCATTTCATTCCAACCCACTGACCTTGCCAAAGGGAAAGCAAAGCTGCAGCCTTAAGAAGTAAAATCATTCTTGCGTTTTCTTTCCCCTACGTTCCCAAACTTCAGGAATTCTCATGAAATCATTTCAGTATGTTTGACTGAGTTGTCCCAAACTCAGCCCAGTGGAGACAACTGGAGTTATTCCATTTCACATTTGAATATCAGTATATTTCATCTGGCTGACAAAAAAAAGCTGATGTGTGTTTTTGATTTTCAACTTTATCCAGGCCCGGACTCAATGAGCTTTAGTAATTCTAAGAGTGGGGAAGAGGCGAGTTTGCTTCTGCCGAGGGATTCCAGTTGGGTAAAACCTGGCCCTTAGGAGAGCTAGCTGCCATAGCAAACACCTCTTCACAGGTGCTAAGTAGAAATTAAGATGGACTCTTCTTGTACATCACACTTTTCCAAGGACTGTGAAGTCACAGGAGGAGTTTGTCTTGTTCAAAACTAAACTAGCTGGAGCTCTATGCTCTTCCTCAGCTTCATCTCCTTGCTCGGCTTTGTTGGCACATTTGACATCTTCAGAGATCGTTCTCTTCCGTTTGATCTACATTCTTAGGCATCCTCAGGTCCCACTGTAGCACAGCATCCTCTGGCTGAGCAGCACCCCCTTTCCTTCTGCTTTTCCAAGGTCTCCCTTGTGCTCTCAGAGCAACTATAAGCTTATACTAGTGGCGCATTGATGGACCAGCCCTGAACTGAACATAGCCTGACCTCCACACAGAAAACCCATGTGTACACATAGCAGGTGTAAAATTGGCAGACTATCTAGACAGGCCAAGTCCATGTTCACACACTGGCTATGCCTTTAGTCATGTTGTGAGTGGGAACAGAGAGTCTTTTCTCATTCAGCTCCAGAATCTTCATCTGGACTATAGGGCAGCAATGAGCAACACAAGAAAGCAGTTACATGCACAGTCAGCACCCATGCATAAAGGGTCAGCGCAGATCACAGTGCTGTGTTAAATCTACACTGATTTACTTGTACGTTTCCCCTTCTCCATTCACACAGACTTTGGGACATTCTACTGAGCTGTAATTGTTAATTTTATTGTCTTTCAAGTGTAGTTCCTGGAAAACATTCCTGAAACATTTAAGTATCACAGCACATTTGTGGTGTAAATAGCTACTTAGGAGATGTTTGGCAAACAAATGAACGTGGACTTGGCCTGTCTGTTTAGAGAGTCTGCCAATTTTAAACCTGCTATGTGTACACATGGGTTTCCTGTGCTGAGGTCAGGCCACGTTCACTTCAGGGCTGGGGACTACAGCAGTGAGAAGAAAAGTCATGTTACTTTTAATTTTTTCAAAAATATTTTATTTTTATTTTTTACTTATGTGTATGTAAGTTTATATGCACATGCCTTCAGATACCTGTGGAGACCCAAAGAGGGCATCAGGTCCTTCAGAGCTGGTTGTGAGCTATCAGACATGGTGCAGGGGCTTGAACTCTGGTCCTCTGCAACAACAGTGCTATCTTGTAACTTCTGGGCCATCTCTCCAGCACCCAAAAGAGAGATTTTAGGGCTCCTGTTTGGAATCCTCACATTTCGGTGTTCAAGTACAAAAAAATTTGTGATTTAGAGTTTTGAAAGACCAAAGCTAATGTCGAGTTTTACAAAAGGAAGGGAACCTCCCATCTAAGGGGTGGAAAGGGCTTCTGTCTCACACTTCTGTATACAATTCCCAGATATCGAACCTCCATATGGAAAGCACGACGCGGCTTAGCTAAAGAGTCCAACTCAGCATTCCAGGGACATTTTACAAGGAAACTAAAGTCCTTGGAAATGAGAAGCAGTAAAAAGAACTTCAGGTTCACATTCCCCAGCAGTCCGCTTCCAGGGCAGTCCACATTCCACAGTGGTCCGTAGGGGCCTGCGCTTCTGACCTTTAGATGGTGTCAACAAGGAAAAGAATGGCTGTTCTGACAGAATTAAATGTTGCATAGGCTTCCTGGAAGCAGGATATAGTGGCTGAGTGTATCCACCAGTCTGAGGAAACTACACAGGCGCCAGCTGCTGGGGCTGATGTTCTGTGTATGACATTTTAGTGACGCTCAAGGATGTAGGTAAGAGAAGGTACTGCTGGCATCCAGTGGGCAAAGACTCAACATCTAGTGGCTGGTGCTTGTGGACACTCACTGACTTAAATATTGTATAAACCCTGAATTCCCACCACTGTCGAACACGTTGCTTAAAGCTCCCATTTTCATTCAATGATGGTGCTGTGGCTCAAGTCAACTGAAATGAGTCTTTGGGACTCTACTCCTTGACTTTGGGAAGACAGAGGACTTTCTGATGAAGAGATATGAGGTATTAGATACCCAACAGACATCAGGGATTGAGAGTAGGGGAGCTAAACCAGCATAGGCACAGCTCTGGTCTCTTCTCTGTCTCCTCTCTCCTTCTTCTGATGTTCTATGTGTGTATCCAATGTGTACGTTCGAGTATAAAGAGACAAGGAGACCTGTGTGCTCCAAGGGTCACTAGGCCTGACCACCTCCTTGGAGTGGAACTAAACTCAGACAATCTAGCTAGGACCCACCTGGCCTGCTTGTTAGTTTCAAATCTACCTTATAGTGGTTGTGTGATTCTGGAATCACTCCAGCCTATACTTTTTCTCTACTAAATGGAGATGGGACTTCACATGGATGCTCAGAGGGGGCAGTAGAGCAGTAGAGCTTTTGATCTGTGGCAGATGTACTCCAAGGCTACCCCTGGATGTCTGAAAGCATGGATAGTAGTTCTGATTATTATTATTATTTTTTGAGATAGAGTTTCTCTGTGTAGCCCTGGCTGTCCTGGAACTCACTCTGTAGACCAGGCTGGCCTCGATCTCAGAAATCCTTCTGCCTTTGCCTCCCAAGTGCTGGAATTAAAGGCATGAGCCACTGTCTGGCTGTAGTTCTGATTTCTATATATGTTTTTTTCCATCTATATACATACACCTGAGACTGTTTAATTTATAAGTTAGGTGCAACAAAAGGTTAGTAGTAATTAATTATTAGTATAGCAATTTTCACGATAAAAATTTCGAGGATGTGGTTTATCTCCCTAAAATATCTCACTTTCCACAGCCTTCTTGTGATGTGATATTATCCAGTGCCTATATGATGAGAAAAGGTGAGGTGAAAGATACTTGTGTTGTGACTGCATGTGTTAGAATACTACATGGGATTCCTTTACACAAGCAAGTGATAGGGAGGCAGTTTGATAAGTGACGCCATTAAAAAAAAGGTTAGCATATGGATATCATATCCAGCATGGGTACACTCAACAGTACAGTGCCCCGAGTGAGCCAGAGTGGGAATATATGTGACTTCATTATGTAGTTTAGAAAAGCGTGCATTTTAAAACTTAAGAAAGATTACAAAAGCCAGAAGTTGCAGATGACTATGACAAAGCAGTTTTCTGGACACAACAGAGACATTGAAATCACAGCTCCTGTGGCAGCATATACAAGACCCGGCTAAGCTCAAGCCAGGCAAAATCTCCGCATGAAGGGGGTGAAGGAACACACAACCCTACTCCTAACTAAGGAGCTATTGGAAATTGATAGGGAGAGAAGTTGATTTTCTTAAGGGTTAGGTCCCTGGTAAGTCAACCATATTCTAGGAGATGGCCTAAGCCACACTCCCAGGACACAGTGGTGCTGAGCAGGTAAATAGTACTGGTATGGATGCTGGATCTTACATATGGCACAGACTCAATATACACTTGCTGAAGAAAGAAACACAACTTGAAATACATGTCACAAGGATCATATAAACCAAGTATGCATTCTTCTTCTACACGTCGATCAAGAACAATATACTTTAAAGCATTTTCATAGATAAACTTGCTTATGTTGGGGCTTCTGAGAGCTTCAAAAGGTGAATATGCTCTGTTTTCTCTTCCAGGCAAGCCCAGGACTAATTCTGCTCACTTGTCTCCCAGCTTGTCCAAGATCCCCAAGATTAAAGGCAAGAAAAGAAAACGCTGGAGGTACATTCTCCAGCTCATTTGTTATTTTCTCAAGTGTTTAGAAACTCTTTGCATAATCCACGTTTAAATGATGGCTAGGCTGTACCTTGATTCTTTAATCGTAGTTCTTTAAGATTCCCCTTCATCCACCCAACCCTCACCCTGTTCCTTCTATTTCAAGGCTTTTGTTATCAGAAGTTCCCTCTCTCCAGAGGGAACATTTTAGCAGCATAGGTTTATGACTACCGTAAAGAAGAAAGTTTGAAAGGCAAAGCCAGACGTGAGCCTCCGCTTTATAACAAACCCCTGTCAAAACATAACAAACCGCAGCCAGACATGAGCCACAGTGACAGAATGCAAGACCATAAAGATGATGGAGATCAGACAGGACAGGCACTTTATAGAAACAAACACCTTCTTTGCAAACAGATAGGGTGAGCAGAAGACTGAAAAAAAAAACTCACTAGGAAAAAAAAATTGGTCAGAAGAAATAAGGACAAAAACATAAAATTCAAATGACAGTCCAGCCCAAGGAGATAAACCCAAGGCAGACAAAGAATCCAATTTTACTAAATCAAACCGACATCTCTCCCTGACTTTAATTGACCCAGTAAGCTGGATCCTGAACAAACATAAAATTAAGCAGCAGTTACACCCAGTGAAGAAATAAGCTGAAGTACTTAGGTGTTGACATTCCACTCTTAGAGTATACCTTGGATTTCTATAGGAATTGTGTGATCATCTGTGCCCTTGGAGGAAGCCACCGAGGACCCAAAGTGTTGTATAAGGTAAGTAGTATGCAAGAGCCCAAAGAATTATCAACGGAAGTTTTTGCATCTGAAGTTGGATCCTGCACTGTATACAAACACTAATTCAGGTTCCTATAATGTCATGGGAAAGGAATTGTAGCTAATACATTGGCTAATCAGAATGCAAAGACCCACAACAAAACCTCTCCTATTAAATAAAAAGCATCAGAAACATTGCTCTCTGTTTTTTGAAGCCCTTAGAGACCACAGATCATAGGCTTTGATAAATTCTTTTTGCAGTCTTCTGGCTTTCCTTTACTGGATGTTTCTATTGAATACTCTTTACTTTTCTGGACAATGACTTCTTTTTCACTACCAACCTAGTAAATACTTGCTCCATGGTACCTTCTCATTTAAGCAGGCCAGAATGACAAGGTGTACATCTTGTGAGCCTCTGCAAATAGCCCTACACTTCCTGCTGTGATTTTCAACATTAGAAGACATATAGGGAGACGCTGCGATAAAGATACCCAGATCTAGTATCTGGTTCAAGAGGTCTGGGGATATGACCAGAGACTGATGTTTTAAGTAAATATCTCTAGTGCTTTGGATGCAGAGCTTAGATGTGCAGCATCACTCTGCTTAGTTTGAATTGTCTCTATGGCCTTTAAAGATGTAGGTTCATGATGATGGGCACTTGATCTACCTTGTACATAGTTAACATTCTTTGGATTTGTCAGAGCATATCCAATGAAGCAATCAATATCTGTGCATCAGTATATATTTACCCGTGTATGTTCTATATGGTGCACATGTGTGTACATGTATGAGTATATCTATGTGGGTACTCTTTTTTTTCTACCTCCATTCAGAGTTTACTGGGAGAAGCGACAGGATTTTAAAAACAAAAGGAAATATAAGCATGTCTGTTTCTAGCAATTTTCAACAAGGGGCAACAAGTTGACTAGCTTCATCCCACCAGAAAGTCCTAAGGGCTTATCCTGCTGGAGGCAAGAGGTGCACACCCTAAGCAAAAGGAACTTGATTCATCAAGTGAGAAACTCCCATGTAACACCTCTGCTGAGGGATCAATATTTCTACTTTACACAGCAGGAGAGAGAGAGAGGGAAAACTGTAAAAGATTGTTGGGAGTGGTTCTAAAAGGCAGTCTCCTTTCTAACATCCCAAAATTTTAAGGTCCAGAGACTGCCCACATTCCGCTTAATAAGTGCTGCAGTTTACCCAGGGTTCATGACGGTGGGGTCTCTGGGTGATAAATTGGCTGAAGATGAGGGAATTTGCAGCAATTCATAGTGGTGATTCCTGGAGCCACCAGGCCTTTGTGAGCTGTATGAATTGATAAGCAGGGTGATCATTTGTGCAATTTCTTGTGGAGAACAGTAGCCCACTGGTAGGTAATATCTGTTGTCATGTGTATGTTTTATAACCCTCAAGGCTCTTCCTTGTTTTTGCAAATTGATCATGCATATCTTTGAGCTTTTTTTTTCTTAGTTTCATGGGGGATTTGGAAGAGTTTTATGCTTTTATCAGAGTTCCTATTAAAGAAATATTAAAAAGGAAAATAAATCAAGGTAGCATATTAAAAACATGAATGGTCATATAACCAGTACTTTAAATATCATGAAAATATTTTAAATGCACATTTTAATATCTATAGTCAAGACTGTGCATATCTTGCATATGTCAAATATGTTGCTTTCTCTGATCAAATAATTATCAGGTTTGGAGTATAATTATTTGTTACACCTCTATGGACCCTGGCTGCCCAAAAGTTCAGGGAGGGAAAGGGTCATATCTCTCTCAATCAACACTACATCTTAAATGTTCAAAGAAGAGTCTGGCACTGTTGCCAAATAATTAATATATTAATCTATCATACTGCGTTCCTCACAGTTGGAAGATCAAGTGGGCTCAGAGCCAAAGCAGTCAGAGATGATCCAGGAAACAGGATGGGCTTATTATATGAAAGATATAAGCGTGAGAAATCAGATGAGAGATAAAGCTCAGACTAGTTGGGATTATAAGACTCAGACCACTTAGAAAGGGAAACCAATAGCAAGTTAAGATTGGTACGAAGAAGACAAGCTTAAAATAAGGAGCATGTATCCATTACAACACTGTGTTGCCAAGAAATAGTGTTTCCTGACTCTAGGGGTCTTCCCTGACTGACTGGATTAATTCTTTTCACCTGGAGAAACGGGGAGGGGGAAGAGTGACAGAATCTCAGAGAAAAACTAAGCATGTAGGGCAGGACCCTTTCTTTATTTATAGTTTTAAAGTAATTGTATTTTCATTTTATGTACATTGATACTTTGACTGTGTGTATATCTGTGTGAGGGTGTCAGGTCCCTGAAACTAGAGTTGTAGAGAGTCGTGAACTCTGTGTGTGTGTGTGTGTGTGTGTGTGTGTGTGTGTGTGAG
>NW_021604608.1:680833-696809 GCF_004785775.1 Grammomys surdaster
CTTCTCCAGGAAACAAAATCAAGCTGCAATAGTGGCTCAGTGTGTTTTGTTGCCTGATCCAAGATTCAGTGTTGGGGAAGGACTTTGCCTGCAAGTTTCTTAGTAACTGTATACCACAATGATACATGGTATCTTTCATATCTTTGTCTTCATTGTCTAATTTCTCAATTGGTTTGGTTCCTGTGGGTTGCAAAGACATCCTTTATCTGGATCTGAGCTTACTACCATATGATTCTCAGGAAAGAAGTATATTTTAACTTGTTCAATACTTTGTATATTTGTACTGTATATTAGAATGATGTGGTATTTCAGAATGATTACAGGAATAATCAAGAAAAAGTTTTAAAGACAGAGTGGGCTACATACATACTGTTGTACAGTGTAGAATCTACACCCAAGATAGAGGAGTGTCTCTGTGTTGAAGATAAGAACTCTGCTCTGGTCTTGGTCTCAGTGTCAAGAACAAGGCACTTTCTGGGGCATCATTCTGGGACAGTTGACCTGATGAATGGATGGATGGAAAGATGGGTAAATCCTGCAATTTGTAGTGTGTTGGTTTTAATGAGAATGACTCCCCTAGTTGTTGGGATTGTTTGGGAAAGATTAAAAAGTTATTTCTTTGTTGGAGGAAGTATGTCATTGGGGAGATTTTGAAGTTTCCAAAGTCCATGCCATTCCAGTTGTCTGTCTCTGCCTTGTGGTGTTGTCTCTGTGTAAGCTCTGAGCTACTGCTCCTGTGTCGTGTCTGATCTCTGCCATACTCCTTGCCATGATGATCGTGGACTTACTCTCTGAAACTGTAAGCAAGCCTCCAATTAAATGCCTTCTTTTATAAGTTGTCTGGGTCATGGCATCTCCTTACAGGAGTAGAAGACTAATTAAGACATAGAGAAAGATGTGTATTTAGAAGAACATAAAAATCTTCCTTGTCTCAAGTGATCATGGAAGCAAAATAGAGAGGACTTGAGTTTTGACAGTCACTGTTCTAAATAAGTTATGTAAATCTGAAGGATTTCCAAAATAATATAGTAAGGATTTTCCAAGATAACTGTTCTACTGTGATCTCTGTAACTGTGAAGAAGCATTCCAACAAAAAAGAAGCTTGGAGGAGAAAAAGATTTATTCTGTTTATATTTGCAGGGCACTATCCATCATTGAGTAAGTCAGGGCGGGAATGTAAGGAAGAAACTTGAAGCAGAAACTATGGAAAAGGACTGCTTACTGTCTGGCTTCCTAATTCATGATCAATTTTCTTATACAGCCTAGGACCACTGATGTAGGTATCATGCAACCCTCAGAGGCTTATACCTCTGACATCATCATCTGTCAAGATAATTCTTCACAGACTTGGCCACAAGCCAATCTGATCATGGAAGCTCCTCAGTTGTGGTTCTTTCTTCCCAGCTAACTCTAGATTGCATCAAACTGACAATAACTAAACAAAGTAATAATTGATCTCACTTTAACGCTAAAGAAAAAATGTTTTGAAATAATGACACCTGAGCACGTAGATTACAAACCTACTCAAACAGATTCCTGCTTTTTCTAATAAATCTTCTTGGCTCAGACAGCCAGTAAAACCACATAACTACTGCATGTGGCAGAGAGAGCTACTTGGGTTTGCTTGAATGAGCCAGGCCCTACTTGGAGAACCAACAGCAGAGGTTTATTTCAAACCAGAGGATTCACAAATTGATACATTCCAAGAGATAGCAATGGAACAAAACTATGAAATGTCTAGCACCTAGGAAACTTTGGTTAACTATTAGTAATATGATGTACATAAAACAGACACACGATTTTTAAAAGAAAATCACCATCTTTTTATAAGTTACAGGTAACAATGTGGTTAGAACCATAGAAAATATCAGTATTGTAATTTCACTTCTCTACTCTAACTCATGAAATCTTCAGAATGCCTTAGGAACTAAGAACAAGATATCAACAATAGCTACTCGAAAGACCCCTGTGGAGGTTTGAATAAAATTTTTGGAGCTCAATTATTCATTGAAGACAAAAAGTATTAATAGGCTTGAAGGAGGAAGGAATAGAAACAGATTGAGATATGCCCAAATTTAAACTCCTAAGATTTTTAAGCAGTTTAGTTGTGTTTAATTTTCTCTGTTGATTTTTTTTTCACCAATCATGAAGAAAGTTAGAAGAAATTTTATGGACCTAAGGAGCATTTGTTAGTGAAGAAAAAAGTTCAATTTCAGGTCATTTTAGATACTCAAAATTATACCAAGGTATTATAAAATCCCTACTGTTCCAAAGTATGTGATCTGCTATAATGATTTAAGAGTTCTGAATAACTTAAGGCTGACCAGTAACTGACTTCAATATGTTCATTTCTCTATAATCATCTATGCACACTTAATCTGTCCTAAAGATTACAACTACTACTTTCTAAGCTAAGTCTGTGAACAGACTTCAAGATCCAAGAAGAACCAACTTTGTCTCTTCAGTCACTCCTGACTCTCCAGTGCCGAGTCTAGTTACCAGCACAGAACTTGGATTCAATAAATATTTGCTGAATAATTAATAAATGATGACAGAAGTGAATTACTTTCATGAAGAGTAACTAAGGGAAAGGTGAGGAAGAAATAGGATCTTCCAAGTAAAGGGATAAATTGTTCTGCAAAGATACACCTTTTAATTGGATAAAATAAATGACCTTAGAAGCAAGGTGCTGCCGATTTAGATGATACTAAGAGGTTCCTGGATAAGTCAGCACAGTGGCTTGAGAGTCAGCACACCACACACATGTTTTGAAAGTTTCTTTATGTGTTATGTATATTTATTTTATCGAGCCTTGAAACTTACCCTGCTAGTCCACTCTACTACTATCAGAATTTACATTATGTGTTTGTAAAACACTATGATCCAGTCCCACAGAGGAAAAGATTTCGTACCGAACTGAACCAAACTACCAAGATTCTGAACTTTACCAGTTATCTCTGACTAGCTGTGTAATAGCAGCAACAGCTATGATTCACTGCCACCCCTCCACACTCCTTTCTACTTGCTTGTTTTAGCTTAACACAAATACCAATACCACCACTGAAATGAAGAATGACATTAATTTTTTATTTTGAATGATAATATTTTATTTTGATTTTGTTTGGTGAATAGATTTTAATTGCTCTCATTACATAAAGGTTATGATGAAAGGTGCTGGTTAGATGGCTCAATGAGTAAACATGCTTGCCAATGAGCCTGCTGACCCAAGTACAGTCCCTGAAACTAAGTTGGAAAGAGAGAACTAATTCATACAAGCTGTCTTCTGACCTCTACAATCATGCATGAGACATATGTGTACACACACACACACACACACACACAGTAAATAGATGTAATGCTACAAAGAAATTTGTGAGCTGATAGATAAATTAATATGCTCTAGTGTAAGAGATTTCTATGATCTACGCCTATCATATGACATCATCTTATAAGCCTCAGGTATATATACATACATACACACACATAGACACACACACACACACACACACACAGACACACACACACATATATATACATATGTATATATATAACATATATATATATATATATGTGTGTGTGTGTGTGTGTGTGTCTGTCCTTAATGAATAAAAATGAAAATAATATTAGCAATGAACAAACACTTCTTGGTATGTGCCAGTCACTGGTTTGAGCACTACAGTCAATCTGTGTCCTCAAGTATTCTCAGCAAGTTCACCCAGAAGATGTTATTATTCAAATTTCAAAAGCAAAGGAATCTTAAGGAAATATCAGATTCAAAAATGAATCACTTAATCCATCGTACATCTTGAGCTACCACTTTCACTGTGCAGGCATAAGGTGTGTTTGAGACTTCTGCATTTTGGGTAAACTATGAGCACATTTGTGTTCATCCCCCAGCCCCATCACAGCACCACAGTACAACTGACATCAGCAATAAGTGTCAGTTTGTGAACTAAGGCTACAAAAGGCAACTGGTTATTACTTAAATATTAAAGAGTTTATTTCTGAGGGTAAAATTTCAAAGATAAAGACAAGTCTGTATTTGAGATGGTTCAAAGAATAAACCACCACCGACACATCTGTAGGAAGCATCTTCCAGTGACTGCAAGTGTTTCACAATAGTCAGGCTAGACTCATTGCAAAGATCTTTCATGCCTGGCCCCAGCGTTTGGTTTTTAGTGCACTTCTTAATCATCTCTTTATTCCTACATAGCATGCATTCTCTCTCTCTCTCTCTCTCTCTCTTTCTCTCTCTCTCTCTCTTTCTCTCTCTCTCTCTTTCTCTCCCTCTTTCTCTCTCTCTCTCTGTGTGTGTGTGTGGGAGAGGGGGGAGGGAGGGAGGGAGGGAGGGAGGGGGAGAGAGAGAGAGAGAGAGAGAGAGAGAGCGCACGAGCCACTCTCTGTGCCTCTACTGTCCACCTCACCTCTCAGGATGACATGTACTCTTGGTTTTTGTAGCAGAACTTTTTCCAATTTTGTGCTCTCTAGATCTCTCTAGCTTCTGAGTTTCAGTTACTGATGTTGCCTCTACTTGTAATGTTAATTCTCCCTTTAAAACTCTCTGGGGCATTTGGGAGAGCATCCCTTCACAGAGTTTCCTTTATTCTTTTTGTTCAGTGGCACCAGTTTGCATCCCCAACTGAATTGTATTGTTTATATTTTGGCTGGCTGAAAGATGGGATTACCCCTCAGATTCACTACATTACTCTTATAGTACCAGGAATAGAAAGCACTGGATTCATGGTTGCTAAACGAATGAATTACATTTTGAGGCTTGCTGAAAACCGCAGCCATAAAGACAGCAGCTTGTCAGTGGGGCAAACCTCAAAAGAAGTGCTTCACTCTGTGCAGCATTCTGACTCCTAAGATTGGATGTTTAAGGGAAGCAGTTTGAGACTTACAGAAAATACCTGAACACTCAAGTGAAGTCTGAATTTTCACTTCTCTTGACAGGATTTGAGTCTTGATCATGGCATATTGTTTTAACAACAGCTGTTACAACTATAAAATGTCCTGAGGATTCCTGGTGCTGCCCACCACATGTACATGGGACCCTATTCCATTTCAATCTGGGAATTGCAGAATGTCCCAGGGAAAAGTCTATGGAGACAGACAATACTTTCTAGTATTCTCATTTGGGACAAGATGGGTAGCTGGGCTTCTGAAAGACTACTTGGTAGAACACTGCAGATATGGACTAATTTTGTGTACATTGTAGTATTTTATGGAAAGCTCAAGCCCTTGAAGTTGGACTGTAGTTAATTAATTTGTAATTAAATGTGAACTGATCCTCACATTTCTAAAGTTACTAATAAACTCACATACTACTGAGGAAGCTTGTGTCTTTCTTTCTTTTTTTTTTCTTAACTGCACCTCGTTGCCATCAGAATTTATTCTAGCTACTAGACTACCTAGGGAACATGAGGTTATAACTCTATTATTCTCCCCACTGTCTCTCAGTGGCATGACATCAAATGTCATAAGAATTAAGTAGCAACCTAGGAGACATGTTTCAGGAAGTCTACAGAGTGAGACTGATCACAAGTGACCATATTTCAGTCTTGAATAAGATCTTTCCAGATCTCACTGGCTATGCACTCAAATTCCATATGGTTGAAAACCAGCCAGGATCTCAGAGAGAAACCAGGTGAGCGCAAGCCACCCCTCTGAAGCTATAAGCCAAAAGCTCTTTCTTTTGTAAGTTTCCTTGGTCATGGTGATTTAATGCTGCCATGGAAAAGTACCTAGTAAGAGAGGAATGGGATTATTTACTTACAAATACAGATTGCAGTAACTCAAGGCAGAAACCCCAAGCACAATCTGAGGAGGAATACTGCTTGTTGGCTTCCTCTCTGGCTTTCTTATAAGCTCATGCCTCGCTAGCTATCTTTTATAGACCATGTACTCACACTTGAGGATCGTGTTGAATACAGTGGAATGGATCTTCATGTATAAATTAATGGTCAAGACAATTTCTCATAGGCATATCCACAGACCAAGCTGATAAAGACAATTATTTGATTAAAACTTGTTTTTCACGTAATTAAAATTATGTCAAGTTGACAACGTTAATGTTAACTAGGACCATCATCATTACCATCATATTTAGCTTCTATCTGTCATGCATCAGCTCTCTTACACTCATAGTATATATTTTGCAGGTGGAGAAATAAAGGCTTGTAAAGATTAGACTACTTTCCCAAATTCACTTAAACACTAAGTGACAAGACTAAGATTCCTAATATGGGAGTTAGTCACCCTGATGGCTCTTGGCATTCACAGTATGCAATAGTACATTCTATTTGAGAAAAATTTAGTAAATTGCTTCTAGAAATAGAACAGAAACTGGTTTTGACATTCAAAATTAGGTTATAAAATGACTACGGCTCACTCCATTTGAAAAAGCCAGTTGTAGTGTGGAGAGTTTTACCATGAATCTTGGTTGTCCAGTTCATAGGTGACATAGATCCAGGTGTTCTAACAATCATGCCTATGTCCCTAGAAGCAGATACCTTCATTGAGTCAAGATGAATGCAGCTCCAGCTGACACTTTGGTTACAGGCTTGTGAGAGCCCCTGGCCCAGAGGCCCTTAAGAAAGATATTCCTGGATTCATAAACCACAGATTTTGTAAGATAAAACTGGTGTGTAAATGTATACACTTAATGACTCTCCCAGAAGGCATAAGATGCTAAATAAAAAGGCTGATGCTAGGTGTGAGATATCTCACCTCCAGTTATTGCTGAGGGGTGTTACCAAGGCCCCACAGAGCAAAACAAGCTAGTGCAAGTGCTCTTGACTGCCCATCAAAATATGATGGTAAGGCCCTGTTTCTGAAGACAGTATACACAGTGCCCATAAAATATAAAGAGATCAAGTTGGCATTGACCAGGAAGTCTATGCCTTGATGACTAGCATTCCTTGTACTGGAAGGTGTGATATAGTCTTCTGGAGGAAAAGGTTATCAGCAGTCTTACAATACTGTGAAACCTGTGAACTATAACCTGTGATTGATATGGCAAGATATGCCCATGAGTACAATGATCACATGACTTTTATGGGGATAACCAGCTGACTTCTAACTGGATTTAAGGCTCACTCCACAGGAGGAAACATATTTCGGATACATTAAATCTGACCTACAACCCATGGTTGGTGAGCTCAAGAGTTTCAACAGTAAATTTACTACTGTTATTTGATAAATAGTATGACGCTTCTCCCTAAATTCCTATTCTGTGTCTGGAGGTTAGTTTAGCTTTCATTCCTCATCAGAAAAGCTTTGTCTGTGTGTAGTGGATTATGGATAACACAGAAACTCATAACTTATCAAAGAGCAGAGAAAAATGTGAGTGGATTGTTCAGCCCCAAATGGGACATCTCTTTCACTCCCTCCCACATGGCTGAGGGACCATCATGGAATGCAGCTTGGAAAGAATGTAAGAGTCATAGCTCAGGGAGGACTGGGGTAACACGACAGGACTACTGTACTCATGCAGTTACAGCAGATATGGGTACCTACACAAGCCTTGTGTAGAATAAAGGCAGTCAATATTCTAGCATGGAGGAGAGTGGGGGGACTTGTGAGCCCTGATGGAAGGCTGTTGAAAGCTGATGACTTTGAAGTGGGGTGGGGAGGAAGAGTGAGCTTTATTTAAGAGTATAGTCTGTAGAAAGTAAACCATGCTCTGATGGAGGGCGCCACATCCCTGAGTATATGGGCAGCACAAATTGGACTGAGTGAATTAGGATACCAAAGGAGGGTGTAAAACAAGGAAGGAGGAACATGAAGGGATGAATCTGGGAAGCATAATGAGTTGGGATGAGTATGAAAACAACACACATTGTTTGAAATCTAAAAGATGTAGTACAACATAATATTACAATTATTTACTTCACAATATTGCAAGTTAATAGGCTAGGATTTCACTTCTAACTGTATGCCAGTGATGGGCCTCAACAAAGCTGGGGGTTGTAAAGGAGAAAAAAGTGGACAAGAATTTGCTGGGAAACTCTAATGGTTTGCCTTTATACTCTGAATTATTGCTGGCTTCCCAGGAAAACCAAGATGAACACATCTCAAGAACTGTGACTCAGTGGGTCCAGTTAGTATGATGGCAGGCCTCTTCAGCTAGATTGTAGCCAGGGTAGTTTTGTACAAAAGTAGCAGGATGTAAGGCCAACAGTGGAATCAAGCTATGTATGTTCAAAGAGAGCTCCTTCTAACTCACAGATAGGCTTACAGAGTTCAGGTAGACTGGGAAATGCTTTTCAAAGTCCAGGGATAGTACCATGAACATGACCCCCATCATTCAACTGGATTTCGCTGGCATTTTTTACTTGCATATTCTTTGTTAAAGTCTTCAGGAAATTCCAAAGCAATCTTTTTGTTGTTGTTGTTGTTTTGTTTTTCAAGACAGGGTTTCTCTGTATAGTCCTGGAACTCACTCAGTAGACTAGGCTGGCCTCGAACTCAGAAATCCACCTGTCTCTGCCTCCCAAGTGCTGGGATTAAAGGCCTGCACCACCACTGCCCAGCCCAAAGCAACCTTAAAGAGGCTAATAATGCCAGCTAGTAGAAAAATTGGGGCATTTTTTTTCTAAAAAAAAAAAAAAAAAACAGTGTTGGTGGCTTAAGGTGCAGTTAGTTCAAGAAATTAAAAGGTGAAATGAATTGTATCCCTTCAGGGCCACTGAACAGTATGGATCCATGTTGGGCATTCAAATTGAACATGATAGTTATTAAGGAGACAGAGCCACCTGTGTAACCCCTTTTTCCCACATCTTAGAGTCATAGCAGCTCTGTAGTTGTGATTTCGTACATCATCCCAGTTATCCTATTATACCCCAGGTAAACGTGGAACTCACAGGGCTGCCCATCACGGCCTCAGACTCATAATGATCCTCATACCTTTATCTCTTGAGTACTAGGATTGCAGGCATGAATGACCACACTCATATAACTGTTTTCTTTTAAATATCTGTGCTATGCTTCCTTCAGGGTCAGAGTTACCTGGGTAGAGAAGCATAGGAGACCAGCTCTGAAACCTTAGATGTTTGAGTGTGGGGAAAGTCACTGAATGATGAATGTATTCGAGCAATGGATGATGATGACAGATGAGTTTCATGACTAGACAAAGTGCAGGAGTGTGCTGGTACACCCTAAACCTTCCATGTGGCTTCCTTACTGCAGAGTTTTGATCCATATCCAAGTCCCATTACAGCTTGAACCTCTTGGATTCTTCATTTAATGGGTGTCACCAGATAGTTAGATCCCAGAGAATCTGTCTCATTGTCTAAGTGTGATGCAGTGAAGTTTTATATGATTTGAACAGTTACAGTTGCCTATACTACCTCCAAGAATCCTTTGCTTCCTTAGCTTGAGAACCTCCTAGCACCCACCAGAGCAGGGATCTCTGACTACCTCCCCTGTTTCCTTCCACAGTCACCATCTTTCTCACAAATTCCTGCACATCTTAAAAACCTCAGTTCACACATCATGTATCCTAAGGAAAGTTTAATGGTATCTGAGACCTGTTCCTACCTCAGTATTCCATACCAGGTTTGAGGAGCCAGCTGTGTGCTCCAAATAACTGGGAATATTTCCTGTTCCTTCCTAATCAATGTCAAATATTATTGAAATCAATATACACAAGGGAGATAATACTCTGGACAATTGGTGTCTTAAGATACAGTTTACTGAGGAGCAGAATAAACTGACTTATGAGGATAACCTGAATTCCCAGAATCTATAAACATGAAGAGACGTGATGCTGATGTCAAATGAACACACATACAGTTTATGTTTTGAACTCTGCTTCTTCACCTTATATCTGCCATTAAAGACCCCACCCTGCTGGATGCTGGTGATGTGCACCCTTAATCCCAGCACTTGAGAGGTAGAGGCAGGAGTTTGAGTCAGCCTGCACTACATATAGAGTTCCAGGACAGCCAGCACATTCAAGCTAAACAGAGAAACCCTGTCTTGAAAACCAAACCAACCAAACAAACAAAAGATTCTGTCCTAATCTCTGTGGCAAAATCAAAAGCTCACCAATGAGTCAAAAAAACCCTGAGCTCTGGGTGAGTCCAGAGGAAGTGTAAGTAGTGTTTCTGTTCCAAATTGTTTGGTGTTAGTGTAGTGGGACAGTACATCCTGCAAGCACTTCTTTCTTCAGGTTTTAGATCCTTATACGTAAGCTCTATGCAAATAGGAAACATATGGGATCCAGTCCTCTAACCTGACTCATCAAAACAATGTGTGTGTGTGTGTGTGTGTGCGTGTGCATGTGCATGTGCGTGTGCACGTGCATATGTTCTTCATTTCAGGGAATCCTGGAAAACTGGCATTCTTTCATGGTCCCATATCCCTCGCTGGGATCCAGCAACATGGATGGTGTCACTTTATCCTCTGCAAGAATTTTGCTACATGGAATTTCCTATTTCTACTTTGTAAGCCCATGTTTTCGAGATTCATGTCGCAGGTCATCAGGTGTGTTTTGGGGAAGTGGAGGCTTGTATCAAAGGGCTTTTAATGAGTGTCCTGGTAGTATAGATAGAGACACACCCAAAATCCTCACAGAGATTAGGATCAAAGGTACATGCCATTTAACATTCCACCACAAATGACCAATTTCCAGGGCTCAAATCCTGGAAGTCATAAATATGTGGACTCCACTTTATAGCTAGGATCACTGAGGTCCAGGCATTGTACTTATGTCTACCAGGAATGCCACACACATGCAAAGAAGCCTTAACCATTCTCTGCTTCTCTAGCCCACGGTTCCTCCTCTTCTCCTAAACTCACCAAAGGAGAATGAACTGAAATGGAATAACTCGGACATGAGCACCAAGTGAAAATAGAGCACCCTAGATATGAAGCTTCATAGGCAGCAAGCTCCAATATCCCATCTGAACAGTAGTCTAATGAAGTAGATTAAATATGTAATGCTTCTGATGCTGTTCTGGGTACTTAGTAGGCAAGCCAATCTCTAGACAATAAGATTCTTCAATTTACCTGACGACCCTTCAGGCTGCATAAAAACGTATATTTATGTATTTTTGTTTCACAATGAATCTTTATTTGAAATTAATAATACAAATCAGTAAATCCTCTTATATTTGGAAGAGGGGAAAGAAGGGTAGAATATACAGAGGAGGCAGTTTGAATCAGCCAGGAACCAGAACATTATAATGATTGTAGAGAGATGACATGTTTTTAAAATTTATAATTTATCTGAGAGCTACAACAAAAAGAATGCAAAGCTTTGCAGCTGCTGAGTCAGAGCAGTTCAAGTAGGATTTGCCAAAAGGACAGGGGAGAAGCTACTTTGCAGGCGAAGGGTTGTGATTGGCTTACAGTCTTAAGAAGCACTCTCTATTATGTGTTGAAGTTTACTCTGCAATTTATACCTAACAACAACAACAACAACAACAAAGTATAGCAAGGAGTCCATTTGAACACGTTCAATTGAAAATAGGTTCTTTGAGCTAATCTCCAACAATGTAAGTTCTGCATTCCTCAGAATCACTTGACTCTGGGAAAGAGAAAGGCTTCACATGTTGTTACAAATTCTTGCCTTTGGGGACACTCTTCCATCCAGCTCAGGGTGAATCAAATATTCAGAGTCTATTTTGGTGGAGTCTCTGTTAATGAAGTTTCATCACAGAACCTGGGGTGTATTCTTGTTCGCACATAAGGAACCAAATCCTCCGTGGAAGTCCTTGAAAACCCTTACTGCACTTTTCAGTAGCTTGTTACTTATAGAAGGAGTAATGTGGGTATGTAAAAGACATAATTTGTCTACGCTTAAGTTTTATGGAGTACCAAGTGCAGAGTTAACAGTGTGGTCAACCTGTGGTCCCTATCTGTCCTCTTGGAGTTGAAAATCTACTCAATAAGCAGATGTAGCAGAAAGCAATGTGTACTATGATGTGTAGTATGCTATGGTCATATCTGCAATATGTTACGGTCAAAATTATCAAGAGAACCACTGAGTCCTCTGAAAGTATGATGGAGATGCTTAATTACAATGGGCATGCCCAAATAGACTAGATAAAAGTCATGGGACAACAGCACGGGGTGGATTATTCTTCATTATCTTACTCATGGTCATTTCTTGCCCTATTCTTTAACAGAGATCCCATAAACAGGTTTTTTTTTTTAAATGGCAATGCTTGTAATGCAAAATTGAAAATTGAATAAATCACATCCCGTAACAAAGGAGGAGGGGGGGTCAATGAACTCAACACTGAACCAGGTACTGGCTTCAGATCTGGCTCTATCACCCAGCAGCTTCAAAGTATGGATACAATTGAGTTCTTTTCCCTTTGCTTCATTTTTTTTTAATATATTTGCAATGAGATATTAACAAAGTCTCCCTTTTGGGATTGAATCGATATGAGGATTACATAAACCTGTATAGATTCATTCTTAGAACAGTCTCTGGACAAAGAGCGGGGCTTTATGTAACAATATAATAAGGACTCTGCACACCAGTAGGACAGATGATGTCATCAGACACTACTGGAGGGAGTGGGCCTCAATATTGTCCTCCATAACTACTGAGCAGAGAGCTCAGTCTTCACTACCAAATCCAGCCACAATTTGCTACAATGGTAGACAATACCTGGAAAGGAGAAACTAATACTTTGAGGAAAACATAAAGAACTCACCAAATGAAAAAGCAGATGGAATCAGTTCTAACAATACAAAGGATCAAGTCTTTTATCCATTTTTCAAGTTAACTTTCACTACCTCTGTGTCTCATAAACATTTTTCACTGTGTGATCATAGCCCGAGCATTTCCACTTGTCAAGTCAACTCAACAGGCATTATCTAGAGAGTGACTTCTACTTGGAGAGGGCAATTATGGGCATCAGAAGACACAAGTAGGCTGCCTACTCTCCTTGCATTCTAGGGGTAAAGCTTCTTGTCATCCTGACAAACTGGGGAACATGCTCATTTAGTATATTTAGCACAGTATGGTGTATTGTATAAAGAACCACAAGGACTTATGGGAATAAAAGTAAGCATCCTTCAACTTCAATTTGTAGGATGCTGTTGGGATGCCTGGTAGACTTATAATCCAAAATAACAGTAAATTCATTCTGGGATCCTTCATATTGATATAAAATTCCAAAGCAACATTAGAGAGCTGCAAAGAAGTTTGGTAATGTTTGCTCAAGGAAGAAGGTGAATTAAATAAGAATCATACTCCAGGTTAGGTTTTACATTTCTCCCTCTCAGTAATGACATAGAGAATTAATTCTAAATAGAGTGTTTCCAACATTGTCTGCAGGAGGAAAAAGGCTTCCCAATTTTTTTTACCATGTGAGAAAATTTAAAGCTAATTATGTTAAACTGGATCTAGTGAAATTTGGCATGGGGGTAACTTGGCTTCAGAGAGAATTCTGAAACAAAACTCAGAGACAGGTGTAACATTCCACACATCAGACTGGCAAAAGTGTATTTAATAAGAAAAAGATGCCAATTATGGTGAGAGAAAATAAATACAGAAGGTGCAGGGACCAAGGGGGTTATTTTATTTTTTAAATGTTGAGATGAATTACCCATTTCTCATTAAATGTATTTCTTAGATATGCAAGTAATCAGGAACCAAATGTTGCCCAAATAGCAGAAGACCCGGAGGCTCTGCCTTCTTGTTATGCACTGTAGAAGACAAATGGCAAATGGAGCAAGCTTTCTACCTGTTTTTCAATGACTTAATGATATTCTCAATTTGTTGGGTGGATGCACAAGTGTTCATCTATCCACTGATGCCACCTATTCTTAAACAACCTTTTTATGCTGCTCCATTTTACACACACACACACACACACACACACACACACACAATTTGTGTACTAGACTTCTCTTTTGTAGTACAACATCATTTGGAATATTATAACCTATGATCAACTGTTGGGTCTCTCAAGATCATGATATGCTATGAGGAATAGGATAGCAAATATTCTTTCTGGTAAATGTGTGAAAATATCGGTAGAATAAGCATATAAATGACCTAATGTAGTATGGGAAAGAGATGAGTAAACAGACAACTGTGATGTCAGTTGTTTGAGGGCTTTTATGTAGTTAATGAACTATACAGATGGTTAGCTCATACATGAAAGATGGCCCAGCACACTGACCTGTTAGAGAGACTTCTGATACAGACCTAAGTTTTTAAGGAGGAAGAGCTATTCATATTAATCTTCTCTACCTGAAGTTGTTATCCAGGTCTGCTGAAAGAAGAGTATTCTGTACAGTAAGAGTATTCTGGTTTTAACAATTTATAATCAGCTACTTTTCAGGAATTGATAAAGCTTGGATGTCAAATGTCCCTCAAAGGTCCATGGTGCTCTACAGAGTGGCACTACTGAGAGGTAAGGAACCTTAAAGAGAAAGGACCTAGTGGGAAACCTGTAAATTATTCTGGATATGCCTTTGAAAGAGATGGTGTTACTGGTGCTGTCTCACAATGTGATTTTTCTTGTGGTCCTGTGAGGTGAGCAGTTATGGGCCACCACATGTTCCTGGCATGATGTGCTGATTTGTTAGTGCTCCCAAAGCAATAGACTGGAAAATAGACTGGAATCTCCTAAATAAATCTTTTATTTAAATTATCTTATTTTGTTATAATAATAGAAAACTGCCAAGCACAGACTGTTATATCCACTTGCTGGGTCATATGAAACAGTCCTCATAGCAGGATCTGCAAGGTAGCTATGCGGTTATTCCCAATGTCTATGAGTATCCCCAACGTATTAGGATACTGAACTGGAGAGATCAAGTAACAGGCATAGGTCTTAGAGATGGTGGCTGACAGATGCAGGATCAAATTCATTGATTGCTCATGTTCTATCTTACAAAAGCATTTGCAATGAACAAACTTAGTATGTATGATGGAGAAAGAGAACGTATGTAAGAAAATGTGTGTCAGAGAGAGAAAGCTATGTGTGTGTGATAGAGAGTATATGTGAGAGGCAATCTATGTATTAGTGTGTGTGAGAGAGATTGTGTGAGTGCATGTAAGAGAAGATGTGTGTGAGATTGTGGGTCTGTTTCTAGTCTATGATTATACGTGTAAGACAGAAAAATATTTGCTTCAAATTATGATGGGAAATTGAAAGCTACAAGGACAAGAAAAATATATGGAGGAGAAGAGCTGGACAGTGGAGGCATTTCCCATTTAGATTTGATTTTGAGATGGAAGCAGGAGAAGGAGATGGTAATTATTTGATGATCGGACAGTATTTTAGGTGAAAGAAACATGGAGAACATCTCAAGAAGAGCACACCTCATTTCAAGAGATGGCAGGAGGTTAATGCATGAGGAGTCAACTATGACAGGTAATATCGTTATCCTTGTGAATGGATCCAGAAATGAGACAGAAGAAAAATGCTAAGCTTGTAACAGAGAGTTCAGGACCATGGGGTAGATATCCTGAGAAAGCAAGTAGTTTAGGACTGAAAGGAAAAAAACAGGGTTCTAAAATGAGAGGACCACGGAGAGGGGAAAAAGGAGAATGCAGTGATATGGGAACAGATAGAGGATGTTTACTATCAAATGTCATTAATAAAGAAAGGAAAACATTAAGAAGCAATTGAACAAATCTACCACTAGGATAACTAAGACGTAAAGGGGAAACTGTGTGATAAAACTGAAAATCAGGTGCTGAAGAAGTAAACAGATAATTTTCAAGTTGGAGCAAGCAAAAGCATCATTTTCAAACTTGATCTTGTTTTCCAAAGCCAACTGCATTGGAAAAACAATTGTTTGACTGAAATTATAGTCCAACTTATAGTACAGTGGGTGGTCATGGTTACAGTTTCCTATCAGGATGAAAGTCTGAGCCACCGTGGGATGGATAGTACCACCATGACTATGAGAATAAGATAAAAGGAAAGGAAAGTTGATGAAAGAAAGAAAGAAAGAAAGAAAGAAAGAAAGAAAGAAAGAAAGAAAGAAAGAAAGAAAG
>NW_021604608.1:696819-716915 GCF_004785775.1 Grammomys surdaster
AAGAAAGAAAGAAAGAAAGAAAGAAAGAAAGAAAGAAAGAAAGAAAGGGCAATGAAGGAGGGAAGGAAGAGAGAAAGAGAGAGAAAGAGAGAGAGAGAGAGAGAGAGAGAGAGAGAGAGAGAGAGAGAGTGTGTGGAAAGAGTCTGGATGTGGTAGCACATGCCTGTAATACTATCACTGGGAGGCTGAAGAGGGAGAAATACCTTGGTTTGAGGCCAATATTGACTACAGAGTTACAGTCAGATTTTTATCTCAAAGGAAGGAAGGAAGGAAGGAAGGAAGGAAGGAAGGAAGGAAGGAAGGAAGGAAGGAAGAAGAAACAAAGAAACAAAGAAAGAAGTAGTAGGAGAAAGATGGAAGGAGGAAGGAAAGAAGGTGGGAGGGAAGGAGGATGGGAGGGGGAGAGAGTGAGTGAGAGAAAAAAGTGAAAAGGAACAAAACTGAAAGCATAGTATGTAAGCCCATTTCTAAAAAACAAACAAAAAACAAAACAAACAAAAAAACAAACACTAAATGGAAAAATGTACCATAAGACTCCCGCAATTTAGATCTTGATAAAAATAAAATGAAGAAAGAAGTCATCAAACTAAGAGTCTAATAACGAGAGAGAGAGAGAGAGAGAGAGAGAGAGAGAGAGAGAGAGAGAGAGAGAGAGAGAAATAGGCACATTCATTACGATGCCTTTCCAATCAGTGGCAATGATATTTCTTGTTCTATACAGTCAGTGTATCACAACAATTTCCCAACACATAGAGAAAAGATGTCCTGAGGGATGGGCACATCCCTTTTGATTCCTATGAAGGCAAGGACATGTGCATCCTTGAAGCACAGCATACATGTGAACCAATTCTAATTCCCTTAGCTCTCCATTTCAAGGTCCTGGAGATGGGATGCTTCTGCTCTAAGGAATAGCTTCTTCATCTACAAAGTAGGGTAGATAGTAGTAGTTCATTCCTTGGAGCAGCATTAACATATCATTAAGATATTGCAAACAATACATACAATGTAGTGAACTGGCAGAAAAGAAGGCTACAGTATAATTTACTATCACAATAGAACTAATTCTTCTTTATGTGTTCCTAAAACCTGTGTTCATTTCTACCATGTTCATGACCAAACCAGAGGGCAAATTATTCTCAAAAGAAGCATAATATGAAAATCATAGATCAACCTTGAAAATACAGGAATTGTTTTAAGCTAATAATTTAAACATTTCAAACTATTTTCTCTGTTCTACACATAGACATATATGTATCTGCATATAGACACCTTAGAACAAGCATATTTTTGCCTTTAGACAGAAGTAATTAATTAGCGATCTCTTTTTCATAAAGCAGCACAGTAAGGAAGTGTACCATGCAAAATACTGAATGAGAAAACTTGGTGCAGTACAGAATGTCATTTCATTTATGGGCTTGATTTCCTTACAGATGAAATCTTGAGATGCATTTGAAGAATCAATTCTTTTGTTCAAGGGTAAAAATAGTACCAACATCGACTTTTTCCTGATGACTCCTACAAGAAACAACCCTTTCCAATTTCTGTTTCTTGAGCAACTGGTCTCTGACAATATTTTGCCAACTTGTCAGTTGCTAGTTTAAGAACACCTTCATTGCACAGTTGTCTGTAGTTTATGAAAGAACTCACTGTTCTGGATACGTTAAATCCAGTAGCTGCATCAAAAGAAGCTTTGTTTAACCATAAGACTTAATGAATATATGGAGGATGTATTCATGACACTCTGCCAAATCTGGTTTTGTCAAAGTTTCTTTGACTATGGAAGGCCAAGCAGTGTTGAGAAAGAAATGTTGGCATTTGTGCTTTGGCATTACTGGGTGTCAAGTGCTTCCTAGAAGAAGGATGTTCTAATGTTAGAAATCCCAACTCCACAAAGTGCCTGACCTAATTGCTAGGTGTTCTTAGACTTACACAGTGATAAAGACTACCATGTACAGCAACCATTGAGAGAATTACCATACAATCCAGCAACACCATTGCGAAGTGAACACACAAGAGAAATAAATGCAAATATCCAAGTAAAAAAGTACATGAGCAGGCAAAACATTACTCAAAGTAGCTCAAAATTAGAAACACCTCAAAAACCTGTCAGTCAGATAAGTGAATGCTTCATATTATGTCCTTACAAAGAACTACTTGCTCATAAAAGAAAACAAAGACAAAATAATTACTACCACATGAATATGAATATATACTAAGTCAAAAGCAGGCACATATATACTATGATTCCATTTCTCTGAAATGTGCAGAACAAGTAAGTCTGTAAATAGAAAATACAAGAATGCTTGCCAAGGGCTTGGGGGGAGAGTCAAAACTGTGACTGGTATAAGGATAGTTTCTCTAGGGGGATAGTGATAAGACATTCAAAAATGCTTATAGCAATAGCTGTATAGCTAACTGAAATGTAGTGAGAATTAGTGAATTGAACACTTTAAAACACGTGAACTGTACGGTATGTGAATTTTATCCCAATAAAGCCACTGTATGAAAAAAGACGGACAGGTCATGTGGAGTATGTATAACAAGTGACAGACAGTCCCCAGTGTCTCTCCTTGGCAGAGGAAACTGTGCAAGGCTCCATGCTGTGATGTTTCTGAGATTCATATCAATTCTAGTTCTATCTGCTCAGGGTCCTCAGAGTGAATGTAAGATCCCCAAGAATGCAATCGGCTTCTTACCACACCCCAAACTTCAGCTCCCCAACACCAGGCACCAATTTCTAACTACTCTTCTTCCCTCCTCCCAGAACCCAGATAAGTGAATTGCTATTCAAGTTTCAGTCCCTGCTCAAGTCTCTGGAGCTTTTCTTACTTTTAGATCCTTTTTGAGAGGGAGAGCACATGTCTCTATTATTTTAGTGTATATGTGGCTAATATTTGTGTGGTGGTTTGAATGAAAAATGTCTTTAATGGATGTGGGGACTTTAAATATTTGGTTCCCAGTTTGTGATGTTGTTTAAGGTCTTTGCTGGAAGAAATACCTAACCCTGTTAGAAATTCCTGCCCCTGCAGGAATTAGACAGTACATTATACTGCATTCTCTTCATTTGTGATTATAGAGGATGTGAACTCCTAGCTTCCTGTTCCTGCTCCCATGCCTGCTGCTTGCTGCCATGCTTTCTCACCACAGTGGATTCTTATCCCTATGGAACTAGAGGACAAGATAAAGCCTCTTCTCTTAACATTGCTTTTGCTTTGGGTCATGGTGCTTTATCTAGCAGCAGTAGAAAAGAAACTCAGTTGGTATACTTCATAGGTATGCCCGTCTCTTTCCTTTGCAAGCACTATACCCTGAACATAACTTCTGTCGTTCATTTTGCATACTCTGCTCCAACATTGCTTCCTAGTCTGAAGTCCTAGGCAGAAGGATTTCTGGACAGGAGTAAATAAACTCTACATTCTCTGTCCAGAAGCCTTCACACAGAATCGTGAGTTATAAGCTATGTGTGTCTGCAACTTGGGCAGCTAATCTTGGCTGTTTCTCTCACTGATCTCAGAATTCTTATTTCATGCACAAAACAGTTGAGTAGTTAAGCCAAGGGTTAGGGAGCATACTTAAATGTCCCTACCCCACTAACATATGTAACAACTTGAATCCTAACTCAGAGGGTGGTCTTCAAATTTCATCTCTACATCCATGAGCAGAGGTGAAGACAGCAACAAGATCTGAAGATAGACTCTCCAGTAGATGAAAGTATGTTCTAGAAATTCATCCAAGATGCTTTGCTGGAAGGAAAATACAATATAAAGTATGTATCCTTGGCCTTGCCAATAACTTACATCCATTTCAGCCCCTTACCATCTTGTTTGCACAGTGCTCCAGCTTGACAGACCCACTGGCCTACTAGTATCAGACAGACTCCACAATCGCCAAGTCTTTATCTGGTACAATGATCCCAGTATGTAGGCTCTTTCCTTAGTATCTGGTCTATAGATGAGATGGGAGGAAAATGGAAGAGCTGGAAAACACTATTCAATTATTTTTTCCATTTTACTTTGACAGTATAAACTCATTTGCCGACTATCTGGAATAAAGTTGATATTCAACACAAGTCTGACACACTAATGCAGAAAAGACTCTATTGTATTTAATCACTCCTCCCAACTCCCCCCTCCTTTTTTCTTTCAAATTTTCTCTCTCTTATATTTTTCCTGAAAACTGCAAACTGCTTTGGCTTTTTTGAAGTCAGCCATAGCTGGAGCCATTTCATTTATATTTATAGCTAAATTCCAATGCCATGTACTCTGCACATGATTAATTCACAGAGGAAGGGCTCTGAAGTTGGGATGTTTTAAGTAAGTACAAAGCAGGGCAGAGTTTAAAAATGTTAGCTCAAGCCAATAATTTGAATTTTTTTATAGTTTGAAATCAGACAGTCTCTGTTGAAAAATGTATGATCTCTTAGAAAACTACATTTTTATATAGAAAAGGAAAATATTAATCCTATGTTAACTAGACTGTGGCAAGATACCAAATCTCAACTTAAAACTTTATGTCTAGTTTCTCTGGGCACAACCCTAGCAGCTCGGTTACTCAGAACTCCTGCTGTCAGAAAGGGACAACATTATTTGACCTAGAGAACAAGCAGAAGTTAGAATTGCACCTTTAGCCGGATTATTCCTCATGATGGGACATTTAACACTGTCCTAAATGGTCCCTGCAAACATACACTGAAGTCTAATTGTTCAATGTGTTTTACTTTCCTATTTTCAGAACATTTTTTACTTTTATTTTCCATGTAGAAGTGAAATGCCTGCATGAGTGTAAGCACTGCATGTGTGCCTAGTTCCCTCAGAGACCAGAAAAGAGTGATGGGTTTCCTGGAACTAGAGTTTTGATGATTATGTGATGTCATGTGGATGTTGAGTGCTGGGAACCAAATCCCAGATCCCTCTGTAAGAGCAGCAACTGAACACAAAGCTGTTGGCATAATTTAAAAAGTGTGTGTGTGTGCGTGTGTGTGTGTGTAAGAAAGACAGAGCAAACATTAGATACAAGTGCTAAACTCATCTCACAAAGCAACATCATAACAAGACTTATACACTTGTGTAAATTAACATACAAGATTCCTGATATCTGCTTCAAGACTTCCCAGGGTTGTAGGAGGTTGCTGTAGATTCAGACCTACTAAATACCAGCAGCACCACTCACAACCCTCGTTCCTCATTTACAATTCTAGGATGCCAACTTCATGTCTACTGGAGGGCTCACAGCAATGCTTCTCTGTAGAATCTCTGCACTGATGTTAGCTCTACTGTTGCTACAAGAGTCTAGGGAGTCATATAAATATCTACAGATATAGTAATAATTAATGTTAAATCATGGTTATTTCAAATAATATTTTAAAGAATTACTATAGATCAGGGCTAAAATTGACTGAGAAGATACTAGCTTTAAGAAATATTTATCTCTTCTTTCTGTGGGCATGGCCTGAGAGGTAAGGAGTTTCTCTTTGTCCTCCAGAGATGCATTGCTCTTTGCTTTAGTTTCAGCAGTCAGAGTCCATGAATAGGAGAGCATTCCTTGGAGAGTCAGCAATACTACGTGTCACACTGGGACACACAGTCTTGTCAACTGTTCTACAGAAGTTGTACCTGCTTTTGAAATGAACACAAGGAACTTTTTTAGTTGATCCAATGGACCAAGAGCCAGTCTTTATTCTGTCTTTTTTTTTAACCTTGCCTTCATAAGTAGGCTCATAATAAACCTGGAGAATTGCCCCCAAAGAGCAACATTTGGAATAGTGATGTGATCATTGTTTCCTTGACTTTCCCACAAGCAGATGTAACAATGATCTTACTGTCATTCTATCTTGGAGGAAAAATCACCATCATTCACCCGGATGCACATGGCCACTTAATCTTGATGAGGGATTTCAATAAGCTCGTGATTTTACTCATGCGGTAGTATGGTATAATCACGGATGTGTTGCTAGGATACTTGTTGCTCTAAAATTCTTGTTAACCACTGAGTCTGAAGAATAGAGGCTGCATATTCTTGATTTTAGCTTTGCTCTCCTTTGTTTCAGTTAACCATGGTCAACCCCAGGCCCAAAAATATTAAAGAGATAATTCCTGAAAAAAGACATTTATATGGTTTAAATTGTACATCATTCTAAGAAAGCAGGATTGAGTCTAACTCTTACTCCATCCCATGCAGAACATAAACCATCACTTCACTCAGCTTGTCTAGGCTGTATACGTTACTAGCTCATTAGTCACCCAGGACTCTGTCTATCAGAATGACTGTTGTGGAGTCCTAACATTTGCTTTCAAGTGACCCTTATTTTACTTCCCAATGGTCTCAAAGTACAGGAATTGTGATGCTGGCAAAGTGGACATGCCAAAGCCAAGTCACAGTGTGCTTTCACTACAAGAGGTGGACATTTGTAATTTCACAAAGAAAAAAAAATACAAAATCAGATAGATGCCATGGCTTCTGAAATCTCTGATGAGAAAAAAAATCTGTTAAATTGTCAAGTTTTTCCTGAAACTGCAAAAGATAGTGGCCATTTCTTAGTGAAGATAGTACTCACAGGATGAAGCATCATACACATAGGGCTGAGTACTACCTATGGCTTTTGGTCTTCACGAGAAGTTGTGAGCACGAAGCAGAGTTCCCAAATTCTGCCTTAAACTTGATTAGAAACAGGGTCTCTTCTGGAACAGGCTGTCCTAAACTTCAAAGCCCAAGCTGATGATTATCTTAAACTCAAGATATCCTTACCTCTCCCTCTGAGTGGGGAGGTAACAGTCATGCACCATCATACTATTTTTGAGGGGTACTGGAGCTCAGTCCTGGTTTTCTTCATGCTAAGCAAACACTCTATCAAATGAGTTATATCCTCAGCCCAAACTTCCTTTTAAAAAAATATATATCTCAGAATGATATATTTAGGATTCCAGGAAGCTTGAAGAAACAGACAAAACACACATTTGAGAACTTAAAAGTTACGTTAAACAACTGGATCTATCCAAAGATCAGAATATCAAGATGGAGTGCACAGAGAGTGCTGGGTGGCTGGGGTTCGATGCCTGGGCAAGTTCGATGCACTTGTGATGGGCAGGCTATCTGTATATCATCTCCCCCTTAGTGGATTCCTGTTGCCCCATGTGTGTGGTAAGGGAGGTGCTGCTCCTTATTAGCTCATAAGTCACTTCTGGGAAGCCATTACCCTCCCAGAGGCTTCAGGAGAACCCCTAAAGCTCCATCTGTTTGTGGGCTTTTATAGAGAAAAAGTGGTTTAATGAAGCCATCTCTGAAGCACACCAGGTATGAGGTTGAACGCCTCAGTTACTTGCACATTTTAAGGGACCTGGGCTACTTCAGTGGCAGCTGATTATATTCAGTCATTCATGTGACTCCCCTGAGGACATGGGTTTTATTTTTAGAGAAACCTCTACTCGCTGACTGTCAGGAAAGAAACACTCAGGAGGAGAATCAGCAGTCACTTGTTTCAGTAAACATTGAATATAACATATGCCTCTCAAGTAATGTGTATCCAAACATACAATTTACAAATAATTAACATCATGTTAATTAGTCACATTAATTTATGCCACTTTGTGGAATTATTTCCTCAGAGTGTTTAGGAACGCTGCCAGGAGCTTGAGCCAAACAGTGTGAAAATGTGTCTGAAGTTAACTGTTGTGAGTGGCTGTGAGACACAGCTTGAACAAGTTGTCCTGGGGCCCTGCAGCATATTAGAGGCTGCCCCAGCTTTCCAGCTAGGGAAAGTGAGACACTGCCTCTTTCCTGCTTTTTTTCTCTCTGTCACTTTTTGCTTTCTGCTCAATGTTGCTGAGTGCCCGCTGTCCAAGATATGCTGCTGTGTACAGTGAGTGAGCCAGGTTGATTTGTATATACAGCAATATTGTCCTGACAACAGATGTCTGCAGATTCGAAAACAACAGCTACAACAGTCGATGACTAGGATTTATTCCCTTTAAGCAAAGCTCTGAGAATATAAAATTGCAAAAGCAATGTGCCAATGTCTCAAGACAGCTTTAGGCCCTATTTATTATTATTTTATATTAATTTATTTATTGGGGGGAGAGCACACACTTGGTGGTCAGAGGATAACTCACAAGAATCTCCTTCAACCATGTGGGTCCCTGGGGAGATCAGACTCAAATCATTAGGCTTGGCAGCAACCTCACCAGCCTTTTCTGTCTTTGAAACTTTGGCATCTTCACAAAGACTGAAGCCCAGTCTCCAACAGTGTGTCAAGAAAGAGACTAGCCAGGCAGCTCAGACACAAGAAGGGGAGATGTACAGAGAAAAGAAGCTCTTAGAGTAGGCAGCAGGGAAAACAAACAAAACCGAATTGCAAAATGATCTGAAACTTAGAGAACAGCTTGTGGGAACACAGCCTTTCAGTGGACCTGTCAGGCAAGGGTGAAGGATAGGGCTGGGCTGGCACTGATGTTGAAGCTAGTGCAACAGGCTGTGGCTTATCCTCATAGTTCTGCTATAGTCAATTTTATTGGGGCAACTTATTCAATAACAGGCAATGAAATTTTGTTCCCTTACTTAGGCTTTGTATGAATTGCTGATACAACCCGACAATACACAGAACCCATCATTACTGTTTTTAAGGAAGGTATATGAAGTGGATTGCTCATTATACATTGATCAAAGATACAAAGGCTGTCTTTAAATCTATAACTTATTTTTCAAAGGATCAAATATGAAACCAAAATCCATACATGTAGGTTAATTCAGATAAAATATGTGAATGCAAGATTATAAAGAATCAGGTAAGAGGAGGACATCACGGACAACAGAAGATGTTTGTTTCTTCAGAAGGGCTAAGGCTCTACATTGTGAAAATAATATTGAATTGGTTATTGCTACTTTTTAAACCTCTGTTTTGTCTATTTATGCAGCATGGGTCATTTTAAGCACCCTTGCCCCATGAGAAATATGGAATGTGTCAGGAGACAAAATGAAGGATGATGAGGAAGGAGGGCCCTAGGGACACACTGGGGAATATTAGTACCCAGCAGCATCCCAGACTTGTGAAATACAGACATTCTGTTAAGAAGGAAGTGTATGCATGAAGGAAATGGCAGAGAGTACGACACAAATGTCAACACTCACACCCAAATGAAGCCCAGGACTGTGTTGGGAAATCCAAAGAAACCATGACCCATTTAAAATGGGGGAAAATTCATAGAAGGAGAGGCCCTTTCCTAGTACCTGTCCCTAGCTGTCTTCAGGGGGAGTGTTAGGGCTGTTTCCATGTAGAAACATTGATAGGCATGGAGGTAAATTCTGCATGAGAAATTTTTGACTTATTGATATGAGAACCATGGTAGATTATAATTTCCTCTCAAAGTCTTGGTTAATAACAATAAATATTGAATGCTACTTTAAATTTTTTATTTAGGGCCTATTTGATTCATTTTAACTTTTATTCAATTTGGTTCCCCTTAATATTTATCCAATAATGTTCCAGAATCCCCAAGATGTGAATACATGAAAGCTCTCCCCTAATATCCAGGAGACTATTGAGAATATAAAAGCAGCAAAAAAATCATCCCAGGGTTTCAGGATATTCTGCAACTTCAAAGAGAACCGAATGAAATCTGTACCTATTTTGCCCAAACTGAAATTGCACTCGGCAGGAGCAGGACTTCTCCCCATGCAGAAATCTGAAAATGCATTTGAAAAAGTAGATCCATATTTTAATTAAAAGGGGCCATTCTGAGCCCAGCATGTGCAAGTGTAACATTAATATTTGTGACACTAGCCATGGGGGACAAAGGGGCAAAGAGGGTCTTTCACGAGCAGTTGGAAGTCAAGGTTGATCTTTCTTGAAGTTCAGAGTCTTGCAGACATGAAGGGGTCTGCTCTTGCTTCAAAGCGATACCCAAGGACTAGGGCCATTGATGAAAGGTCTGGAGATCCATTAGGGTGACTGTGGAGGGCTCAGAGTTTAAGCAGTGGAGAGGTCTGGTGAAGAAAACATGTCATGGAAATGCAGGATACTGCAGAATATGTGTGACAGCCAGCACCTACTCCACCATCATACAGTTAGTGAGTGTAACTCCACAAGCACAGGGATTGTTAAACCAGGGCTATTTGCTTCCTGTGCTCCAGGAAGCACGCAGGCCTACCAAATTTCAATAGCTTTTATTGGGGTTATTTGTTTAATGGCAGAAACAACCATTGTCAAACAGTATCATATTAAGACATTTTACAGAAAAGTGAATAAATTAAGCCAACTAGGTGCATCTCCTCAGTGCCGTAACACAGTGATACAATGGCTGGTAGCCAGCTGTGGACTTCTCAGTACTTCTGGTTTCATAAACACGTGTATTCAAAACCTAGAAGCTTAAAAAGTCCCATGTATAGATGAATTAAATTCCCTATGTCAAATGGATTGTTTTCCTTTTCTTAAAGAGAAGATCGGCTGTTCTTCAAGGAAACGTGCTTTTAGAATGAGCTCTTGCTTCTTAAAGGTTGGGCTTCATGATGACTTATTTCTTTACTCCCAAATTTAAGCTGATTTCAGTTTAAATAATCCAGGATGTAAGAGCAAGTAGGAGAAAGGGCAGGGGGATATTTAGAACTCATCCCAAACTCCTTTGTTGGATAGAACTGGCCAGGAAAGTCCCAGGCATAGAAGCTCAATATTAAATTCCACTGGAACTGCTCAGTCCAATCGTACATATCAGCTCCACCAAGCACATAGCCCTGGCAATAGAGTGTTAATAACAAATAACTGAATTTTAGATTTTAATTCATTTTAACCTCTATAAAATGGACTTAAAAACTGAAGCAACTAAAAGCAAGTGGTGCCACGTTCACCATTATGTTAGGAAGAGAAGAGATGTAAAGTGAATAATAGAAAAAAATTAAAAATGGACTATGTTTACATTGAACTGCTATGTAGCAGAAGATGGCATTGTTTAAATCCTATGGTTTGATCTGGAATGTCCCCTATGGGTCATTGAATGTATGCTGTCCAGCTAGTAATGCTGTATTGGAAGGCTATGGAGTCCATAGGAGATAGGATCTAGCAGGAGGCACCAGGCCACTGAGGATGGCTATACTCTGCTCCTTGGTTCTTAGGGCTCACCCTGCTTTCTGGCGTGCTGTGACATGAACAGCCTCCATGTAATCATACTACTAAGAACTGGGCCATATCTTTTCTGCTGTGAGAGACTGAAGACCCCCAAAGTCATGAATCAAATGAGCTTTTCCTCTTTTAAGTCATTCTGTCAGGTATTATGGTCAGAGCTACGCAAGAGCAACTGATATATTTAGTGAAGATATTGACTATGTGGTTCATTTTGTGCACATCATGACACATGACTGTCATCAGATACTCACCCAGCTTAAAGTGTTTTATTATTTCATACCATACAGCACTGCAATGTGCTTACTTTATCATCTCACATAGACAACACACATTACAGGGAGAACTATGTACATCAGAATTAGAGAGTAAGTGGAAATTGTGATTTTAATTATAACGTATTAAATGTGGATGAGTGAGATGGTTCAGCAAGAAAACTATTTGCTGACAAACATGATGACCTGAATTTGATCCCCTGGACCCACGTACTACAGATAGAGAACGTACTTCAGCATGTTGTCCTCTTATGTTCACACTTGAACCTTGTGGTATGTGAGGTATGTGCTCAAGTGTGTACACAACCCCCCCAAAGAGACACAGGTAAACAAACAAACAAACAAATGAATGCAGTTTAAAAATAAATACATTATTTATTTCATTTTTTTGCTTCAATAATTATAGACACATTAAAAAATCTTAGAGGGTAGCACTGATGTAAAACCACCAGTCAGTTCTACCACAGGAAAAGTTAATTGAAAAGATTAGAAGAAATATCACAGATTTAGGAGGAATGTCAATTGCAATTTCCTGCAACATAACAAAACAAAGCTGTTTGTTGTGTTAAAAAAAAGATGTTAAAGTAATAAAGTAGACAATATAAAGAGATATTTTCAGAAAATACACAGCAATTTGGAATAGACATTTCCTTTCAACACTAAGAACAAACGTGTTACTACTAGAAAATACTGTTCCTAGAATGTGATTGCTAGGAAATCTGAAACTGTACATGTGGTTGGTGTTGCGTATCTGTCTTCTGTTGTCACGAGGCCAACAGATGCTCACACTTCTAAATCCATCTGGAATTCCCATCAACTGCCAGTTATTCTACTGCCATTGCCCATAGCTTCCCTCTTGCTCTGTCTGTAGAGTTTCTGAGATTTAGCCTTGCCTCGAGGCCAGCCATTCTTTATTATCTTTTCAAGATGGCAACCTACTTTCATTCCCATCAGACACAGAGAACAAGCAACACCTATGGTGCCTTACCAAACTGGTCACTGTTGTCCATATTACCTATCGTTCTGCCTCCCTCATCCACCCTGGGCTGCTTCCTATTTCTTGAAATATGCCAAGACAATTCCCACATCAGAGGTTTGAATCCATTCCCTCCACCTACAACTCTTTCTCATTACATGTATATTAGTTTAGTAGCTGAATAGAGGGGTGTGTGTGGAGAGAGGTAAGTTGAATTTGATTTTTGAATTTCATCTAATGTTATTTATTCCTGTATCAATTTCAGTAGACTTCCATTACTTGATTCCCATGCTGACAGCACTAGGCTGAGGGCTGGTGAGATGGTTCAGCAGTTATAGAGCACTGACTGCTCCTCATGAGGTCATGAGTTCAAATTCCAGCAACCACATGGTGGCTCACAACCATCTGTAATGAGACAGATGGGTGTCTGAAGACAGCTACAGGGGACTTTGGGCCAGTGCGGAGAGAGCAGAGGCCAGAGCAAGCAGGGAAGAGCAAGAAGGAGAAGGGAAGGGGGGAAAACAGTACTTGGCTGAATATTGAGAACTCTAAAATGTAAGAGGAGGAAGAAGAAATAAAAACCTTCTTCATGAGAAATAAATACAACATGGCTTCTGTTTGTCTTTTCTACAAAGTTACAGAAAAATGAAATTCATCAGCAAAGTCATTGCAACTATTTTATGTTATAAATACATCGAAAACAAGACAAAACAAAAAAACTAGGGCTCAACTTGATGCTATCATAAGCAGAATATAAAAAATTAATAGTATTATGGGTTTCAACCTGAGATGGAAACAGAGACAGAGAAACTCCAATCCAATCAATAGGGTTGAAGAGGTCAGTAGGGCTGGTTCCTCTTGGGCAGGGTTATATCTCATTAAGTTTGTATCCTCAATACCAGGTCCCAAGGAGGAATTCAATAAATTCCTCCTAAATTGAAATCATCACTTACAATAAGCCCTTAATAAGATGGTGAATTTATTGAAGGCACAGTGTATACCACTATACCTTAGCATCCTTAGAGTTTTGTGTGTACCAGTCTCCATAACTGTGCATATGCCATATGGCCAAAATCTTCAGTCTTAGACATATCCAATGAGTAATATGAATGAGGGAGGCAAACCAGATGTAGACATCATCAAGAATAATGTAATTTGAGGATGGGAAGAACCTACACGAGCCCATGAATGTTTTTCCCTAATGTCTAATACATAGATGTTTATTCGAAACCTCCCAAGTTTTAAATATTGTCAGCTAACTCACAGCGTCTGAAAATGCTGTGCAAGCAAAGAACACTATGTTTGGCCCTCCAGATGACCAGATTGTGGTCTAGATGCTGAGAAGATGGGTAAGTGTGAGAAGTCAGCCCTATACAGAGGAGGCACCACTTTTTAATTCTCTACATCTTCCCAGCCCCCATTGGTGGTGGGTACATTTAGCTTAATTTGTAGTGAGGAAGAATAGTAATGAGAAGAGTTAAACAGTCTTTTCTGGGTCACATGCCTTGATAGCCAGAAAGGCAGTGATTGAAAGTCAAAGCTATTGATTTTTCCCAACATATTGAGTTGTCTTCTCATTACAGATTCTGGACTAATTCTTCAACAGGAAACAAACAATCCCACAAAAACAAACAAAACACTTCTTTCACTGAGAGAGATCCTCAGATGGACCTGATACTTAGGATAAGGTCCCTTTGAAAGATGAATAGCAGCACTCCCTAGGAGAATATACTCCAAAAAAAGGCACATTCTTGCACATGTCAAACTTTCTGAGGTATGGTTTTGCAGTCACCTAAACACAAGCCTGCCCTTCGATATAACAGTAACACGTAAAACTCACAGAAAGGCTTGCCATACAACTTGGCAGTTCGATATTTCTTTTTGGTTTGCAAAGGCTCATTTTTGCAGACATGTGTTTCTGCTTAGAAGTGTACAGAGGTGGATAAATCACCAGGGTCGTCGTCCATAGAGCTGGCTCCATTAACTTTCTTGGCATGATCTCACCATTGAAGTCAACATGACTTAAGAGTTTATACAACATTTTATTAGACTTTAATCCCTGACTTTCCCTGCATTTAAATGTTCATCTGTGAGTTAAAAAAAATGAATGTTGCTTGTGAGTCAAAGACCAATGTATCCTAACTTTAATTTGTGTTTAATTAACTTATTCTGTTCATTTTGATTTTAGGCAGGCAGGAGGGAAGTTTTAAACATCTCTGAAGGAAATTGTGTATGTTTGTGTGTGTGTGTTACATGTAACTGAAAAGCTACAATTGTAGTACACTTTATGAAAAAAGTGGTTAGAAACTAAAGGCTCAATATAATGAAGAAAATGGGACCATTTACCAGGATTTATTAGCCACACTTCTGCAATGACTACATTTGACTGGCTTTGTCATCTGCCCCTGAACCTCTTGCTCTGTAATCCTTACCAGACTTTTCTGTGTACAGTACTCTCATTAAAAACAAGTCATCAAAACTCAATAAAATTTTATTGTTTCCACAGAATCTTCAGACCAATAGATCTCAGCAAGGAACAATTTTAATTCTCAGAGTACACTTGGTAAGGTCTTGGAAGATGGTTTTGGTTGGTTGTCATGATTTTAGTGGGTAGAGGAAAGTACAACTAGCTTACCACAATTCGAAAAGAAAGCATAACAGATGACAGCCTGGAAATAGTGTAGTTGAGTAGCACTCCCACACAGAACTCTAGTGCTCACATCCTGCCTTTTATTTTGTGGTTGAGCACTAGTTCTATCTCAAATCTTACAGGAAAAGATACAGAATTTAGAGGACAAACTTCAAAAGCCACCTTTTGCGCCAGATACCAAGTGTCCCTAGGCCAGAGCCATAAGCTTATTGCAGCTCACTAACTTACAAATGAAGGGGGGAAAGCATGTGGACCTTTAAAAGATAATGGCTCAGACCCTGGATCAATGGTCATCAGGAGCAAAAGTAGCTTTTCATCACCATCATCACCACACCTGATCCATGGGAATTTTACCTGTATGGAAGCATCATAGCTTCCCATTGCGTCCATTCACTTCTTCAGTCAAGAACTACTGTACAGCCAGTTGCTATAGATGCCAAGAACCATAATAGGTTCTGGCGTGGGTGACAAACACGCTTATACTCTTACTAAATCAGTTCTATGCCTCCCCGTTTTTATTGTTGTTGTGTTTGTTTTTATTGTTTATGAGGTTTTGGTTTGGAGACAGAATCTCACGGTATAGCTCTGAATGGCTTCAAATTCATGATACCATTGCTGCAGCAACCTCCCTCCCCTTCCTAGCCCTTAGAGTCTCAGATGATAGGTACGTAGGTCCAAAACCAGTTTCCTCCCGTTATGATCACTAGATAGAACAAGAGAAACTGATGATCTTGAAAAACCTTGGATTCCTTATTTCAAGAGTATCCTTTATGAGGAATGACTCCAGTTAAGAACACATGATGAGAAGCAGTGAGTGGGAACTTACTTCTTGGGCAGGTTTAGAGAAACGAATCACACACCAGCTGGGACTAAGTGGAGCCTGATCCTGAGCCAGACTCACCCCCTCCAGAAGTACCCAGTGTCCTACACAGGCTAAGGAGGAATGCCCCCACATGAAAGCCGGACTTGGAGGGATTTAAACCTGATCCCCTTGAGAATTTAGTGAGTAGATCAGAACAATTCTATCCTTTCCCAGGGAGAACTGCTACCCCTCACCACCTTACAATTACATTCTCAACCATAGTGTCCTGTAGATGAAAAAGAACAATGTGTACAGTGTGTGTATATGTATCTGAGTGTTTATCACTTCCTAGTTCTGGACAGCAAAAGATAGAAATCAAAAGGAAAGAGAAAAATGGTTTTGGAGAGCTAGACATCTTCTAAGACACACCAGATAAAACTTTAGAAAAGTATAGCAACTATTCTGGAAGCCGCAGAAATACAGTGTGTACATAATAGTGGCAAAACATGAACTTTTCCATATTATCCACTTACTAGAAATGGATCTTGAGTAAGCTCCTGTTCTGCATGCTTCTATTTTCTCATATTCGATAGGGATGATAAAATTATTATACCATAGGGTTGTTGTAATGACTCAATGAAGTAATATATGGAAACGGAATAGCATCAGACACATGTTTCTCTAGTCATTATTATAACATCATTATTACTAATATCACTACAGATGCCCTAGCTTAGAGATAGTTTATTATTCTCAAGGAATGAGAGCCCAGATGTCAGATTAAAAAGCAGGAATGCTCTACAAGGCTGAGAACGGCGATTCAGCATGCGGTAAGCCCTTCATCAATGACCAAAGAAAAACTGAATGAATGCATCAAATGAGATATCAAAGAAGAAACTTGGAGTCAGAGGATTTGTATGGTCCTGTGAAAGCAGCAGAAACAAATAGAGTCCACAGGTCCCTGAGACCTTCAGGGCACAGGTAACGCTTATCTATGCAAGACAGCTGCACAGATTCTAGACTTGAGCCCAAGGAACTTCCTAACTCTGAGTTCCAGTCTCACCTTCTAATCATTTATTTATTCTTCCAAAAGGGCAAAGGACAGAAGGACAGAGGCTAACTGACAAATATAAAATGTCTAACTCTATACAGGCTAACTCTGTACAAGTTTTTCTACTAAATATGTATACAGTTTGCCTCAGAGTAGCTTGATTGTCACCCCACCTATGCCATTACGCAACTCTGCACATTCCTTCAGTAAACAGAATGGACCCAGACTCTTCACCACATCCTTAGTCCCGGGAAATGGTACTTTAGAGACATTTTTCAGAATCCCACTAGTGAAGATTTTCAGTAATCATCTGATAGAAGATCAAATAAGATACACAAGGCTTTGTGCAGAAGGAAGCACAAAAAATACTAGACAATGAATCTTAGAGACCCTGTTTCTCCTTTGACATTCTCGGTGAATCCCACCCCCACTCCCCACCCAAGTGCCTTCTATAAGATGACATTAGCTGAAAATATATCATCCAGTCATTACAAGCAGCAAGAAAGATGACATGCTCATATGTTATACAGTTTTATTTTCCTTAATATCGTTTGGAGCATTATGATAACAAACAGAGAAAAGGACATCTCCCTGTGAGCTCTGCTACGGATTCTTGTAAGAGTCTGAAAGAGTCAGGGAACTCCTCTCAGTATTTGATTTCTGAGGTCAAAGAATATAGAAAGGAAAGCTTTTTGTTTAGCAAGCTCAAAGCACTTCCTTTTGTGTGTTTTTTTCGCTTCCTACAGCTTCCCTTAAAAACACACAGATTCTTCCAAAGAGGTGTGGAGATACTAAACGGCTTGTTTTAAAGTGAATTAGCAACCAAAGTGGAAGTCAGAAGAAGAAATCACTATTGTAAGTTTGGTAGCATGCTGGTACATGCTGAACAGCTGGCTCTTCAGGAAAAAAAACCCCGCTTTTGTATGGCCCACCAATCCGAGTGATGTAGATACTCCAATAATGCTGATTGCAGGAAACTTACTATGTTGTCACAGAACATAGTCATGAACAGAGGTTCTTGGCTGCCTCTCCTGAAGGTTAGCATCTGGCTGCAGTACACTACAGTCTGATGGTCCCATTCAGTTCATTACAGACATGAGTGGACAGTGATTCCCACTGTCAGTAGCACCTTCAGGCCGTGACATATGTAGTGTGTGGGACTGTTGTATTTCAGAGATAGTACCTGTAATATGAAGGTCTTTGTGAGCAGGATAGGATTTCATTTTTCTTATTATCTCTAACATTTAGAGTTAGCACAGGTAGCTAGTCAAAAACTATATGCTTTTAAGATTATACATAAGATTATACAGCATAAAAATAAGGGGTTTTATATATTACATATATTTGCAGTATATATAATATATATTTACAAAAAAATTCTTACTATCATGATGTTTTAGTTTTTTATATAATTGCTGTAACAGAAGACCCAGCATAAGTAACTTAAGGAAATAAAGGTTTATTTTGGCTCACAGTTAGAAGAGCTACAGTCAATTGAGATGGAGAAATTTTACAGCAAGATACAGTTGGTCATGATGGAACAGTCATAGCAGCAGAAGCAGAAAGCATTGGCTCATATTGTATCCACAGTCAAGTAGTAGAGAATGAGGAGAGACTGTACTCAGCTTACTTTTTCCTTTCCTCCCTTTGAGACTCGGGCCCATCCAATGGTACTGCCTACTTTTAGAGTGAGGCTTCCCACTCCAACATATCTAGATTCTTCTTTGGAGATATGCTGAGAAATCTGTTTCCATGGTGATTTTAAATCCCATCAAGTTGACAGACAAGCTTAACCACTAAACATGCCAAATTAGCTGTGTCTTGATTTATGGAATTTAGTCTTAATAATATAACCTAAGCCTCCCAGAGAATCAGGTTGGTAGGACTGAATTCTCAAACAATTACACAGATGATAAAGCTCTTCAGTTTCCTCCCAGCATGCTTTATAGAGAGAGGAAATAGGAGTTGGAGAAAGTATGCCTCGTGTTCTAAATGCCTGTACTATATCCACTCTCAACAACAATCCATATAAGAGTATGGAACTCTCCAAGTCAGGATTAGCATTCTTACAAATGATGCCTTCAACTGCTATCCTGCCTTCTATTATCTCTAGAGTGACTTTATCCTGTAATCAAGCTGGCTTTGATCCATTATAATGACTATGCTCTTGAAATGCTTTGAATGAGAAAGTCCCTCCCCTTCCTCAGGCTCATAAATAAGAGCAATTGGCCCCCAGTTGGTGACACTGTTTGGGGAGGCAGTAGATCCTTGCCCAAAGTTTATGATTGGGTACAGGGTTTGAGAGTTTACAGCTTTGCCTCACTTTCTATTCTGTTTCTTCCAAATGGATGAGAATGTGATTAGCCTGTTTCTTGCTGCTTCTAGCCACCGTGCTATACCTTCCCTGCTGTTACGAATGTTATGTTGTCTCCTAGGAATCCAAATAAACCCTTCCTCCCTCCCTCCTTCCCTCCTTCCTTCCCTCCCTCCCTCCCTCCCTCCCTCCCTTCCTTCCTTCCTTCCTTCCTTCCTTCCTTCCTTCCTTCCTTCCTTCCTTTTCTTCTTTAGTTGCTTTTGGTTATGGTATTTTATCAGAGCAGCAAAAAAGTAGCCCATACAGCTCTCATGACTTCATCACTTAAAGGTCTGACTACACAATCCCTCAACATGGCATGTAAGTCTCAGCAGGAGCTTTAGGAGCTGACACTGAAACCAACACAGCCACACAGAGACAGTGGGATACAGCTTTGTGCAGAATGATAGAGCAGGCAGAACAATCAGCGAAAGATGATGTGAGTATAGAACTAGGAGAAGAATGAAGTTGTCCTGGTGATCATCAGCATTGTTTTCTATAATGTATCCACATTTTTGTTGGTGGTGGCTGAGTTTGTTTTGTTTGTTTGTTTGCACTTTCCAATGGATGCTTCAGCATAACACAGAGATTACTGAAGTATGAGTCAGAAAGGGTGTTAGAGGATAATCCATATCTGAGACATTTAGAGATGATAAACAGTTGGACTATAAGCACAGGGAGGGTGCATGGGAGGTTGAATGTCTGCTGTGAAGCCAGTAAGAGCTAGACTTATTTTTATTAGATAGCCTGGGGCCTAAGGATTGTGGGACCAGGATTGGGTATGTGGATCTTGAGAATCAGAAATGGAGAGAGAGAGAGAGAGAGAGAGAGAGAGAGAGAGAGAGAGAGAGGGAGAGGGAGAGGGAGAGGGAGAGGGAGAGGGAG
>NW_021604608.1:717315-822255 GCF_004785775.1 Grammomys surdaster
AGAGAGACAGAGAGAGAGACAGAGAGAGAGAGAGACAGAGAAAAAAACAGAGAAGAATAGGGTTACAGAGACTATGAACCAGAGACATCACTCATAGGACAAAGTAACTACAACAGCAACAAGAGGAACCCAGGATGCCGACAGGGACCCCTAAAATTCCCTGTGAGAGCAGGAACCTAGCATGCTCACTGTCAGGACCTCGAAAGAGTCTCTACTTCAAAAACTTCCCAGATACCCTGAAAAACATTGTCTAGCTGTCATTTCTACCTCATCCTTTAGGCTCTGGCAAAGAAGGAAACAGCAGCTGTATTGTGAAAGCAGGGTAGAAAGGAGGTGAGCCAAGAAGAGCAGGAAGAACAGGGCTTTGGTTAGTTTGTTTTTTTCCCTGCACAGCCTCCAGAGTTGGGCCTGGACCATACAGGAGACTGGATCTCAATCAAGTTCAAGCTTTGGCTGTGCCACAACAGCAGATATTCTAGGAACTATACGGAGCCTGGTGTTTGACATTTCAGAGGCTGAAGGCCAGTTGAGGATGGAAAAGTGATGTGGATAGTATTATTCTGGGACACTGAGGTAGGATAGAAGGGGACACAGGGATGAAATAGTAGCCCAGAAATAAGGTAAGCTATCTTGAGTTTTCAAGAGTAACATTATACAAACCGGGGCTAGGGTGGCTATAACTAACAGTTCCAAGACGACATTGTTTTGGAATAGGATGAGTCCTACATTCGCAGGAATAACCTTATAAATGGAAAGAAAGGAGCGAGCACAGGGAAGGAGCTCTTGTGAGGACAGCGATGGCAAGCGGTGGTACAGTATCAGACCAAGGCACACCAAACCTATTGGAAACAGGCATCGGAAGCTGACGGAGAAGCACAGGATAGAGTTTCCCTCAGACGCTCGGAATAGCTGAATCTATCCTGTTGGCATCTCCCTTTTACTCTTCTGGCCTCCTTCTGGGAGGGAGTTGATTCCTTTGACTTTAAGCAACCAAGTTTTTGGTAATATGCCTTAGCACCCACCATAAAGAAAACAACCTAGGAACATGTGGACACAGTCATCAAACAAAGAAGGCGATGTTACAAAACAAGGCGGCGTTTTATCGCAGCCCCCACGATGAGCTTGTGCTCAACAGTAGTTTACAGGAGCTTTTACTTTGCTTCTTCCAGCTCGTATGGAGAAATAATGAAGCAATGAAAGTTAGCTAGGCCCAGCTGTGGCCTGGATGCAGTTCGGGGTAGAGTCAGAAGGCAACAGAAACAGTATGGAGAGGAGAGGTAACCTCCTGTGCCTGTAGCTGTCCTCCTAGCAGTAGACCCACGATCCTTTTCTCAGCCTCTGAGAAGACCCAGGCTGCTGCAACAGACAGAATAAATATAAATGAAAGCGGCTTCCTGCCATTTCAAGAAACCCTTCTCTGCCTTGCCTCCTGTAAGGAGAAAAAAAATCAAGGCTCTGAGATTTTCTGTCTTCGCGGACGCCATCTGAAGCTCTGGCTCCATGCTGTCTGTGGCTCCCCTCCCGTTACCTACTGTTGGGGAACCGTTTATGGAGACAGGCCCTTGGGGAGAAAAATCTACAGTGTTTTGCAAAATCCAAAACATGGAGAGCTCCAGGGCTCTCAAAGAGCAAAACCCTGGACAGAGGCCAGCCCAAGTGCAGCACTGGCATCTCCCCCACTGGATTTTGACAGAACAGGCAGCAATTGTTTTCTGACAGAGTTTCATTGTCTTTCTTTCTTTCTTTCTTTCTTTCTTTCTTTCTTTCTTTCTTTCTTTCTTTCTTTCTTTCTTTCTTTCTTTCTTTCTCTTCCTTCCTTTCTTCCTCCCTCCCTCCCTCCCTCTCCTTTCCTCCCTCCCTCTCCTTTCCTCCCTCCCTCTCCTTTCCTCCCTCCCTCCCTCCCTCCCTTCCTCCCTCCCTCCCTTGCTTTCCTTCTTTCTTCTAAAAAAATGGTGGTAGTGCTGGTAGGGCAAAGAAAAGGACATTATTCCATCCACAATGTGTGGCTGAGAAACTCCCACTGGGATGCAGGAGGGCAGGAGAGAAAAGGCATATGGAAGATTAATGAATACTGGGTAAATCTATGTCTATCTGCTGGGTAAGGATTGTCATTACCTGTGAACGTCAAGGTATAAGAAAAACAATGGAGAAGGGAACAGAATAGTCAAATGACACCCAGAAACAGGGAAAATACCTGCATCATATTTCAGAACTCTGCCAGCTCTAGCACTGGTCCTGATGAATGTCCTTAAGAGACATTTCTAATCTGCTCTGTCCCAGGTTGCCTTTCAGATGTGAAAGACACCACCCTATCCTCTTGAAAAGCCAATGAATAACAGGCCATTATTGTAGCCATTTAGAACTAAAAAAACTGAGGGAGATGGGTAGGACTTCTTGGTGAATATATCCATCATCAGTCCTGGGAGTTTACAATGCCGACAGGGGCTCTGACTTAGCCATCACTGCTGCCCATTGAATCACAAGAGCAGGCAAAGGCAGAAGGAATAGACAAAAAGTCAAATGTGTGAAATTAGGCAGGACTGGGTCTGGGGATGGGCTCCAACCATAGGAAACCAAGGTTAGCTCAGTTTCTTCCTTTTATTAGCTTGATGCATGAATGGGGGATAGGATTCTTCTTCTATAACAACGGCCTAGGAAGAGAGGCTGAGAAGGACTCAATACTACATCCAAGCCCGAGTGAAAAATGGTGGGATTGATTAGCAGTATCTTCTTCTCTTGGTTTAAGGAAGACGGAGTGAATGCTTCTGTTGAGTGTTCTCACACTCTGTCTTCTGATTCTACAGAGCACTCAGGTGATGGTCAGAGGTGGAAGGCCAAGAGTTCACTCCAAGCCTCTGGTTTTGTACAGTCTGGCTTTCACAGAGGATGAGGTTTCAGAATATTGGTAAAGAAAGAAATTCAGTTAGTCAGCATAGGGAACATCCATCAATACAGCTGAGCACATATCCAAGAGTGAATTCCCCTCACACTCTCCAAAGAATGGTGAGAGCCCAGCATCGTGGAGTCCATTGTCCTAAATTTTCTTTCTTAACCCCTGCTTTTCTCCTTTCCACTCATCCCTAAAGGCGTCTAAACACTCTAAGGCATTCGTAACATTTCCTTACTCCTCACCTTATTCCTTGCATGTGACAAACTGGCATATGCTGTCATATGATATTTCTTATGCTCATCTTTATCTCAGGCTTCCTCCTTATGGATTTATATCAAATGATAAGCAGAAAGAACTGTTCTCAGAAAGACATGAAAATGAATTCTGCCCTTTTTAAAATTTATGAGTATAAAAGGGGGCCGTATCTCCTGACCTCTGTGAGGTTGCTTGCTTCACCCATGAAGGGGATGCTAATAAATGCCAGTCCATCTGTCCGTTCTTTGTTTTGCAGATGAGGAAAATGTTATTTTTCAGCACCTACTCTATGCTTGACGATCTGCAAAGCACCTTATATTTATAATTATGTCTAGGGTGTGGTTTTTCTGTGGCTGACTCTTCACTGTCCTCGAGGTGGAATATGAAGGTGCCCACTGAAACGAGGGCAAACATGAAGAAATAATTCTAAGTATCTCACAGACTATGGTACATAATAAGGAGGCAACACCTTTTATTATTCTTTTGATCAGTAGAAATCTAGAACTAGATCTAGATTTAGATCTAGCCATGGTAGCTCATGCCTGTAAGCAAAGGACTTGAAAGACCCAGGCAGAAGAATCCCTGTTAATATAAGGCCAGCCTGAGCAACAGGAGTTACAGACTAGTCTGGATTATAAAATTAAGACCCTATCTCAATAACAATCACCAATCAATAAGAAAGGAAGGGAGGGAGGGAGGAAGGTAAAAAAGAGAGGAAGAGAGGCAGGGAAAAGAAAAGCAAGAAATTTAGATTTCTCCTCCCTTCAAGTTCATAGTAAGGCATGCCTTATGGAACAGAACTCCTTGTTAGAGAAGGTGGAGATGACAAAGTTAATGATATCAGCATTTAGATGTTGACTTGAGATGAGTCCATGAGGTAAGTTTTTTCCTCTGGTGAACAAAGCAGAGTGGAAAGAAAAAGCAATACGGGTTCTTAGGCTGGGTACCTGTTGAGGATTAGAACAAGACAGTCTCTGCATTGGTAACTGATACCCCTCTCCAGAAGCCTCAATCCTGGCATAAAGAGTGAGCTGTTCTCTGTTACAGCAAGGTTTTTGTTGTTGTTGACTGGGACTGTGCTCTGTCTTCTTCCCTCATGAATGGCTTTTTGCATAGTGTTAGGTGGGCTGTCACTTCTTGGAGTCAGGAAGATCCAAGCAATGCATCCTTGTGTACTATTTTTCTTTCTTTTCTCTTGAGCATCATTGAATGTATACAGTTAGATATTTGCCCACCAGAACTGTGCATCCTTAAAAAAAATCTATACATAAGAATATGAGAATTTGGTGGAGATGATTCCGGAATGTGGCTACACCTATTAGCTGTTCAAAAGGTTGGAAAAGAAGTAAATGTTAGATGATATAGGATCAGGGAAGTTTTTAAATACCCTTTGGGTATGAAACTTAGAGCAGACCTGGCATACAGCAAGTTACCAATTTAATGATAGCACTACTACCATAATCAACATCATCATTACCACCACTATCACCACCATCACCATCACCACCACCATCATCTCTATCACCATAACCTCATCAATACCTTTCAGCTGAGACAACACAATCCTTTATAACAATGTGTTTATATGCTGATCAGGGTCACGACCACCATCTGGGGGCTCCCAGAGACTGAATTACCAACCAAAGACTACACAAGGGTAGGATCTCGGCACCCTGCACATTTGTAGGAAATGTGCAGCTTGGTCTTCATATGGGTCCCCTAACAACTGGAAGAGGGCTTATCCTCACTCTGTTTCCTCCATATGTATCCTGTTCTCCTATCGGGGCTGTCTTGTCTGTCCTTAATGGTAGAGGGTATACCTAGTCCTGCACTTGAGATCGCAGGATGAGTTGGTACCCAGGGAGACCTTCCACATCTCCAATGTGAAGGGGAAGTGGGGTGGGAGAGAGGCTGTGTGAAGTGGGGACTGGGAGAAGAGGGAGGCTGTGATCAGGATATAAAGTGAATAAATAAATTAATGGAAAAAACAAATATATCAAAATATGTATCGTATGGTAGAATAATAGTCTTGTAAAATAAATTATGTTTAAGTGCTCTTGTGTAGTCATACACTGAGACACATGCAAAATATAGTCATTGCTCTGAGTAATGATCAAAGTTGGCATGAAAACAGTCCAGTAAAACAGTGCCAGGAAGACAGAGCTATCAGTGGACACAGGTATTGCTCTGAAACTGCCCATTGCCCTCTTGTTGAGGGATTTACACTGAGAAATTCCTCTATTTTTGTAGTTTAAATTCTATTCCCTAGGGGATAATGCACATAAGGGAATGCACATAAAGGGAGCCTATTGTTCTTATCCTTAGCCTTCAATCCAAGCTTCCTGTGGCCCTGTCTTCTCAGGCTGAATTGGTGTGGTCATCATCCCACCCCTTCATCTACTGTTAGTTAGTGCAGAGACTCACAGCCGCCTTTGGAAAATGTGGATCAGAGGGCTTTGATTCAGGCTTATGTCACCTAACACTGGATCCTGGGTGTGAATCAACTTCTTTCAGTACATACTCCTGTAGATCAATATCTAAATGAGACATGGGGAGGGGGTATATATTCCTTTTCCTTTGTACGTAAAATCATTTTGTAGACATTGACAAATATGTCTGGGACTTTTCAGAAGCACACATAAATGTTCGTATTTACATTTATGATGTGGATGACTTGCCCAAGGTCACCACAAGTGACAGAACACAAGTTCTAACCCAAGTATTGTCATAACTTCTGTTGTTTAATCCCTGCTCCTGTCCTGGGTCATGGAGATCATCATGAACCTTCACTTTTATCACCCATATTTCAATTTCACTAAAGTTCTCTTCCCATGTATTTTACTTTACCAATGTCCTAACTATGCCTACGCCTTGGATTGCATCAGAGAAGAGTAAACTGTGGCAGGAAGTTTACCTCATTGGTCTGGCCCCTAACCTCTCTTTATCAATGAAGTTTAACTGGAACACCTTCATGAATACTGTTAATCATTGTCCATGGCTTCTTATGTGTCACAATGCTGGAGTTGAGAACTTTTGGCAGACCACGTAGATCTGTAAATCTTGCAATATTTACTGTCTGGTCCTTTACAAGTCTTGACAAACTCTTTGTGAAGCAACTAATGCAGATATGAGCTGGACCTGGTCAGAAATCTGCCATGTTGCTCCCCACCACTGTAAACCTTTGCCAAATCTTGTACTTAATCTTTTTCCAGAACCTGAATAGGAGAGTTCATGAATACAAACTACTCCAAGTAAAGGTAACCTGAGAGTCTGGAGTCTGTTCAACAATGGCTTTTCTCCTATCATGTACAAGCTACTTCCTGTTACCTACCACCTTTTCGAGCTTTGGAGAAGATTTCTTTCTCACTTTCATGAACCTCCTATACCAGGGACTGATGGTCTTGCTTACTACACCAAAAATATTTAATCCTCACTACTGTATTCTTCGCTGAATATCATTTAGAACAATTCCACAGGGCAGCATCGCAACACTTTAGCCTCCAAGAGATCTGTGAAGCCTCCACAATTGACTTGTTAATAGCAATAGTTCAAGACCTTTAGTTGAAGGCTAACTTTCTATTAAATAGAAGAACAAAGTCAAGTCAAGTTCACAGCGAAACATGACATAAAATATAGAAACAGTTAAGGATTGTGAACCTCAGCCGAAATCCAGCTGGTCTCAGTTTATTATAACTGCATAGCCTTGGGCAAATTCCCTTAGCTATTCTGTGCCATAATATTCTCTGTTGCAAAATAGGCATAATAGTAACATTTATCTGAACAATTGTGTTGTGATCAGATCAGCTTAAATTTGTGTTCCATAAGAGAGTGCTTGGCATGTAGCAATATTCAATATACAAATGAATGGCTGTTATTTATTGAGTGTCTGTAACATGAAGTTGTATGTTAAGAGAGAGTGCATGGATTCCCATGAACCTGAAACCCTGCCATTGACACCTGATTTATGATAAGCATCTATATGAGAAAGAAAGAATTGGTTACAGCTGGTATGTGGGGAACTGTGTAGAACCACAGTCTGCATTTTCTGTGCCTTATTCAGAAATAGACCTTTAGCTGGATGGCATCATTACTCAAGTGCTTGGGGAAAATATTTTTAAAACAACATGCACAAAGACATGAGCTTGGAGCATAAACTCGGCGTCTCCAATTCCTTCTTAAAATGTGGCCTGGGGTCAGTTATTTAAATCAAGGTCTATCTTGAAGAGATTTGGCCATGTGAACTTCATGCACCAAGTGGATCCTGGAAGGAATATTCTTGCAAATTTCTATTTTGAGGCCACAGATAGATAAATTACAGGCAACAGAGAGCCAAGCTAGAGTCAGTTTAACATCAGGGGAGATGGATTTCGAAGTTCTCTTGCCAATAGACTACTTCCAGAACCAGTGAAATGGCAGAGATCCTTTCTTCTGTCCATGGAGGAGAGAAAACGCTTCTTTCAAGTGGAGAAGAGATTTTTTTCCTTCTCTCTCCCTCTCTCCCTCAGTCCTCCTTCCCTTTCTTCCTTTCCTCCTCCTCTCCTTTTATCCTTCCTTTCTTTCTTCCCACTTCCTTCCTTGTCTTCTGTTTTTCTCTCCATCTCTCCCTCTTTAGGCCTATCACTTCTTTCCCCTTCCTTCTCCACTTTCTAATTTTCCCAGATCATTATTAAGGATTGTGATTTCTGGCCAAAATATTAGATTTATAACATCTAAAACGAATGTGTGTGTGAATTTAATATATTCGCTTACATTTATTCTCCCTTTTCAGAATCTGCTTTAGGAAACACTTTACTTAAAATCTAGAAATATACCATTTTCATTATTGAGTTCTGGCTGTAATGCTGAGCTTATTTCTTTACAGCATTACGGATTTTCCAGATCTTTAGCACATGTAGCTCTTACTGAGACCCATTTGAAAACACTTTTGAGTGCTTAACAATTACTGAGTAAATGAATGTTAAACAGGAACAAGAACTCCCTGGTCAAAGGTGATGCCTGTTGGCCCTGACTTGGACCTGGATCAAGGATCATGGTCACTTGAAATGTAAAGAAAATGGGAATCTCCCCACGTTTCCTATATACCCTCTGTCTATGGCTATGTGTTAGTCATGTGAAAATTATTGATTGCTCTGTTTTGATTTTGTTTTTTTGTTTTTGTTTTTATTCTTTTTTTTTTGATGCTTCTATAATAAACTCCTGGGTTGATGTGTGTTTGTCCCCTACAAGGATTTGATTGCCACAACAGTGAGATGCTATAGGGATACTGTGGGTTGAGACCAGTGAAGCTGCTGACCACCCTCAATGTTCAGCCCAGCACTCATACTCTAGTGAAAAGTCAGTCAATACTGAATGTCCAGGGCTGCCAGAGTTGAGTGATTACACACAACGCTGATGAGAAATTCTTGTTGGAAAAGAAGGGAATTATGAATACCAAAATGAGGCTATCTCTCCATCTCTTACATTTCTTTTCCACTTTCACAAGACCCATTACATTTTGTGGGATATCTGTTCCAAGGATGCTGAGGGAGCCTGAGGGGAAATGAGAGCAAAGATCAATACTCATAATAACAATAATGACCCACATTTGTATATTTCTTTACTGTTTATCAAGTGTCTTACTAACATTAACTCAACTGGAGCTGCACTGGGGAAGGAAGTTAGAAAGATTTCCCTACGAATCTTTCCCCATTTTATGCATTTCCAGAATTACTGGCTTAAAACAAATTAGAAATAGATTAAATGAGGTACCTTTGGTCAAATAGAGAAGCAATTACATGATAGGAAATTGTAATAATCCATCACAGGCACATGGTTACGAATCTCAGGGCTGCACTTTTTGTCAGCATCTGTTGCTACCCACACTGCTCTTTGTCTTTGCAGTTGCCCGAGGGGTTCATGGGTTCCTACAGTGAAAACCCAGAAGCGCCTGTTATATCATGATTGTCCGTGTATTAGGCTCCTTCTGACCTGAGTGCATAAGGCTTATTTCTGAGCTCTGTGTTTGTGAAAAGATAACATCATTGCTCAACTGTATTTTCTGTTACTTTTCTGTAGCCATGATCAAAACCTATGACCAGAAGCAGTGTACAGAAGATAAAGTTTATTGTGGCTTATGACTCCAGACAGAGAGTCCACAGGGGCCTGGAGGCATGGCTTTAGATGTTTAAAGAGAGACCACATCTTCAACATCAAACAGAAGCAGAGACTGAACTAAAGGTAGAGTGAGGGTATGAAGTCATAAAACTCATAACCTGGTAACATACTTAATTCACCAAGGCTGTACTACATTGACTGACACCAATGGAGACTATTTATGCAAATATATGAGCATATGGAACACATTTCTCATTCAAAACCTCACACTGGATAAGGAATCTGAGAAGTTAAATAAGTGCCTTCAAGCACATAGGAAGCACTCAGGGTGCTCACAGGGAGTACACAGGGAGCACACAGCGTGTGCATAGGGAGCACACATGGATCTGATCAGAGCTTTTGTCTTTCTGTTCCCACTCCATAAGTTTATTATTACATCATTTGAGATATGTGAATATATGGGATCTGCCAGAAAAGAGTTACTGAATACAACCATTCTTCGGTTGGTTTTTGTTGCAGTAAATCTCCAACCCAAATAGGACTGGTCAATAATTATGAATATATTCTGCAAGCCTAGATTGGGCAGATTCACCACTTTTTTTTGTCCCCCTATAACTGTTTATTAGGATGAGAATCTTCTCTAAATCAATAGGTAAAAAAAAAAAAATCAAAATACCGAGCATGCATAAAATACAAAGTAGCAATTTATAAGTAGACAGTATCTTTATAACTAATACACTAAACTAACAAATAGCTACAAAAGAAAAGCAAAATGACTGACTATAGCAATGCCTTGTGTGCTCCCCACACATCATGAGCACTACAAAAGACAGAAGACTTAATCATGAAACACAGTCATCTATGCAAGCCCACACAGTTTTTGCAGGTATCCCACCATCCTTAATAATGTCTTTGCAGTTAACTTTCAGAAAACTTCAGCGAAAGTAAGACGACTGAGGATGGTGGAGGAGGACAATGGGGAAGCAGGAGGAAGAAGGACAAACGCAGGGTTGGGAAAACCCTCAAGTTATGGGGGTCTCATAGCTGAAGAATAGAGTAGTGAAGTGGTGAATCTGCACAATCTAGGTTTGCAGAATATATTCATAATTATTGAGTTGTGTTTTCTTTGACCAGTTCTATTTGGGTTGGAGATTTACTGCACATGTTAACTAGACTGAATTTAGAAACACCATGATGATTACTAATGTAGCACAACTCTGGTTGTGTCTGTGAAGGTTTTTTCGAAAAACTTTTAGTTAAGGAGGGAAGAGTCTCCCTAAGTGTTTCATGGTCTGGGATCTTGGACAGAGAAACAAGAAAATGGAAAAAGCCCAAAGAGTATCAGTATTGCCTTTCTTCACCCTCTGGACACCATGATGTTAGCTTCTCCCTTTCACTAGATCCTTTCGATAAAAACAGACAGAATCCATTGGTGCCATTAGCCAAAATATTTGCATGCATTCTTCTGAGATATTTCTGTCATATATTTGTGAATGACAACAAGAAAATTAACTAATGCTCTCTTGTTATTTGTTATTGCTACAAAGAAAACCAATGAAAGAAAAAAAAGGCTTCATCTATTAGAGAATACATACACAGACAGACAGACAGACAGACACACACACACACACACACATATCTTAGGTTAATTCCATATCAATATTAAAGGAGTATACTTAGCTTCTGTCCTTTTTCAGTTTATCATACCAAATACCCATCTTTCTGTCTTAGCACCACAAACTGAACCATTTGTATGTTCTGATGATATGCTATTATGCTTACATACATGATAATTGCACAGAGATAGAGATGGCTCATCAACCGAGAGCATGTACTGATCTTGCAGAAGACCAGAGTTCTATTCTCAGCATCAACACCAGGTGAATCATAACCACCTGTGACTTCAGCATCTAGTATAGTACACCCACCTTATTCAGATGGGTATAGAAAACATAGAATGGACACTTTTTATTGTTGTTTTTAGTGATCACTGCCATTGTTTTGTATTCATACATGTGCATATATGAATCATACATCTGCTTTATTCTATACATTTTTGTGATGCAAGCCAACAAAGATTCTTATTTTATGGCGTGATAAAGATTCTGCATGGTCTTAGTATAAATTAAAATATATAATAATAAGGTCCATTATTAACAAACAGAAGTTCAATCAATTCATTGCCGTTTCTATACTATCCATTTTTGCAAACAATGAAAACAGAAGGAAAGGAAGACATGAAAAGGAAAGGAAAGAGCAAACAGTATGTTGTCATGGAACTTATGCTCTCTGTGGCCAAATAAGACCATACTGAAAGAAGTCTCTCAGTTGGTTCCAAAATCGATTAAGATGATGTAATTTATATATTTCATATTCATCACATTGTTTTTTAATCTCAATGTTACTTGTACCTTTAACAATATACATGTCTTAATTTTTTAATATGAATCAAGAAACTAATGTTTATTATTTGAAAGTATTAGCTCTGATAACATATCAGTATGGTGCCTATACATCTTTTTGTATCTCTTCTCTCTACAAAAGTTCAATATGTCATCATGTAACTAAACCAATTCTAGATTTCATTTACTGATGCATAGTTTCCCATGCTTCTTTATTATAAGCGTATGTGCAATTTTTATAAACTATATGTATTTCTGTGTGCTTAGCTAAGGAAAAATGCTTATCTTACAAAAAGGAAATTGTGGTATATTGGCAGGTGTTGGTTGCACTTAAACAAACAAAGTGAAGAAAATTTTATAATCCAATGAAAGCTTCTATTGGAAGCTATCTACTGGAGAAGCCAGAGAAAAGTGAGACAAAGTTTCATATTGACAGGCCATGAGAGGGTGACAGAGGGGAGAAAGAGGAGAATGGAGGGAGAGAAAAGAGAGAAACAGAGAGAGACAGAGACTGATGGAGGTTGCTACATTGATTCACCTTCAATTGAACTTATATGCACTGTTTTCTCTTTTGCTAATTCTAGTTCAGTGTCTTTTGGAATGTGTTCCCAATCTGTTGTTCAAAAAATGGAAAAAAAAGCTTGGATGATAGAAGAAGAAGAAGGAGGAGGAGGAGGAGGAGGAGGAGGAGGAGGAAGAGGAGGAGGAAGAGGAGGAGAAGGAGAAAAAGAAGGAGAAGGAGAAGGAGAAGGAGAAGGAGAAGGAGAAGGAGACAAACAAGAGAATAACTAAATGGTCTCCTTCTCTTGGTCCCATTATTGCTAGCTCATGAGCTGGAATTGAAGTGACTTGGGTGTATGAACACAAGGGCTTATTGCAAAGTCACAGCACAGACAGGTGACCCAGCTTAGATCAGCACGTGCACTATGAAGGTCCTCATCTGCATGAGACACATCAGGGGGGCAACTAATAAAGAAGAGCAAAATCTATTCACCGTCTGCATGCACTCAGTATGAAGGTCCAAATACACATACTACTCTAAGGAAAGACCTCTGTCATCAACATGTAATCTGGATGATAAGTCAGGAATCAGAAGCATTTTAAGGAAAATATAAGAATGGCATGGACTAAGGATGCAACACCATGGTAGATCACGTGCCTAGGTGCAAATTCCTGCATTCACTCCCCACTATTTAAGAAAATGATACAGGGGGCTAGAGAGATGGCTTAGCAGTTAGAAGCACTGATTGCTTTTACAGCGTTCTTGAGTTCAGTTTGCAGCAACCACACGGTAGCTCACAACCATCTGTAATGGGATCTGATGCCCTCTCCTGATGTGTCTGAAGAGAGCAACAGTATATTCACATACATAAAATGAATAAATCTTTAAAAAATGATACTTGATTTTAAATGGAATAAAATACACAGTATAGTATATGTTATAACTACTGTAGGAATACGAAGTTGAAAAAAAGGAAATGAGATCCAAGTGAAAGAGGGACTCTATATTTTAGCAGAGCATGAGTTTAGGAATTGAAGCTCTGTAATATTCTCATGGATGGAAAAGTAGGGCAAAGGGAGGGTGGGTAAAACCAAGAATCAGAAAATGAGCCACACATATAGGTTCTGCTGGGGATTGGTACTAATGCTTTGATTTAATTCGGAATCTGTGTCTCCAAACACTGAAGGTCCTTGTCCCCATTTGGTTTTTTATTGACCAATAAAGATGCCAGCAGCCAATGACTGGACAAAGGAAGATGGGGTGGGACCTTAGATTTGCATGGGCTAGGAACTGTAAAAAAAAAAAGAGACAGGGGATAGCCATGACTCCAGGGGGAGAGATGATCAGATATAGAGCTGCAGAGGGAAGATCATCTGAAATGTAAGAGGAAAGGGAATGTGGCACCTGGAAGGGCTGCCCAGAAGCATCTTGGGCAGCAAAGACCAATGGGCCTTATAGAATGTAACAAGGCAGCAAAATTAAAGGTAGATTTAGAAGGTGTTGTGCCAGGAGTACCAGAGGGAAAAGTGTGCTAGCTGAGAGAGGATTAGAACTGCCCAGCTCCATGATGCCCCAGTGTAAGGGGATGCTGAGGGAGTGGAGTGGGAAAGAGTGGGTGGGTGTGGGTGCAGCCTCATAGAGGCAAAGGGGAGGGAAGAGAGGGCGGTTGTGGGATGGGAGGCTTGTGGATGGATAACCAGGAAGTGGGGTATCATTTGAGATATAAACAAATGGAATGATTAATAATAAGAAGAAAGAACTTCCCAGCCTTTGAGTATCCAAAACATTTCAAAAATAAGCTAATGTGTGTGTGTGTGTGTGTGTGTGTGAGCACACGCGCACGCGCGCACACACACACACACAAACACGTCTTTCATTCGAGGATTCAAAGAATTGATGGGCAGGTGGCTGGAACATGCTGGGAGCATGAAGCTGGGTAGCCAAAACCTCACACTACAAGGTTCTGTCTTCTTCAACTTTAAGCATTGATTCTTGGCCTCTCGATTAATAGCTGAGCCTGAAGAAAGTATTCAATCTGTGTGAGTCTCAGTTTCATATCCAAGGAACAGAATAGTGCCTATGTGTTATGACTGCACATACCAATACCAGCGAAGCCTTTAACAGACAGTAAATGTTGGAGGAAAATTGCCATGGGGTCCACTGTAGGAGTTGGAGGATGAATAGCTGAATAGTGAATGGGGTCCAGCATGGCTTCAAGCTTAGAACACTTGGACTTCTCCCAACCCTCAAGCTTCCAAAGGTTTTAGAGTCAATCTAAGTGAAATGAATCAGTTAAGTACATGTGCACAAGATATCCTAAGGAATTAAAATGTATGCAGACCCAACAGACCAAGTTGGAGAAAGGCTCTGAAGCATATGGCTAATGGATGGAAGGATGCTGAGTCAGGCAGGGCAGCCTCCCAGGGCCATAGAAAGCTTATGAGAAAAAGGACTGTTTTAAAAGTCAAGCCCAGAGCTTTGGCCCAGCAGCCTGACTGTGCTGTTCTCCCAAGAGACAAGTCTTTCTCCTTCAGCAAGAATCTGATAGCTTATTAATCTGAGATTCTAGTTGATTCCATACAGCTCCAAATCAAATGTATTGTTGTAAATGTTTGGAGCATTCTGGTAGTTACTTATTCCCACTGGGAGGTTTTTGCTCTGACAAATGCTCACTTTCATGGCCTGGAGATAAAAGATGAATGCAAATGAAGGCTAAAGTAACTAATTTAATGCAGGAAAAGCTGCAATGTCTTTCCTTTACTATTTAAAAGCAGCAGCCACTGACTCTTCCATAATTGACGATGGGTTGGTGGAAAAAAAAGCCACAAAGCTTTGAATAACCAGTACCTTTGAAATTTTACCCCTAAGATAAAAACTCGCACAAGAAAACAGAATTGTGGTTAGTACAATGGTAAGGAGATGCTGCAAGAGTATCGGGCCCTAACTGTTCAGGATGACGTACAAAGTATGGATGCTACTTTAAAGAAAATTTTATAGATGTAAGAAAAGTTCTACATCAGCTAGTTTTAAGCAATGGCGCTTATCAAAGTGGGTGATTAACATACCCAGTCAATTGAATTCTTTAAAAACAGAGGGGCTTGTCCAGCTGGAGGAAAGGAGTCAGTGTGAGACTGAAGACATTTCCTACTGAAATAGGGTGAGCATGAGCACCCATTAGCATACAGGAGGTGACCCTGGCTGCCTGCCAGCAAGCAAGCAGATAGAGGCTTTGAGGGTTTTTTTTTTTTTTTTTTTTTTTTTACAATCATAAGAAATTGAATTCTCTTATTGGCCTGAATGAACTGGGAGGAGGATGACTTCTTCCCAGAAGAGACCAGAATGAGATGGCAACACCATAACCATAGTGTAGTGAGAGGACTAAACGGGGACACAACTCAGCGCATCTGAGTTCCTGGGCTACAAGACTGAGGTGTGGCACATGGGGGTTAGAGGAAGACAATGGGTCCATTATACGTTTTTTTTTTTTTTACACAAAATAAGAGCAGATAACCTTTATTATGATGCTTCAGACTATTGAAATATATTTTGCATTTTGCATTTTAAAAAGATGCACACATCCCAGTTCTGTGTACTCAATCTCTTCTAATCTTACTGGAGTCACAAGGTTCATGAAGGCAGCATCTATTTATAAATGAAGATCTCCAGGAATAGGTAAGCCTGACTTTCCAAGTGAGTATATATCACTTTAAAACTTTCAATGTCATTATGAGCCTTGTTCATCACCATGTTTACATAGATGAAGTAAAAAGAGAAGACTGCAAAAGGTAGTTGATGGGAGATGAGTTTTCCAAAGTCAAAAGTGTGTGCTCCCATATTGTAATTATTTTAAGCTGTCAGGGAAATGAGCCAAAGCCCCAGAAACAAGCAGAAAGAAACTTGTCAAAATAATAATAATAAAAAAAAGATTTCAATTTCAGTTCTGCCAGCTCCACAAAGAGTCTTATCTTTCTTAGGGGACAAGAGGAACCAATAAGCACAGCCATGTCTTTAAGAATGCAAGAAAACCAGACATTGCCTCATGGACACAAGATGTCCATACAGAACCTTGTGCCGAATTTCAAAGGACTCAGGCCCATGACAGATATTAAACTCCCACTACCTATTCATTCTAGTGCCCAGAGATACCCACTAGTTAGCTGGGAATGTTCTTGCTTACATTGCCCATCTCTTATACTTCCTTTGTATGAGTATAGTTCAGTTAAATTTAACGTGTTGACATAGAAAGGTAAGTATTTTGCTACCCCGTCCAGACATGCATATGTTTGTGGTGGAAGCAGCTCATCTCCTGTGGGAGTCTTATACCAGGAAAGCTCTGCCAGTGTTCAGTTCTGAGTCCAGAAGGAAAAGCACATGCACTAGAGGTTTCCAGCCTAGGCTCTTGATAAGGAAAAATAGGATTGACTCTTCATTTCATTTTAAGGTTATTCTTTACTTCACTAGCTATTCAGAATTAATATGAAAAGTAGCACTATTACAGGGGTCCTCTTTGAGTCCCCAAGAACATCTATCAAGAAAGCATAACTCATCTGCAATATATTTCCCCTACATGACTCAGTTTCCAAAATCAGACTCTCAGCAGATGTCCTTTCTCATTTATATGTCTATCTTTCTGGTAAACTACATTAGTGTTGTTGTTGTTTATAATTCTACATTCCTTTCCCATCTGAGTGTTCTCTCTCCCAGAGATAAATAAGAAATGAACTTTCATAAAAGTTTATGAGGTTCAGAAAAGAGTAGATCACTTTAAATATGTCAGTACAAAACAACAACTGTATTTATCTCCAAATGTATTTTTATTTGAAAGATTCTTCTTGTAGATAAAAGTTGGAGTGGGAAACATGAAGCTGGCTAAAATCTACTCACGGTACGGTCCCTGCAACCCCAAGAGCTAAAATAATGTCAAGTATGAACATGGTTCAAACATGTATACCATGGTGAAGGAGAGAACACGTGCACACATGTACACACACACACACACACACACACTGGAATTTGGCAGATAAGGATACCTGAACTCTTAACATAGTACAATTCTTGATTTGCAACAGGACCTGGGTCAGATGGCTTTCTATCACAAGTCTGAAACGAAATCTCTAGGCTTTGCAAGCTCAGGAATTGTACAGGTCCAAGTACTACCTCACAGAGAAACAGAAATCTAAGAATTACTTAGAATTGTGCACAAACATCTTTTCTGAAGGTCAGTACTATTCCTACAGAGATATATTATGGCTAACACAGAACTTCACCTAGAGAAGTGGTCCTCAACCTTCCTAATGCTGATGTCCTTGAGTACAGTTCCTCATGCTATGGTGACCACCATAAAATTATTTTTTGATATCTTATAACTATAATTTTGCTACAGTTATGAATCATAGTATAAATAGCTAAGCTTTCTTATGGTCTTAGACTGCCCCTATGAAAGTCTCATCCAATACCCCAAAAGGTCATAACCTTCAGGATGAGAAATGTTGACGTAGAAGAAGCTGTCAAAAAACAAACGTTGAAAGATGAATTATTAGCATATTGACAAATGATATAACATATCAATTCTTGTTAGATGCTGTGACATACAAAGCCCTAGATGCAGTATCTATATGAGATGGACACATGTTTCTTGTCTGTCTGTTCCTTGAATGGGAAGTCTACCACCTGTATAATGATTCAGACACATGACCCAGCTCCCTTCTTTTCATAGCCCACCATTCTCTGATGCTGTAGCCCTAATCCATCAGGGAGAGTAAACAGAGAGTAAAGACAGACCCCCTGATATCTGAATCCCATAGCTTGGAAACAATATAAATCTTTGTTCCCTTCAGATTTTGTTAGTGCTGATGCATCACAAGATCTTTTAAGCACAAAAGAAGCACTTGGAACAACAGCTCCTTGCTTAGCAAATACTGGGCAGCATCGAAGAGCCTCCATGGAAAATGGGAGTCAATCTTTGGAGAGCAGTATCCACAGCCCATTAGCCCATATAATCAAATATAAGTCTTACGGTTGCAAGTTACCTATTTTCTGTTGTAACTTTCATATTAGCAAGTGCATTTCTGGCTATCTGGTTTGAATTATGGAACTTAAATGTTCCAAAGAAAACACCGCCAATACTGTTAAAAGCAAGCAGAACCCAGCTGGACCCTGGTGTGTATTTTGTTCTGTGTCGCTTTTGTTTTTGTTGTTGTTTTTAGCCTGGATGAGCAGAAATAGAAGCCAGATGAGTCCAAGAGCAAGAAAATAGGCCCAGTGATTTCTGCCCAATTGTAATAAAAACTAACACATGATGCATGCCTGGATTTAGGTAGAATTCAACTCATCAAGAATATTCTACAAAATATGTATATAGTCCTTGATTGCTCATTCATCATATTTTGGCTTATTGAGCTGCTGACATAGTTATATTTCCTATTTTGTGAGGGGAAAATCAGCACATTGAAAAAATGGATTATTTTCTGGAGAGCTGAACCTTGTTTGTAATTTGCTCTTAAAGACAAAGATGGAATGTTTTCAGAATTTAGCCCAGTGGAAACATTTGGCCCTTCTGGATCTGGATTTGGTAACATCTCTGCCATCCATTAGCATTTACGAAGTAGAGAAAAAGAAAATTTTACTATGAAATACATTCAGTTCTTTGGTCCATTCTAAGTATCAACTAAAGCAGGGGTTGAAAAACATTTTTTTATTATTTTTTATTTTTTTTACAAATGACCAAATGCTGGCTACTTTAAGCATTTTTTGAGAGAGTATATTCTCTGCCATGACTATTGTCAGCACTATAGAAACACTTCTGTACTTTAGCATTAGAGGCAGAAGAAGAAGGAAAAAAAATCAGCCCTGTGTGATATGGGAATGAGTGAACCTGGCAGGGCTCCAATAAAATACTATTTATAAAATTGGGACAAATTGAGTGTGACCAGCAAGCCACATTTTATCAATTCCTAAACTACAGTCAACATGGCAGTAGACCCAAATGGAAATTTCTTTCACCACGGGCTGGGAAGACAACTTTAATTTTCTTCCTCCAGTTTAGATCTTTCTCTTCCAAGTTTGTTTGAAATATACTGTAAAAAAAACATTGCTATTATAAGAAGGTGATGAAAAGAAAGGATGTTGACCAACCGCTAATGAGAAGAGTTTGAGACCCAGGAGACTATGGTCCAATTCTGGCTCTGTCAATAGAGAAGATGTGATCCTTCCTTGCTTCATTTAACTTCATTAGGCCTTTGTTTCTGCTTCTTTGAAATCAGGGAGTTACCAGGGATTACCCCAAATATCCTTTACATGTCTCAATCTCATTTAACCTTGTCTGGGTATACTACAAAAGCTTTACATTGGATTTAGAGAATACACACCAGCCTGTTTAATATTTTCCTGTAGCTAGATTGCTTAAAATCCCCAAGGCACTCTCTGTTGAGTAGACCTGATAATTGCTGCTGAAAGAGTTAAATAAAATGATACTTTTTTGGGGGGGATAACATAGCAGGAAATGGAGTATGTTAGGCACCCTACTATGAATCCATCCCAGAGGTGACTCTAACTAATTTGGAAGAACCTTCCTTAGGATGTGACATCATCAAAGCTGTTCATGTTTCTGAGGAGCAGGAGACTTCTCTAGCAAGTTGCAACAGAATCAGATAAAAACAAGCCAAGGTATATAGACATGGCAGAGTACAGCTGATTTACCACAGAATCAGTATTGTCTCTCCCTGAGCTAAGCTCCAAGAAGGGAACTACATTGAATCTGCCTCCCTTCTAGAAGTCACAATACTGTCCTGCAACTCCCCCCTTCATTTTAATGGTTCCTTTGTTACAGACAGAGCCAAGAGCATACACCAAAGAGATGACTGCAGGATGACTGGTTGAAAGAAGAGAAGTCTATTATGTTTGTGCAGGCTGAGCACTGAGCAGGCACATGGTCTCCAACTCTCGACACTATCTTCTCATTCTTATTGGTGGAGAGGCTCCAGCACTCACACCAGGAAAAAGCATGTGGGGAGGAACACATGATCCCACCACCAATATTCCACTCCTGTGTATGAAAAATCATACATGTCTTTGAGCAGCTATGCTGACAGCTGACATAAAGCTTCTGAAACCAACCTCCCCTGAGAACCCCTAAGTCAGGGACTGCTTCCCTCCAAACCAGAGGCCTATCAGGGAGTAAGTCATAGGTGAGGAACCATGGGAATCTAAGTCTGGGACACCAGCTTATTCTTGACACTAGGACAAAGCCTGCAATGGAACTGTAGGTGACATTTGACTGCTTTTAAATGACTGGATAAAGGAATGAAGGGTTGCTGACATTTGTTGGTACGATACTAGTATGAAAATAAGACTGGCCATGTGTCTGTTTCTTTATAGCACATGCTTGTGCTCTTGGCACAGACTACAAATGCCCTCTTTATTTATCCAGCATTCATCTTTCCACATTTGGTTCATACTTTCTCTGATATTGCACTTGACTTCCCTTGTATTATCTCTCATTCCTCCTCTATTTTCATCTCTCCTATGTTCTGGGGAGGAGGGAGATGATTTTTTTTAATGAGGTTTTTATTTATTTTTACATGGTTCCATTGTGTAATTTCCCTCTGCAAACTTGAAAAGAAAATCAATTATTAACCTAAGTTCGTTGATAACAATGCCTCTTGCTGCTTGTGAAGAACTATGATGGATTGGCTTGCTTTGTCCAAACCTTCCTCCAAATCACCTTTTAAAATCCTATCACCCCCACTGTGATGGTATTAAGAGGGTATAACTCTGGAAGGCAATTTGATCCCAAGGACTCTATCATCATCAATGGGATTAGTGGCCTGACAAGAAGATACTCTTAACCTTGTGGTCTCTCCCTCTGGTCTTTTGATCTCTGCTACACAAAGATATAACATAAAGCTTTCTCCAACCAGGGAGCAAGTTCTCACCAGATGACATGTCTTTACGAACCTTTCTCTGCCTCTCCCCAGCTTCATGGGGAACTGAAGGAGAATGGCAGATAGGGCATTCTTTGGGGAAGAAGAGAGGCAAATACAAAGAGAGGAACATCGTAAGGACTGATGCCATCTTAGTACTTCCTGAGGAAAGAAAATTGCCTGCGTACATAAGTGGAACCAAGTCAGCTCCAGTTCCTTCTGGGTGGAAGGAAGCTCAGCTTCTCCATCATGTGTAAGGCAGCCAAGAAGCTGCCTCAACAATTCAAACAGCTGAAGGGCCATACATCATAGATGGGGAGAGTTAAAATGTCTGTTGTTAAAACCACTCAGCTTCCTCTAAACTTCTACAGAAGCCCAGTGTAAGACCAAGAACCCTAATTTTCAATGTTGATAATGATCAAAATAAGAAAGAGAATTAAAAGATGCCCACACTAAGTTTGGGTTGCTTTAGAAACCAAGTAATACCACATCTATTGAGGATGCCCCCTGCTGTCTACTAATGTGCACCTATATTCAGGGAACTGTCTCCCTCTGTTCTTTCATACACATTTCCTACACAAGCAAAACAGCGCAGGAAAAATGTTAAGAGAATAGAACAAGTCCAAGTTTTTGAAATAAGTCTAAGGTTTTTAGGATACAACACTCACCATGTTACACACACACACACACACACACACACACGCACACAAACACACTAGGTCCTTACCAACTTTATGAGTCAGATAAAGAAAATGAAACAAAGATTTAAATATATCATTCTGAGTTACAGTGTATAAAAGTACAAGAAGGAGGATTTGAACTAAAATCTGGTGGTTCCTGACCATTTTACTGCTTTCGTAAGCAAGCACAGCAGGAGCAGAGTAATTCAGCACCAAGTGGAAGCAAGAACCTGATGAAAAGACAAAAGAAATCCCCATGAAATAATGGAGGAAAGTACATATGGTTTCTGGGCTCCCTAGTCCTACCAAGTTTAGCCTGGCACTTTAGCTGCCTTCCTCATCCACCCTGGAAGCTGAGTCATGTGAAGTAGAATGTAATTGTGGGGATCTCCCATGTGACTTACCTGTCTCTTAATATTCATGTTCAGCAGCAGTGGCTGTATTGGATACTTTCTGTGGGTCAGTCCTGATGTCTCTTGCTAAGCATTTTACATGAGTGATTTCATTTAATCTGTGTAACCTTTTGAGGAGGCTTTACCATTCTCATTCATTGATTTATTGTTAATACACGAGAAAATGGATGCTTAAGAGGATAACTTTTCTAAGGATCACAGTTTGATTGGGAGCCAGGCTAGGATTGGAGCTCAGCTTTGCTTCATGCTAAAAGCTTAATCTGTAATCTCTCCATTCACAAAAGAATGACGCACTGAATACTGAAATCTGATAACCATGTGCAATTTGCATATCAACCCAGACACAGATGTATGTGCAACTTTCCAGGGAGGGATTTACAATGGGCTATGAGGCAGGACAGGATATGAGTGGAACTGCATGGGATAAGGAAGAACTGGGTACCAGAGAGTGTGCTGCATGCTGCAGCAATTTACTGATTAGAAAGGGTGAGTACATGTCATTTTTGTTGGATATCACTGTGGCCTTTTATAGACTCTAAATAAATACATAGAAGCAGACAACAAACTGATACAATAATAATCATCCATTCTCTACCAATCCTTTCTGTACCCATAAGGTTCTAAGTTAAAACAAAAGCCTTTGGTATTTGACAATGCAATGTACAGGCACAACCCTGTGACTGGTGAGGATACGTATATTGATTCTGAGAACTGTGAAAAAGGGTGAGCCTTTTGCCAAACTGCCCAGGCCATTCTCAGTCAGCCTCATGGAAAACTGGAGGAAGAGAGCAGAAAGGACATTCTTTAGTGAAGAAGAGAGACAAACACAAAGAGAAGGATATAGTAAGAACTAATGACAACTTAGGACTTCCTAAAGAAAGTTCCCTGCATTCGTAACAGGAACCAAATTAGTTCTAGTCCCTTCTAGGAGGAAAGGAAGCTGTGCTCCTCTATAATGTGCAGGGTAGCCAGGAGGCTGCTATAACTTATGGACCTACATTTGGTCTTGAGGTTGCTGTGTGTCCAAAGCCACCAAAACAGCAGAATGACAAGCATTAGAGCTCCTCCCAGCACCCACACACCAGAAGACAAGAAATGTAGGCAAGCTCTTCTTCTACTTTGTGTGATGGTTAATACCAATTTTCAAGTGCACAGAATCTACCTGTACCCAGTAGACAACCCACCCCCCAAGCGTATCCATGAGAGAGTTTTAGACTAGGTTAATTAATGGAGAAGACCCACCCTGAATGTGAGGGTCATCATTGTAAGGGTTGGGGTGCTGGCCTGGATAGAAAGAAAGCAAGCTGACAACCAGGTTTCATCTCACTGTTTCCTGACTGCAATGGCACTGGGTCTAGCCAGGTTGAGCTTCTGTCTCTGTGGTGAGCTTTGTTGTGATGGGCTGTGCTCTCAATCTGAGCCAGAATAAACCCTTCCTTTCATTAAGCTGCTTGTGTTGAGTATTTTATCCCAGAAACGTGTGAAGGCATGAACACAGTTCACATTGCATTTTTCCTTAAAAAGCCTTTGCTCTGTGTCTAGCTATGATCATTGTCAAAGCATTAGGTTGCAACACGTAGTCCAACAATTTAAAAAAAATGTGATGCGGCTTTACTTATCTTGTGAAGCCTTGAAGAACTTATCCAAAATACCTGGTCTGGGATGGTGTGGTATTGTTGCTGTTGTTTGTTTACAGTCGTGGAATCTCCCAAAGATATTTACCCCAGGCAATGATGTGTACCTCCACCGACATGTAAGATGTCTCACTCTGGCTACAAGTCTCAACACTGCTAGTTTTCCCATCTTTAGCATAGTGCAGATGACGTTACGCCACCAGAGACTGGTGAAGGTGAAATGAGACAGCACATTAGCCCCTAAGCATAGTAACTAAGGGTTTTTCTTATAGTATAATCCTCGAATTGCAAGAGAATTATGATGCGTTGGGGAGAGATAATGGCATCTATTTGCTCGTTTTCCTAAATTGCCCAGTGTATACTGCTATATAATCTAATGGGATTGCCTGTGTCAGGCTAGAAACTTCTAAGAATAGTCAGAACTTGAAGCTGAAAACATAAAAAGTCTATTTTCAGAGCTCTACTTTGTCTTATGCCATCTTTAACAAGGAAAGCTCAGTGGAAAGCAGCATTGGAAGGGCAGTGAGAAGAGCAAGTCTGCCCAGGGTGAGATCCATGCCTGTACCAATCAACTTGAAACTAACCAATCAATTAAACATAGACGGCCTGGCCCATTTCCATTGGCCATGTTGCTCCTAAAAAAAAAAAAATTGCTTTTCTCACTTTTTTAATTCAAAGGACGTCATGGGTGTGAGTACATAGGATACAGAAACCATACTGGCCACTTCTATGGGAAAAGTGTTGCGATGCTTTTACATGTGTTCTAGTAATCTTTGGGACTGCAGTTGGTCCTTCTGGAGAGTTGGGGTTCCTTCAGGCTCAGCAGAAACAAGACAAATAAAAATGTAGATCATAATTCCCAGCTGGATTCTAACACTAATCCTTATATCAGGGGTAAATATTGTTCTCACCTCTCACCAATGATGCTTCTTTATGCAGCAGAGACCATTACAGTAAAGCCTAACAAGACCTAAACTGTGACCACAGCAATTGGAATGCCAAGGGGATTGATGGAATTATCATGGGACTTCACTCCAGAAGGAACTTTAGGAAACTGATGCTGCCTGGGAGAAGAAGAATCAGTCTTCTATATGGATTAGTCCTATAATAGGTTAGCTAATAGCAATAGGTCAGCCCTAAACACATATGGGAAACAACAAAAGATTGCAGCAGGCTGTATCCCTAAAATTATATACATGTGTATATAATAATTATAGTTAAAGAATCAGAAGCCATGTGTTTGAGAAGGAATGGAAAGGACATAAGAAGACTTGGAGGGAGGAAAGGGAAGGAGAGAGTAATTTAAATACAGGACTCATATATAAAATTCTCTAAAAGAATTTTTAAAGTAAATCCTATTAGCCAAGCTTGATTAGAGCCTTCAACCTGAGGGTTGAAACATGAGAAGCTGACAGGGAAAGAGACAAACTTATGCTTCAGCAACTTAGGTCCCACTGAGCCAAGCATCCTGAAGTTTAAAATTAATTCTGTTGTTTACTGGTTTCTAGAAATATTTTAAGTACACCTACAGCTTAAATTATTTTCAACAGTCCAGAGAGAAAAAATAGAAACCTGAGCCAGATGGACAGTTAACTTTTGGTTTGAAGAAATCCATTGCAAGTCCCTTTTAACCTCTTAAAAACAAGAACCCCACCAGCATCACTTAGTGGTCCATAACTGCAGATTTTGTTTCATTTCAGAGCTTAGGGATGGGGGACTTCTTTAAGTAGATGGGCTAAGGCCAAATAGTCTTTGTTTAGGTATGGACTATGATTCTAATTCAGGGATATTTGTTTTGAAGCCCCTGGAATAATTTTCCTTCAGCTGGACTGTGTTTCTAGTCTTCAGGGAATATATATTACCCATTCATGTCCTATTATATACATGGAACTATGCTAGGTAGTGAAGCCATAAGGATAAACACGAGGCAGAGCAGCTTTGCAAAATGGATATGCATAGTAATACAAAGGTCTCTGGTCCTAAGGAAAAGTATGATGTGAATGAAGACCAGATGATTAGACTTAGAAGCATCCATATGATGCTAGCCATGAGGTGGAGAGCTGGAGGAGTGGCAGGCACTAACAACAGTTACAAGGCTAGAACCTAGGCAGAAAAAGACACAACACTGAGATATAACAACAAGCAAATATCACCTCCTGAGTGGAATAACAACGTAGTATCTAATTCCAGGAATGAGCTCTCCCCAGAGTGTGTGACATCAATCTCAACTTGGCCAGCTGGATCATCTTTAGCAGCTTTGGTCTCTGGTCTCCTGAGACCAACTCCCACCTCTTCAAACCTCTGCTTTTTACCATTTTTTTCCTTCTAAAAAAAGGCAAACAAAACAAGACAAGCTTGACCAGTATTCTTTCCTTAAAAGAGGTTCAGGATCTGACAAAAATGGAGTTTATTTCTTCTAGGGATCCCTCTCTGATTAAATTAGTGGTCCTAGGAGAAGATGCTTTTGCCCTGATTTTTGTTTACATCCTGATTGTTTGCAAGGCTGATGTTGGTTACACAAAATTGAGGACCAGGCTTTTCCTCTGATAATCATTGTTCTGAATGCCTGGCAGCAGTGGCATTCTGAGAGCTGTGGTGTGGAGGTATCATAGATATGGTGGGGAAGTACCATATTCAGATTCATCACAGGAGACATGAACATATAATATAAAATACATGATAGAAGAAATCTTACTGAGGAAGGAGTATCTGGAAAGCTTAAAGATATGAAAATAGAGCTGAATATGTAGTTGGTTATCTGGAAGGAGGAGGAGAGAAGAGGGAACCTGACTGTTGCTCTGGCTAGAAAGCAGAAAACCATCTTCAACGGATTCCTGAGACCTTAAAAATAAATACAGTTTCTGCTCTGTTATCAAGTTTCTTGGTAAGATATACTAATAAAGAGTTAGATATGACCTCACCCTTTGGGTTGTATCTAGCCTGAAATCAGACAGCAGCTGTAAACTAGTTTTCTAACCTTTCCTGGAAATACATAGGTGCCAATGCCCTGGCCATGTAATAGTTCTGAGCCTCACAACTTTCCCCCCTTGTTGTAGAAAGAAAGACTGCTCCTCTCTCACCTCTCTATTTTGGTAAAAGCCAGCATTATTGAGGTAGGAAGTACAAACAACGAAAACAAAAACTTCTTCAGTTTGGGTTTTTCCGTTCCCTCTAGCCGGGTAATGAGAAAAGAGCCAGAGAGAGCCATCCAGGAAGCGAGATGTACCCGCTGCATGCAGCGGTTTGTCTTGGTGATTTGTACAGTGGTTGGAGATTCAGAAACTATTCAGCCCATGAGGCAGGTTTAATCTGAGCTAAGTTGCTGATGATGCTTATGCCTTTTTGCATATCTTAGGATACACGAGCGACCCATGAAGAATCACACACACGCATGCGCATGCACACACAAATGAGACTCATGCCTGCCGTCAAAACTCAGCTAGCACAGTGCGCACTTCCACTGTGACACCCCCTCCCCCATATTAACTCTTATCTTCCTCTGGGTGGGAGACATCATGAAAATGTTTACTCTCAATACGTGGCCTGGTTATTTTTAGAGTGAGAATTAGGTAATTATCTGGGCTAGACCCCCTGTAATTCTCATAAAAAGCAAGCGAATAAAATGAGTTTCAGGGGTCTTGGCTTGGCTTCAGGCAGGATATTGGAAGTGAGGCCACCATGTTCTGAGACTTGAGGATTAAGTCCCAGAGAATAATAAAATTGGAATCAAAGCTCTTTATATGTATGAATCAAACTTTTATATGAGCCTCAAGAACTTCAGTACCTGAGCATCTTGAAGGGGAAGATTCAGGCAGTTTTTGCCACCCTGAAATCTTCTGACAGGTTTGTGCCTCTGTGATATGAGCTACCCAGTCCCTAGAGCAAGGAATGACACTCATACTTTGAATTGGGGAGATGCTTGGACAAAATGCCAAAGATATTAACACTATAAATATGTCCAGATATAACTTAAAAATTGAAGATATGCTCAAGGCATTTTCGGATCAGGCAAGAAGCCTCTGGGGGTACTGTGGTTCTCAGGATCTCAGGCTACATACCTGACACCTATCAAACAAGGGGTATGTTCATACATGGCCAATCAGCACACTGAGGCACAGAGAACTATGCACGTGGCCACATGGAATGAGCTTTCTCATTGTTTTCCATTGAAGGTTTTGTTCACCTTCTGGAGGCTGGAGGCTCCTTGCTAGAAACTCTAAACTATGAATGTCAGGCAGATTTCCCTAGATGTGCAGAATGTGATTGCCTCCGCTAGTCAGCTGTGCCTTCTTCACGGGGGTAGCCTTCACTACCATGAACAAGAACCCAAGCACTCTTCAATTTCATACCTTTAGCTTTCCTTCAGCAAAAGTTCTACCTCCAGCTGGTATGAGTCAGTGAGAAAGGGGGGGAGGGAGGGAGGGAGGAAGGGGGGAAAGAGGCAGAGAGATCAAAATGGCAAAGAGGGGGTAATCAATGAGCAGAAGACCTCTCTATTGTTTTTCAAAACGTGAAGGACAAAAGTGCATGGATGCATGCATGCCCACATACACAGACACACACAGAGTGGTGTTGGGCTGGAGAGATGGCTCAGTGGTTAAGACTGTTCTTCCAGAGGTTTTGAGTTCAATTCCCATCAGCCATATGGGGGCTCACATCTTTAATAAAATCCATTGCCCTCTTCTGCTCTATCTGAAGACAGCAACAGTGTACTTACATAAAACAAAAAATCTGTTTTTAAAATGGCATTTGTCTGAAAAATATTGATCATAAGCAACTATCAGGGACAAGAATTCATTCAAGTCTCCTCAGTGGTTATCCCAAAGGTGTAGACTGAATCATGAACAAGAGGAATACTCACAGTGTGGGTGCCCAGCTAAATTCTACAGCTTCTCAGGAGAATAAAGTAGTAGCTGTCAGCAAAGCCCCAGCCCCAGGGCCACTCACTGGCACTGAGGTTACCAACTTGTTTTGGACTGTGTGAAATGCTGTGATCAGTCAAGATTGGCCACATGTAACTCACAAGTCTACAGGCTGAATGCTTTATTTTCAGTGTGTGGAAGTAGGTAAGTTTGCCCCCCAACTTTTGTCTCAGGGAAAGAAAAGAAAATATGTCAAGTTGCCCCTGGAACTCCTCTATGTTTTATTTGTATCAGCATCAGAACCCATGCTTTGCAAAAAGAAATAAATAAATAGGAGATGAAGGTGTCACAGTTTAGTGGTTCTTAGCCTCAGCATCTTTGTCTCCCTACATTCTACCAACTTCTCTGCTCAGATCTCAGAGTGTAACAGAACTCCAGATGTGCTAGGGCAGGAGATGAAAGGACATCTGATTTAGCAAGAAAAAACTTAGCAGAGCCTTTTAATGTGGAAAGCTTTATGACACAAGGCCAAAGGAAATGATACAGAAGTCCAGAGTGCTTCAAAATACATCAGAATGTATTTTGACATGGGTACCATCTGACTAGACTGGATTAAGTTAGGGTTTTTCACCCTTTTTTATAAAGATCAAATATGAAATGGTTCACTTTTGTAGGCTATGAAATCTCTGTGAAGACTTTTTCATATGTGCCCTTGTGGAGCATAGGCATAGCTGTAAACTAGCAATATGTGACTGAGAGGGTGTATCTATATTTCCAACAAAATTTCATTTATGAACATTGTAGTTTCATAAGACTTTTGCATATTATGAAACATTATCCTGGGTTTTTCTTCATACTCATCTAAACTGTAGAAATCTTTTCTGCCTTGCAGGTCATATACAAAGAGAAGCGGGCTTGGTTTGGCTCTAGATTCTAGCTGTGGGCATTTTGATAAAGTTAAACTCTGAACAGGAATGTCTCTGGAATGATCTGAGTATTAACTGTCAGAATTATAGAGATGAGTGACAAGGTAAGTGTGGAAGCTGCAAAGACAGTGGGACAAGCTTGAAAACAATGGGGTACTCTTCCTCTTTACACAGCTGAGTGACCATCAGTGGCCTGCTCCCCAAGTCAGTAGTTCTGACGGGTGTGGCTCGTAAACAGGTATTGTGTACTAATCTCACCATTCGCCCTGCACAGAGCAGTCAGTGACTGAGGTAAGTGATGGGATCCATTGATTAGGTAAGCTACTGATGAATGGCCAGAGTTGACATTGTGGTTGGCAAAAATGACAGAAACCACAGAATAAATAAGGTGGACTCAGGCATTGGCAAGTAATCAAAATTAAAATGATCCGATATTATAGAAATTTGTTTGCAATTACAGTATGGCGTGGTTTGTATTAATTGTACGCTTGTTGGACTCGAGAGGAATCTTGGAGACAAATCTACAGTGATATCTGTGAGGATTTTTCTAGATTAGATAAGAGGTTGAAAGACTCACCCTTGCTGAATAAAAAGAAGAAAAGACTTGCAAGGCAGGCATTTCATCAGGCTCTGTGTTGTCTGACTGTGGATGTAACGGGATTGGCTGCCTGGAACTTCTATACCATGACCTCCTCACTATGTGAACCGCATACTTAGGCTGTGAGCCAAAATGAAGCCCTCCCCTTCCTTAAGCTGCCCTTGCTAAGGTTTTTAAGTACTTTGTTACAGCAATGAACAAGCTAATACACAATGGCTGTCCCTACAAAGTTGCTTGAGAAGAGTAGGCCATGAATAGGTTTAGTTAAAAGAAAGAGAAAACGAAAAGGATAAAAAAAAAGTTTATCTGCACCCACAGGTACTAGTTTGTTTATCCTGTTTAAGGAACGATAACTATAATTTAACTTTATTTGCTGTTGATTATTGGTGATTTACTTTTAACAGTTAATAGCATCGTCTTTGAGAGTTTCTGTCTTAGCCCAGACAAACCCAGTTTGTTACTGTTTCCATCCAACTGAACTGCCAAGTTCAGTTTTTATTTACTCAACTTCCTGTTGATAGGATGTTTTCAAGTTTTGTTGTGATTACAAATACTTCATTCAACATTCTTGAACTCAAAACATCTTTATCTCTTGAGCATCACATTGGAGAAGAAAATTCCCGGGAGTAGAATTATTAGGTCAAAAGAATATGAACAATATAAAAATTAAAAATAAATCATAAATCAAGACTGTGTCACATTCACATCCCAACTCCCCCTACTAGCTATCATCAGCAAACATTTAATCTGTCTGTCAGTCAGTCTGGTAAGTTTCTTTTTATTGCATTTGATTTGCATTTCATTCATTATGAGGTTGAACTTTTTTTCATATGTTTACTGGCCATTTGCATTCGTCTCTGAGCCGTGTTTCATGTTCCTCTTCCTTTACTGTTTCAGGTTGATCATCCTTTGTCTTTTTTTTTCTGTGCCATCTTTGTAAATTGAATAAATTTGCTTTGTGAGGTATATTAAAAATATTTCTTTCCAGTTTGTTTGTTTTCATTTCATTTATCTACTTCATATTTATGATTAGTGTATTTTATTTGCTGTACAGGAGAGTTTTTAATTTCTACAAATGCAAACATTATTTTCTTTTGTGAGTCCCTGGCAATGTTTATTTCTCATGTAATAACATCTTCATTGTCTCATCAAGAACACAATTATATAGAATAAGAAATTCCGACTCAAAGCAATGAAAGGACAAAAAATAAATGAGGAAAACCTGATGAAACAATGGCTGGCTCACTTCCATGAGAGCTCTGAGGATAGTGGCTTTCTCCTTCGGCATCCTAGGAACTGACATGCCTGTTTTAAGTGGCAACCCTTTATTCAATAGCTTTGTACTCGTTTGTTCAAATAACCAATAGAGGAATGATGTTCTGGGAAAAGAACAGAGGTCAAGAGCAAGATTGAACAACACTGTCAGAAAAGAATGGATGATCTCAGGCTATCACTCCAAGAGGGTACCACTTAATCTAAAACCTCCAAACTATATCCCAATGTGTTCTGGAAGCTGAGTGACAATTGACTATATTTAAAAGAAAAGATTCTGCCCTACTATCATTTTGACCTATGTTACAAAGATCAAACTATCAGGAACTGATAAGCATTGTCACCAAACTAATTGTGTAATAAATTGTTACAGAATTCATCCCCTGATGATACTGTCAAGGAATAACCATTTCTTTCCAGTTTGTGGGGAGAGGATCGACTTCTCTGAGTTTGACTCTAAAATAAGTTCTGTATGTCAATGTAATTTCCAATGACTTTTATTGCATTATTAGGTTCATGATGGCCAGTTATCAACATCTATTACATGAATAGATATGTTCCCATTTACGATATTGGAGATGGAGAGCTAGGGAGATGGAGTATGTAAAAATACAAAAGAACCAAGCAATAACTCTAAACCATAAAAACAAAAAGTACAGGAGAGGAAAAAGGAAGAAAATGCCAAAGATTGATGTAGCTTAAAATAAATTACCCCAAAGAAAGTGTTTAGCATCTTATTTATTCACATCTTTCCACTCTGGGGAAAGTTGGAAGAGAAACTACAATTCCCATGATGCACTCTGTTATCCATGTGATTGGTGCTGCATCCCTTAAGATCACATGAATTGTAGGGGTTTCGGGTTTGACTAAGAGAAATACAAAGTTGCCAATGAAACATATTTCAGATAAGCAATGAGTGGTAATTATTAGTGCAAGCTTGTCTCACACATCTCACAATTGCCCTGTATTCTATGTGTCAAACTAAGTGAAAGGCCTACTTCTCTTTTTCATTCAGAATCCCCTAATTCTATAAAGGTGATCTTTAATGTAGTCTCCAATACAGAAGATTTTTGTGTTACATCCTAGATACACATGTTTGTCATAGAAGAATATGAATGTATCCTGAGACATTTCAGACATCTTAGGGGGAAAAAAAAGTAACCCATATATTTCATACACAGGTAAACACATTCTAACCTTGGAAACAAATACTGATTGTTGTCCTCCTTGGAAAGTTCCAGTTGATTTTCAAAGGGATGGCCACATCCCTAATAAATGTTCAGTTGCATTGGATCTGTATAGACAGGCTTGAACTAGAGTGGGACCAGGTACACAGAGCCAATGACAGCTTGCTGTGCAGTGATACCCACTGCTGTCTTCTTACCCTTTAAGTACAAAATAGGGAGACAAAAGGGAAAACATAATCTCATTGGTCTGTGCCTGTGCACCATCACTCCTGACCCCTCCAGGACTACTTTGAATATGAAGACAGTTTAGGTAATGACTTCATAAAACAAGTTAAAGCCCCCTACTGAATTGATAGAATAAATGTTCTCATCAGCTAACACAACGAAAGGGAGACATAAATGAGAAGCCCGCAGCCTACGTTGAACCTGACTGATATAAATAACTCTCATTTTACATTTAGTGTATTTTTACACATATTAACTCCTTTGTTACTCACAACAGTCCTGGGAGGGACAAGCTTTTATTACTTCCATTTTAACACTGAAATCCCTGAAGCAGAGAAAGGTTAAGCGACGATCCAAGGCTATGTCATACAAAAGTGCCTGAGATGGAACTCCAAAGAACACAGGCAGTATGACAGGATGCTTCCAGTTTTGGTGCCTTTTGTCCCTCAGATTATCTAACAAAAAAATGTCAAACTGTATCTTGCTCAGTAGTCATTCTGATTTTACCAGACTCCTTAAGAGTTGTTTCAGCCTTCACCACAAAGGCCTAAAGCAGAGGTTCTTGACTTTCCTAATGCTATGGCCCCTTAGTACAGTTTCTTATGTTGTGGTAACTGAAATTTTCTTACTGTTATGAATCATAATGTAAATGTCTGTGTTTGCCAATAGTCTTAGCTGATCCTCATGAAGAGATCATTAGGCTCACAGATTAAGATCCTCTGACCTAAAGGCTCAATGGGTAACCTTGAACTGAACATTATGGTGTTGGTCAATTGACAGGTCTCATCTCCCACCTCTCTTCATGAATTAAGGTTGGTTGAAAGAAAGAGTGGGTAGAGTGCCCCAGGACTACCTGGCAGACACACAATGTTGAGTGGTCTTGAGCTTCAGTGTGGTAGTGGGTTCCTTCTGGAAATGGTGTGGAAAGATGATAGCAACATCAGGCAGGGAAAGCACTACTCTGTATGAGGCTCAGTTCCAGACACTGAGCAATAGAGGGCATCCAGTGCTCTGCAAACAGAATCCCAGGAGTTCTGCCCATTTTGTATTTGAAGAAACAGAGGAGCCAAGTAACCTTCCAGAGACACACAGCAAATACGAAACGAAGTAAGGCATCGCCTTGTACACTGGTTACTGTTATGAAGCATCCTTACCAAGACAACTTATTTTGAGCTTATGGTTCCAGGGGGATAAGAGTCTGTCATGGCTGGAAAGAATCGTGACAAGCATCAGGGATAGTGGGAGAAGAATTAGTCAAGGGATTACACCATTAACCATACATATAAAGCAGATAAAATGAACTGAAAGTATGAGGCCTTAAGCTCTCAATGCTTACTTTAGAAACATACATTCTCCTGCAATGTCATATCTCTTAAACCTCCCCAAACAGTGTCATCAACTGGAAATGCAGAATTCAAATGCCTGAGCATATAGGGGACATTTCTCATTTGAACCGCTATCCCTTGGATCTGATTTACAGCCCTGGGGAAGCTGGAGCTCAGTGAACAGTTTATGATGTCCAGCTTTGGGTCAGGCTGATCTGCTAACTAGTCCTACTAACACTGTATAAGTCCTCTGTGCCACAGTTCCCTTTTCTGTAGGAGAGGCTATGACAGTTATAACAGAGGACGTGATAGAGTTGTAGACAATATAGGTAAAGAGACTAGAACGGTGCCTGGCACAGTGACCTCTAACAGAGCTGACCTAGCACTATCACTGTGACCACTGCTAACACAATGGCTGTTGCTATGGCTACTGCTATTGCTGTTCACACTGCGTGGCTGATGCTGCTGGTGTTACTGTTTGCACCAATCCTGCTTTAGCACATCAGTTCTGCCATAAAAGGAAGAATTTATAGTTCAAACAGTCTGTAATTCTTAAAATTCTCGAACCCTAGCAGTGGACTAGGAAGATCAGGAAATAAAGACCAGTTCGTTCAGGAGAAAAGAACTTCCTTGGAAAGGCCTGGTGGAAAAGACCCAAGGGAGAAATGACCTGGAACATCTAATCTTTGATTTTCAGATGTTTAACTTCCATTTGGCTTGAGATAATCTGGAACCGACCTTTGGCCTGTGAAAATCTCTTTTAGTTATCAATATATGCCCTAAAAAGGATTCATGACATGAAAGATCCAGACACTGTGGCCCTGAATGTTCTTATGGTCCTCTCTATTGTGACAGCCTGAGTTTATCCTGAAGTCCTTCACATGAGTGGTTTTCAATGGCATCATGAAATCCTGCCTGGTCCTCTCCACCATCTATCCTTCCAGGATGATATCAGGAGTCAATAAGAAACAACTGAATCAAAAGAGGCTTGGACCAAGGCTTTGCCCAGCTGCATCCCCTCTGCAGACTGTGCTGGGCACAGCTTTCTCCTCCTTCCACAGTCAGGGGAGATTCGAGCACAGGTTGAGCTCTACATGTTATTTTAGTCTGTGTGTGGGTACATCAGCCCGACACAGTCCTGCAAGCAATGCTCAGATATACATCCAAAGAGGAAGACTAGAAACTGCTGGAAAGTCATTATTTACCCCAGCTTCTGGGACCCCATTGTGACCAGTCCTGAATGCCCCATCTCTCCTACAAAGCCACATGGCACTGCTTCAGTCCTGGATTGCACAGTGTAGTGTCCTTTCCTTCCTCTGTGCCCAGGAACCAGGTCCCACTTGACAAGCTCTACTCATTCGGAGTAACTACGGTTGAGCTTAATATCCAGTATGCTACAGGAAACCTTTTGCCATCATCCACATTGGATTTTACTGTCCTTCCCAAGTGTTTCTATATAATCTTTATTCAACATCCATGTATGTTCAGAGCTTGCTCTCATGCAGTACAGAAAGTGGTAAACGCATGGATATAGGGGAAAAGGTATCAGAGAAAAGACAGATTCAAAGGCTCATAAGGGCATGGGGAAGTGGCTTTGAGAAACTGGGAAACCAGGGTTCCCTCGGAAGGGAAGAACTTCCTTGATAAAGGCTGAAGTAAAGGGGCCAGTAGAGAGAAGACCCGAAACATCCACTCTGACAGGTTAGAGGACAGATTCCTCTTCAAAAGAAAATAACTAGGATATAGATACTTCCTGACAGCCAGCTATGGAAGGAGCTGGAAAGAACAATCCAGGAAGAAAGAACTAACTATACACAGATAAGAAGTCAGGGAAAGGCTTCGCTTTTGTTTCAAATTGGCAGAAAGCCTCTCAGCCAACTCGCTGTTATGGCCAACTCTTTCAATGGTCATCAAATGTGCAGAGAGCAAATGGACACGGGAAAAGAACTTTCGAATAAAGCAGCTGTCTCTACCACTCGCTGGCTGTGTGGCCTTAGGCAAGAGTTTTAATAACTCTGACCATAGGCTTCCTCGGCACATGATCATATTTAAAGGCTTTAGAGTTAGTCACATAATTATATTTTTGCCAACGTGCAGAAACATATTTAACTTTTATGACGCTAATTTTTTCCTGTACACAAAGTGAATGCCTGACAGTTTATGGTCCATGCATTATCATTACTATTGTGACTCATTTGTTTGTAAGTACCAACTATACAGACTGTGCAGAATGATATATAATTTATAACCAATAACTAACTTATTACAAAGCTACTATGTTGGTGAACTGGGTAATTTCTGTTTACTCTGTGACCATACCTTTAAATAAGGACTTTCTCCTTGAGAATGAATCTCTAGGATCCTGACTCAGTGTTCCTATTTTCTCTAGTCAAGTCACCTAGCTTCATCAGGAGGACAAGTTTTGCCTGGCATCAAAAAGAGACAGAATTCACTCATGTCAGCTCTGGTGCCTAAAATGTCTTTCTATGTTATTACTGTGATTCCTTCTCCTTCTGGCCTCCATAAAATGAAGAAAACAGTAGCTCATTTTATGTTGTTCGTTGTAAATTCTATTAATTATAGAAGGCCACCACAAATTTCCAATAGATTTCCTTTTGTTTAAATTAACCAGGTAATTTTCTTTCTCTTGCAACCAAAACTATAGTCAAACCAGATAGTGATGTTCTTGTTTGTATTCTCAGAAAGAAGAGTCTCACCATAAATATTACTGCTTATTATTTTTATTGATAACGTGGTGGTATATATCGCCCACAAACTTTTTGCCTAAATTGACAGTGGAAGACAAAGTTAAAAGCAAACCAGGTGTGTGTGTGTGTGTGTGTGTGTGTGTGTGTGTGTGTGTGTGTATAAACACTCATACATACACAAATATATCAACAGTTAAAAGAGACCATGAATTTGAGAAAGATCAAGGAGGGAAGGAACATGTAAAGGCTTGGGACAAGGAAAGGTAAAGGAGAAAATTGTGTTTTAACTAAAAAGAAACAAACATATAATTTTCCATTTCCTTTCCCATTCCAATTTCACCTACTCTTCTACACAACTACATAGCAGGCATACTTTGCAGTTAAAGGCTAGATCATGGGTACGGTTTACTCATTATAGCTTAGGCTTTGGTCTTGTGTCTACGCTCAAGGTCAGTGATGTAGTCATATCCAGCAAATTTCTGCCCTAATAGAAGTAGAGAACAGTGCCTGCTAGGTAGGCTTTCTGTCAAAGCTCTTCAAATTTCACTTTGTGTCTTCACATGCAGGATTCTAAACTCCATTCTCAAAATGTGTTCTAACGAAATAGGAAGGTGGAAAGGTAGGAAATAATAATAGATAACATTCCCAAGGGCACCTAAATTTTATATTCCTGAAGGTCCCATATTTTTCCTGCAAATCTTTAATTGCAGTAAATTCTGTGAACGTTACCATTAATAATTTAGTGCCTGCATGAAGACCAATGACTTAAGAGGCTATTTTACCTGCTTAGATCAGAGTATTTGATTAAGAAGCCATTTTACCTGCTTAGATTAGAGTATTTGATATATTCCAGATACTCACTTCTATAATGTTTTAAAGATGGTTTCTTTTATGAAATAATAGTTGCATATGCTCCTCTCATAGATTATAAATGTCATCATGGATCATTTACAAAGTCACGGGCACTAAGAAGACTTGTGTACTGTTTGTACTTCTGGACAGAAGAAAGAGCCAGTATGCACAGTTCCTCAAGCTCTTCTGTGTGAGAATCACACAGGTGTGTCATCTAGCTTTGCCTATTTCCAGCGAGAGTGGAACAGGGTATATCTTCCTGCCATTTGAACTGAGGTATGGTGCCATGGACAGAGCAGTTTTGTTCCCAGGGACAATTCATACATTGAGATATTTATTTCTAAAGCAATGGCAGTAGATGGGGCTTTGGGGAGTCAGCCTTCATGACTGAACTCCGTCAGAAAGCCTAAGTAAGGACTCCTGGATCTTGGGTTCCCCAGACTCCAGAAATACAAAAGATTAGTGTCTACTATAGATAGACTATGGTGTTTCATAACAGCAGCCCGAAGAGATGAAACTTAGGGAATTAGGATCATGGTTCTTTGCCTTATATATTCATGTATGCTGTTGTGCAGATGTGATCTCACCAGCATCTGTCTGCTGTCTAGTGTTGAGCACTTGGGTGGCTAGGAAAAGAATTCTTCCTGTGGGAAATGGATCTAGCTCAGACTTGGGAGAGATTAAGGAATTCTTCTTTGAGCAAGTGATGGTTTATTTCATAATGAGCAACAGATGTCTGGGTGAGGAATAAAGTGGAGAGGAAAGCAATAATTCAGTAAGATAATTTTAAAAAATTAAAAATCAAAGTGCCACTGTAAATCTCCTCAAAGTCCTAATAGCAGACAGAGCCAAAGCAGTGCCTCAAATAGGAAAGAGCCTGTCATTGTTCTAGTTACAGTAGAGACAGAGCTTCAGTCTACCCTTACTGAGCACACTTCTGTCTTCTCCAGATCTCTCAGCCTTTCAGTAAATTACAAATACTCCAGGGTTAGGCAAAGCTGGAGTGCCGTTGAACAAAACATTTGCAACATCAATTTCTTTGTTTACTGTGACACAAGTATACTTGATTTGAGAGACAGAAACTATAATCCACCAACTAAGGTCTAAGGCAATAATGACTCAGCTGATGACAAGGCTTGTTGCACAGCCTAATGAACTGAGCCTGGATCCCAGGAACACTCTTGAAAAATCTGGATATGTTATATCATACATGTTAATGTTACTCTGGGTGCTCCTATGGAGATGGGGAAGCAGAGACAATGACCTATCTCACCTAGAATCTCGTGGTTCCGTTATCATTGTGGACCCAGCACACTGGAGGAAATATGTCTGCATTTTGCTGGGAAAAATCAGCTCTTCAAAGTTGCTCTTTGACCTGTATATGTAAACCATTGTATGAACGTGCTGAAAGTCACATACACATCAGAGACACATATAATCCACATGCCCCCCCACACACAGGCATACACATGTGTGCACACATGCACATCTGACTATTGTCTTCCAATTGCTTACACCTGTCAGATAACTAAGCATAATAATGAAATATAATTCCGATTTTGTGCTCTCACCTTTAGGAAGAAGAAAATTCCCTGTAATTACAATATTACACAAAATGACCAAATAGACCTGGAAATAGTGTAAAATAAGTCCTGGGTTTTAATCAGCTTTTTAAGCACCACTAGTTAAGACAATTGTTTGAGGCAGTTACTTTCAGTAAAAAAACCTAACCTGATGATTTCAAGGGTTAATTATTGTCTTTTATAAAATGCAATCGTCTCCGTTGCCTTTATTTTTATCTGCCTGTATACCAATATGCAATGATGAGCACAAATTAAACAAAATTAATTCCCTAGATTACTAAACTACTTTAGGCAGGTCATTTTTCTTTTTAATTTTTCTTTCAAAACACTTAAAGGTTACGAATGGCTGAACAGTTGGATAGCAGATTCAAACGTCCCACTGTTCAGCCTCAGCTCAAAAAAAAAAGTTTAAAGAAAAAATGAGTGATTGATTTTCAGAAATCTTGGGTAGAAAAATACATGGTGACAAATGTCATCAGGAAAGATGTATATCATTATACACTGACCTGTGGAGTCCCACATGCCTCAAAGCTGGTGCTCTACACGCAAACTTAGCTAACATTCGAGCAGTGCCAATTTGCCTGCGTGCTTCAAATGAGCCATTGCTAGTGTTCAGCCTGACATACTGTGACCTGGATGGCTCTGTTAACATTTGTTCTTAACAACGTGAGGTTATTGAATTTAGATAGTCTGTTCTGTTACCGCTCCTTCATTGGCAGAAACTCCATGTTCAATAGAAGGTTCGCCTAGGGTCTATTGACTGATAGAAACATTGTGCAGCGAAGTGTCCTGCACTCATGGCCAGCCTATATCAGCATCAACTTCTCATCTGCCCCCTAACAGCCAGGATGTCAACTGCCATATCCACCTCAACTCTTTCCCCTGTGCACCCACTACTTCACTCTGTGAGACTACAAATGTGTAGAGAGGCCCAGAGAGAAACTACCTATCCTGAAGGCAGCAATTTCTATTGTGTACCAGATATGGACCAGTTTTGCACCTGATCCTGGAGATACTTTCTTGAGACAAGGGACAAATGGTTACTATTTCACAAAGGTTAGAATCAAGACAGGAATTACATGAAAGTGATAGACAGGAGGCTGGAGAGATGGTTCAGTGGCTAAGAGCACTTGGTGACCTTGCAGAAGACCTGGTCGTTTGATCCTCAGAACCCTCTTGGAATTTTATACTCATCTGTAACTCCAGTGCCAGAGAATCCAGCTCCGCCTTCTGAAATCCACAAACACCAGACATAAACGTGCCATACATACATACATACATACAGGCACTCATACACATAAAATGAAATAAAAAATATCTTTCCTTTATAAGAAAGTAATGGAACTACAAGGGGATGGGGAGGAGGGATGGGGAAGGAGGGACAGGGAAGGCAGGATAGGGAAAGAGATGACTCAGAAGATAAAGCCCATGCATAGCAGGAGGGCCCTGGTCTATTCAAACATGTTCTGGTGGAAACAGGAAAGATCAGTTTAGATTAGGAACTTACACCATCTTAAAATGGCCAGGCAGCGGTGGTGCATGCCTTTAATCCCAGCACTTGGGAGGCAGAAGTGGGTGGATTTCTGAGTTCAAGGCCAGCCTGGTCTACAGAGTGAGTTCCAGGACAGCCAGGGTTATACAGAGAAACCCCGTTCTTGAAAAACAAAACAAAACAAACAAACCAACAACAACAACAAAAGACAAAAAAATTCTAAATGACTTGTAGTTTAGATGGCCAGTCTATTTTTTTAAGTATAAGACTGCAAGTGATAGAGAAAAACTAAACAACCAAAACAATTTCTGTGTTTAGAAAAATTGTTCAAAATATAATGACATATAAATTGTAGTGAAATCCATTACTTCACATGTTAACTTATTCGTCATCCCAGAAATTATACATACAACACTAAATAGTCTGAGAAGGTTGTATTTATGCGTACCCATTTATATATGTAACAATAACAATTAAAGAGACCATGAATTTGAGAGGGAGAAATAAAGGAGATGGAGGGGGGAGGGGAATAGAGAAATGATATAACTGTATTTTAATTTTAAACAATTAAACTTGAAAAACAGAACTTTAAAAATAATAATAAAAAGTATCCCCGCCCCACAAAGAGCTGTAACCTCTATTAGAGTAGAACCATATTGTTCAAGGTAACTTGAGTTTGTATTTCCTTAACATACTCACTCATGTGGCTTAGGATAAACTAGTTTCTTGTTTGAAAACTTTAAAAAAGAAAACTAAAGAGGATATGGAGAAATGGCTCAGAGACTGAGAAGACTTCCTATTCTTTAAGAGGACCAGGGTTCAATTCTCAGCACCTACATGGCAGTTCACAACCATTCATAATTCTAGTGCCATAGCACACAGCATTCTTCTGACCTTTGTAGGCTCTAAGCTGATGAGTAGTGTACAGACATACACAGCAAACTACACATACACAATAAAATAAATAAGTTTTGTTAGATGATAAAGATAATAAAGGAAAATGCAAACTAAAAAAAAATTCTTGAAATCCTCTGGGCATGCTGAAGATGGGTGTGGTTAAAGGTCTTGCCTGCCCTTAGTATTCCTCAGTTGCCTATATATCTTTGTGTAGGGTGGAACCTCAGGAGTTTAATAGATCAATTGGTTATCCAATACCAAAGAGTAGTCCAGGAATATATACATAAAAGTAACCTTATACAGACTGAGCAGGTTGTATTTACATATTTAGAAGTATATATACATATAGGTAACAATGATTATGCTAAAACAGTTCTTGAATTTGAAAAAGAGCAAGAAGAGGTATGTGGAAGAGCTAGGATGGAGGAAGGTAGGGGGAAATGGTGTAATTATGTTGTATCTTAAAAATAAAAGAAATAATAATAATAGTAATAATAAAAAGACTCTCCCAGCCACATGTTATTTTATTTGGAAGACAAGAATCTTCTGAAACACACATACACAAACACACACACACACAAACACACACACAAGCATACACACACCCATGTGATTGAAAAACCAACTACCAAGTTTTAAAAGACTGAAATGACTGCATCAGCATTTAGCAGTCATTATTTATGAGGTTATGTTGTTAGTAACAATGGATGTGAAAAATCTATGCTTCCTGGGGTGTCTGGAGTTGCTTATTTGTAGGTGGGACCGCCGAAAATAATCACAAGACAAACATTAGCTATTAAAATGGAATAAAACAGAATCCCCAAGTGGAAAAAAAACTATGGAAGCATAGTCAACAGGAAAGATTGACTTAAGAAAGGGAGAAAAAAAGCAAACAAGACATGTATCTCTCAGGACACACATGAGATTTCCCTAGGACTGCACGACTCAGCAGCTCCTCCCTGAACAACCTACCACTGAGCCTTAGCATTGAGAAAAGAGTTGTCTTTGCTCTTCATTCCAAGTCCACTGTTAATTGGTCCTGAACCATCTGTCCCCGTAGTATGTGGAGTCAACAGACAAAGACGTGAAGCTGAGAGTAGGCACTGGTGGCTGCCACTTTTTCCAAGCTCTTTATGTCCTACGATATCTATCTCAGAACATGGGCAGAAGCTATTCAAACCCTCCGTCCCATGGCTTGCATGTATTCAGAGCCTTTTGTTTTGACTGTAGGCCACTGTGACCAACTCCCTCCTGCTTCCACAGCAGTGAATCCCCGGCCATAATGGACTATAATCCTCAACTATGAGCCAAATTAACCCTTCCTTTCTTACCAGGCTTAGTCAGAGTACTGTGCCACAGCAATGGGAGAAGATACTAAGACATAGAGATAATAGCTATAGTAAATTTAAATATGCATTTATTGAAGGATATATCAATATATGGATGAGTCTGTCAGAGCCATGGCTTTATGGACAAGGTGGTTTAGATTGAAGCTAACCAGAAGGGTCAGTCTTGAATTAATCTAAAGCCTTAAAGATCTAAAAAGACTTACAAGCTACATGCTTATCAATGGCTCATCCAAATGATGGCTCATCAGTATAGGGTGTAACAGAGGCAGCTTAAGGACATGACCAACCACTAGGTTGATGAGAGCTCTGGTTACTTCTTGTCAAAGACTGGAAGCAAACAAGAATGATATCAGTCTCAACAAAGCCTGTTCAGTTCCATGTCTACTGGGCCAACAAAAAAGCAAGCAGGGGAAGAATTGGCAGAGAACAACAAGAGTTCTGTTTTTTTTTGTTGTTGTTGTTGTTGGTTTTTTTTTTTGAGTCCGTAAAAGCAGTCCTAGTTAATTGGCAATTTGCTGGAGAAAAATGGATAACTATCATGAATACAAAGCATAGTCTGTCCCCCTCACCACACATGAGATGCATGCCAGAGAAGCTGTGGGTCATGCGAACAGCTGTGTATGGAGTTACTTACACAGCCTGGAAACTTTTCCCAGAGGGGCGATATGATTGGAAAGTATGATTAAAACTCATCCTTTAAGAATTTGAATAATTCTATCAAAAAGGCTTTTGATTTTCTCATGTATTGACATGTATATCCCAACAGACATGCCAGGAAAGAGAATTCGTACCAACTTTTTACATGCACGCATTGTTGCCTTTCATTGCATTAAAATCTTCTATTAGCTAAACACGTTCCCTTCATTAGAAGAATTGCTTTGCTCTGTTTGTGCCCAAATCATTGTGTCAGTGACACCCCATGTGTCCCATGTGTATTTGTGTCCTTTAAATATTTTTGAAAGCCTATTGTAGGGCTTTCTAAATTCAGATCTTTTAAAGTATATCATCCTCCCAAATAATGCTGTAAGAATTAATTAAAATATAAAGTTCCTTTGCTCTGGGGCAGGAATTTTAGAAAGGTTCTGGGAAACCATCACATATCTCATCAATCTGAGACTCTAGTTTCCTTAGTAAGTGATAGGGGGAACATTTATTATTTAATGAATGCAGCTCAATAGACAAAAACTTTCACTTTCAAAACATAGAGCCCAGGGAATAAAAAAATAAAATATGTCCATGTAAGTTCAAACGTAAATGAAGATGAGTTGTTTTGGTGGAGGGTACAATGTTCTTAGGTCTGCATATTCATTTACTCCCCAAGGAATGATTTATTCATCTTCTACTGGGTGCCTGGCATTGTACCAGATACCATGGAAATATAGGCAAATAATACATGGTTTCTGTCCTTGAGGAACTGCCAATTTAGAGGGAGAAAATGTAGTATATAATTACATGTATGTATCATATAATTATATGCATATGTATTCAGCAGTCTTTTTAATATACTGAGTAATGTGCAAGAAAAGAGAAAGGGGAAATAGTTTAAAAGAGTTTTTCAAGATGAGACCAAGTCTGAGATTTTAATGGCTTTACCCAAAGTATTCTTCTGGCAACTTTTACTCAGATCTGAAAATTGGAGAAAGCATTATATAGACCTGGATCCACTGACCAAGGGACTGCTCTCTTACTTCTCAAGGGACATCCAGAGTCTCTTCATCCTTTGAGAAATTCAAAGAAGGGAGATGTTGGGGGGTGAGAAAAAGACTTCTGAAAGTATGATCTTTTGGCATCCTGTTCAGGCTTCTGAAGCACAGTCTCTCCCTGCTCCTCAATTGTACTCCTGTCTCCTATATATCTGTGCCCAGAGCCACAAGAGTACTTTTACTTCAACTCACGGAAACTAGCTAGACCTCCTTCTTCCCCAAAGCAAGCCATGACCCTTCAAAATACGTCTATCCTTCTGTGGTGGTTTGAATGAGAGGGGCCCAATAGGCTAATGCATTTGAATGCTTGGTTATCAGTTGTTGAACTGTTTAAGAAGGATTAGGAGGTATGTCTTTGTTGAGAGAGTGGGCTTTGAGGCTTCAAAAGACCATGTCAGGCCCAGTCTTGCTTTCTCTGCTTACAACTTTCAGATCAGACGTAAGCCCTCAGTTACTGCCCCAGTATCATTCCTCCCTGCCTGTCAGCATGCTTCCCAGCATGGCAACCATGGACTAATCTGAAACTATATGCAAGCTTCCAATTAAATTATTTATTTTGAGTTGCCTTAGTCATAGTGTTTTGTCACAGAAATAAGATGGTGGCTAAGATATATTCTCATGCCTTTCTTCATAGGAGGTGGTCATTAAGAAATTATCTGACCTACATTATCAGATAGGCCATTAGACCTTTTCCTGAAGGATCCTTCTCCCTTACCAGGTGGGAGGCTAGGAAATTGGTTATGTGTAGGTCTTCCTGCATTTCACTCATCAATCCATCACCATTAGTACACATCCCTTTTGTCCAGTCATATTTCCATAGATGTCCATTCCTCACCACACCTAAGCATAAAATGAGTTCCCTAGGATGTGCAGCCTACATTTCTAAAGAGATCAATGTGAGGCAGAACTTCGATATAAGTCTGTTATGTTTTTATTTTGCTCCTTTGTCTCTGTTTAGAAAAAAAAGATATGCCATTTATGATCCTTGTAGTAGGTTGAGAGAGGTACAACTCTTTTCTGCTCTCACTATGTCAGGGTCAACAGTTTGGGAATCTCTGAACTTCCTCTGTGCTCTAACAACTACTACCAGAAATAACAGTAAACCTTCACCCAGGCCTTGATGAAGTTCTGCAAAGAATGTTCTAATTTTACTAACAGAAGATGGCATTCAGAATTATTTTATCATGAATAGCATTCAGTGAATACAATTTATAGAAATTCTGGGGAACTAGGATTCCAAAGTGTCCTCTTAAGAAGGCTGTAGCAGTTGATAACATGTATCTATAGCTCTCCAAATATATCTGTGGAATACTTGCCCTATATATGATTCCAGTGATATTTGTCAAAGACTAAAACTCCATACCCCAATTACGTATTTCCGGAATCAAATGTTTACATATTGATGCAAAATGAAAATGGAAATGAAAGTAAGAAGAAACATAAAGGGAATCACATAGGATAGCAAAGGATAATAACATAAAAAGTTATAACCAAAAGCACAAGGAAAGGAACCAAATAAACACCAGTTTTACACACAGTGGGCTATTGTTCAACAACCTTGAGGACCTGCTGGATTTCCAGCATCTTTTCTTCTTCACATAAACATGATTCTTTGAGTGAATGTTTGCTTTTTTTTCAGCACTAGGAAATCAAGATAGTACCTTTCACATGCTACTCAAATGATCTGCCATTGAGTCATATCCCCCACCTCAATTTCATATGATCACTTTCTTATTGTTTATTCACAGGGATATCTGTACCCCTCTATATAAAGATAGAGATATAAAGGGATATAGATATTGGAGTATATCACAAGGATATCTATATTATATGCACACATACATACATCTATTAATAGCGGTGGGGAATCAGAAGACTATTTTCAGGAATCATTTCATTTTTCCACCATGTGAGTTATTGTGATGAAACTCAGGGCATCAGGCTTGGCAGCAAGCTCCTTTACCCACTGAGCCATCCCAGCACTTTCTTATCATCAAGTGGCAGACCATTCCTTTACAGAATAAAGTAAACATGATCAGCCAAGATGTAGCTTGGAGAACAACCGCAAAGAATCCTGGTGAGTACACTGGCCTGAGGGAATAGGTTCAAAGGTCTAATGATATAACCCAAATAATTTATTTGCACTGTGTTCATTCCTCAGAGAATGATCACCCCTATGACACTTTCTGTTATTTGAGAGAGGTTCTATAGTACCCAAAAATTACTTTCAAGGTTTTCTACTTTCTACCACCCACAACACAAATCTCTTCAGAGCTGCTCATGTGTTCTAGAATACCACTGTTCCTGACTCCATCCTGTCAGAGACCTTGGGCAGCACTGAAGTGATTACACCTATAATTATTTCTGTGAGTAACCTTTACTATAGCTCTTAAAGGAGATAATTCAAGGAATATATTTATGATGGTATCAGGTCCCAGTAAATATTCTCCAAGCTGTAGATATTATTAAGTAATTTGCTGGGAATTTTCAAGCCAATCCCCCTCACTTCTCCTTCAACAACACAGTTGAACAGGGATTGTTGCTCTGCTCAATAGATGAGGAGAATGAAGTTAAATGATATTGAGTTACCTGCAGTAAAAATAATGAAGACAGATTCTACATTTTATCTCAAGGACTATTTAAAAAAAAAAGGCAGCTTAAACATCTTTTTGAAGGAAGTGCTAGATAGTAAACCTAAGGCCCTGTAGCATGCTGATCTAATATTCTACCTCTATGCTACACCCCACCTATAAATATCTATCTTCTCATAATTTGTTAAAACCCCAACTTCTATATTCTCCCTCTCACAGATGAGAACACACTAAGCCCCAGAGACTCAACAGCTTTTTCAGAGCCTCTTGAATTCAACTTAGCAGTTACAGTTGTAGTCCCCATGAATCCATAAAGCAGATAGATATGCTTACATTTATATGACTCTGCCTTTCTTCTGCTCTTTTCCAGACATTAATAACAACACTAAGGTCTATCCTGTCCAAACAAAAAACCCATATCTTAGACATCATTATTTTGTTCAATACCTACAATTTAAAAAGACGTAAGATTCTTCCTGATGTGAGGAAGAATTCTCTGGGCACAAGAGAAGTCTAAAGATAGAAAGGATTGATAAAGAGATGGAAAGCTCTCCATCTGTCAGGAAATGCAAGCCCAAGTTCAAGTCTCTTGACAGGAAAGTAAGAATTCAGTTGGATGTGAACTCAAGTTGACAAAACCCAGACTCCTTTATTCCAAAATCATGTTCTTTGGCAACTTACATCTTTTTCATCATATTCTAAGTTGCTGATAAGATTATCCTCAAGTGACTGAATATGTTCACACTTGGACCTTTTGCAAAATCATAAATAAGCCAACAAAACAGTTTCCTTCTTTTGTGTTTGCTCCTACCACAAGGGTACATAAGTTATACAAAGAAGTACAGAATACATGCAAGTTAAAGCAAAGTCAATTTTCAATCATCTATATTGAAGTTTGGAACCAATGGATGACAGTGAAGGGCCAGCATGTTCATTTGTTTTTCCCTGAGACAGAGTCTCACGATATAGCCCTAGCTGGCCTGAAACTTGTTATGCAGATCAGGGTTGCCTCAGACCAAAACTGCCTGCCTCTGCCTCCTGAATACTATAATTAAAAGCATGTGTCATCATGTCTTGCCAAGCCTGTATATTTTATTAACAGCCTTTAAATTCTGTGTCCTAACTTCTTTGTGAGGTGGTAATCGCGGCTAAGAAAAAATTGTCGACTCCTTAAATAAAATTCTGACTCCTCTCCTACATTAAATTTATTGTGTTCTTCATTAAATGGAGTCAATAAAAATCAGCATCAATTTTTTAAATTTAATTTTCCCCTGGATGCTCTAAAGTTTAAACCATTCGAGCGAGAACCTGAGTTAGAATACGAGAAGATTGCTGACACAAATGTTCTCCTAGTACATGGACAGGCTCTGCAATAGCCAGTGTCTTTGTTGAAACTTGTGTTCTCCTCCATAAAGAAAGCTCACACGAGGTGTGCCCACAGCAAAGGGATGTGTATCCTTTTGATTTTAAACTGCCCAGGAACATTGTCAGTGAGGCTGTTGTGTGGGCAGTCAGCATTTCTTTTCTTTTTATATGATTTATTTTTACTTTGTGCATGTGCACATGCGTGTCTCTGTCTGTCAGATACTGCCTGCATATGTGTGCACAGGTGCCTGTTGGAGGCCTTACTAGGGGTTTGTATCCCTTGGAGTCACAGGCATTTTTGGTCACTAGATGTGTATGCTAGGAACTAAACTCTTGTCCTGACAATTGAGCAGTGCGCTCCAGCCTCAGGCAATCAGTATTTTGATAATTTGAGCTAATAGGTCTCCCAGGGGACTGGAGTTCAGTTCCTAACCCCCAGGTTGGGAGGCTTATGATTATAGCTCTAACTCCAGGGTGATCACTGAATACCTTTTTATGACCTCCTCATGTGCCCCCACATGTGGCATACACAGACACACACTCCTAGATTTAAAAACCTTAACTCTTTTATGTTTAAGAATAAGAAAGCTAAACATGGGTGAGAGATTTTCTTATTTTGGAAAAATAACTGGGGGGAAACATTGAAGAATAATATCTATCTGTTCCTCTTACCTGAAGCCTTACCTTTTGTTATTTCAGTTACTTATAGTCAGCCACAGTCTAAAGATGAAAGTTAAAAAACAAGGAGTTCATTTAAGTGCATCCTTCCTGGTATGCAAATAACTGCTTTGCCATATGTGTCCACACAGTGTGTACTGCCTTCCCTTTAGGCATGGAGAGGTTGTGTTGGGGCTTGTATTGATTATTGAGAGATTGTTGCCTTAGTATGCAGGACTTGGTGAATAACAGGGGCTTGCTGTGTTATATCATCCTAGGACAGCTCCCTGAGGCTTATGAACCCATCCCACGTCACCCCTCATTTTCTCTGTTTTCCCTTTTTCTTCTGCTTCAGTGTCAGGAGCACAAGGCAAGCATGCACATGCATAAAGAGAAAGAGACTGACTCCTCAGCTGGACAGCAGCCGGACTATATATAAAAGCAGAACCCTGACCCCACAGAGTATAGCAACCTGCTCAGGAAGCCAACCCCTCAGCTCCAATAAACAACCCAGGAAGACAGCCTGCTGTAAATCAGACCTGTGGGAGGCCTGGGTTGCTATCTCTAGTGACAGTCTAGGACATAAATAATAACTTTTGTAACCGTCATCTCTTTTGGCCAGGCCTTAATTAATAGCTGAGAGCTTGACCAATTTCGTTCCCACTTCCAACTTAAGAAGTAACCAAGAATGCTGAATATTTCTCTGAACTATACAGAAGATCCTCTTTTGAGGGGTCTTCCTCTAGCTTTCCAGACTGGCAGCCTCCAGAAAGCAATCTTTGAGTCTTCTCTTTCTGCTAAGAAGCTTCACTGCCCTTTGTGGGCCTTTGACTATGTGCCACAAGGCAACTGACATGGCTAACTTCCTTACTGTGATCTCTGAATAAGTTGCATTGCTTGTTCTCATTTGGCTAGTCTTCATTTATTTTATGTATACCCAAATATATGCCATTAATATACAGAATCTATATGTATGTCCTCGTATATGCAGAATATATGTAACATATTTGTGTATATATCTAATGTAACTATTAGCTTATTATTTTACTTGTTTGCCTTTAAATATGTTCTTTGTATGTTTTATTTCAAGATTATTTTTAATATTCAAACAGAAAACTAAGGATTTTCTAACGAGCACCAAAATATTGGCCTACTTAAAACAAATCCATTCTTTTAGTGCCTAAAAATATGTCGCATGCTACTCATGATGAGCGCTGTGTAGTTGACAAATGCTGTGTTGAGATTAAAAACAAAAGTTTGCTTTCAGCTCTCACATCCTGGGTGTCCCAGGATAAATGATTTAACCTCTTGGAACCTAGCGTCCAATCTGGAAAGAAGATGACAAATCTATATACTTGAGCAGTTATGACAAAGGTGTAGTTCAAGGACTGACACTCATGGATGTACTTGAAACATGGGTGATCAATATCTACTTATGATCTCTGTGTGGAACAGGATGGGTGCATAAGCTGTAGTACATGTGTGGAAATCAAAGGACAACCTTGGGTGCTTGTCCTCACTGCCCACCTTGTTTGAGACAGAGCATCTCCTTACTTACTGCTTATGCCAACTTAGCTGGCCCAAGAGCTTTCTCCTGTCTCCTCCTCCCACTTCTACCTAGGTGTCCTGTCATTATAGATGCTGAACCCATCTGGCTTTACATTAGTTCAGGGAATCCTTGCTTAGGTCCTTGAAGTTTGCAAACCAATGGCTTTCTTTTCTGAGCCTCCCCTACCCCCCAGCACTACATTTGTATTTTAATTCACACAAAATAATAGCAATCAATGATGGTGTAGGTGGGGCTGAAGCAGCAGAATTAGTGGGGCTTGTTCATATCCAAATGGAGATGGAGATTCTATGAATGATTGTCTCTGTAGTAGCCACTGCTTCTCCGGATTAACTTCATTAATGCACCCTTGCTGAATCTCAGCCTGTCTAGGATAAGGAAGGCTTTAAGAGGAAGTGAGCACCAGTCTCTGGCCATCCAAAAGCCACACAAAACCATTATGCCTAACCTGTGTTCAGTGTGTCTAGGGAGTCTTTGATCATTGGTCAGAGTTAAAGCCAACAGAGAGAGATTCAGCCCGCGACAAAACAGTCCCAGATCTACTCTCACACATTTTCCAGATAAAACTGGATCTCCTCCAGAAATCCTAAATAGATACTACCACTAAAAAATCTGGAATATGGAAATTGCAAATGCATGTGCATAATTTTTTTTTTAACAATAGGCACACTAACCACTAATGTGGGTCAGGTTGCTTTAGAAAATTACATACTTAAGATTGCTCAATGGAAAGTTGCTTCATATATAACTACACAGATTAATTAGTAGGAGAAATGCATTTAAAAGATGAGCAGGGGTAGGGGGAGCAAATTCCTCTCATGGTGACTTGGAAGCAGACCTGAGTTGAAGAGATGTTGGGAAGGGTACAGACCCCTGTTTTACCAACCCTTGGAGACTGCAAAGTCTCAGAGCATCCGGAAGCAGCAAGGATAGTACTGGGCAGAGGAGGGTCTATTCTGTAGAGCAAGGGAAACAAAGGTAGATGAATAGGGAGACCCAAAGCTAGGTCACAGGTTGCTGCTGTCCCTGGAGCCTATGCACAGATCTAAGTACATCCCCGCTCTAAGAAATGGGAGCGGCAAGCAGAGAAGGCCACTGAGATGTTGCTGAAACACATCCTGTTGTTCTCCTTTCATGAGAATCCCTGCCCTGCACTCTTGAACTGTTCTTTAAACAAATAGGTGACATTTTACCTTTAAAGAGAATTAAGGACCTTCTGCCTAGTCTTAACAACAAAATTGTCCCCTGTATAACCAGCATCTATTTCCTTCCATTTACCTCAAGTTATTTTTTATACCACATTCTGTGATTCCTGTCCACTGCTTAAACCCTCCCATGCCAACATTTGGATGCGTCCATTTTCTATGTACCTTACTGATTTTCTATGTACTTACTGATGTGGAGGTAGCCCATAGTTCATTCAATGGTGGAGATATGATTACAGAATGCCAATGTGTCAAGGCATGCTGGTCACTATCCAGCTCAAGTCTTATGGACCTCCAAATAGAAGCTCAAAAGTGTTTTCATCCTGGCTATCCTGTAGCCTTGGGCAGACTGAGCCTGGCCTTCCAACTCACAGCCCAGTGTGCATGTTCCTATTTTCCATTGGAATGCTGAGCAAAGCAAAGTACTGAGAAATCAATGTGCTTTTGAAAAATGCATTTCCTTAAATCTCGTGATAAGAATAAGCATACTTAGTTACTGAAGTTAAGGAAGTGAGAATGTGTTTCAGAATAAACCAGTCCTAGACAATGAGAACTTGGCCAAAAGTGCTATGAGATGGGCCCTGGACTTCACAGGATGGAGTTTATTAAAAACTTGCTTGACAGCAAGAAAGTGAAAATTCACAGTTTGGATCAAAGGGGAGGGAACTCAGGGAAAGAAATGTGACTTCATGCACACCAGAACACACCTGGCTTAACTCAAGTTGCTATCAAAAAGCACGGGACATATTCTGCTGCAGGTCAGCTATAAAGTTCTGCACACCACACTGGTGGGTTACGTATTCATTTACAGTTTTCTGGAAAACTATGCAAGGAAGAGAGAATGAGCTGACTCAGGTGTTACATAGCTCGCCGCTGTGACTTAAGGTAACTGTGGTCATAACAAACTACCTAAATCAGGTAGTGTGACAGGAGGAGGATGGAACATGGTATTGGGTGGGAAATACATCCAAAAATCAGGGAGGTGAGGCAGAGCAAAACCTTCATGCAGCAAGAGACCCATCAAATGTGGATGGGTCTCATAGTGTTTTAAGCCAGCTTTCCCAGAAGCCTTGCATCTTAGTATAGAAGTGGAAAGAGACAGTCATAGTGTCTATATACACAGTAGACAGATGCAAAGATAATTTACAATAAACTATCAGGTGAAACATAAGCTACAATTGATGAATGGATTGACTGATTGATTGGTAGATTGGTTGGTTGGCTAGGATTCTCCACATCCCTCAAGTATCAGCCATAGTATCAGCCTGGGGTATCTGCTGTACCCCAAATTGGCCTGAAATTCACAATACAATCAAGGATCACCTTGATTTATGGTTCTGCCACGCAAGTGCTTAGATTACAAATGTTCACCACTGTACCAGAGCAAACTCCAAATATTTTTGTCTTCAAAAATTAAGGAAAAAAACCCAACCCATAGTTTTTGGCCATCGAATAATTTAATTATAGCAATAGTTAATGATTATACTTAGGGTATAAGCTTTATTCATTATCACGTGCTCCAGTAACTCATATCAAGTGTCTAGTGTTTTAATAATGGTATAATTTCTAGCTGACTGCAGCAAGAAGCTATTGGTCAGGCTTCATAGATTACCTGGATGCTGTGTGACCAGGAAGGACTGCATCAGGTATAACTTTGTATTCCTCGTGAGAACCAAGATTTGTTAAACAGAGGACAACTAAAGAACTATTCATTAAACGACTAACTGAAAATGAATCATGATCTCATTACCAAGAAAAGGAAGGAAAAGAGGTCTCAAAAACGATTCTCCCCAGGCCTTTTTTTGCCCTGGTAGTTTGCATGCCAAGATCAAAGCCACATTTCAAAATCAAACAAGATCTGATTTTTATTGGAAGGGCCTGGCTATATAGATCTGTAATCTATGATTGTATAAAATACAGCCTATGTCATCATCAAACAGAGCTTGAGAACATGGGGACAAAGTCCATAATTAGACAAAGCAGGCAGAATGCAGCCTGCCAGGAAAATGAAGTGCCTTAGACCATTTCTGATTTCAAATTACACATCATCTTTCAGCTTAAAAACAAAAACACAAGCCCCCTAGTTGTTTCTGCTCATGATGTGCATGAAGCTTGTCCTGTTAACAGATTCTTCATAGTCACTGTTTAAGGGTGACAAATATTTACTTGTGGAGGAATGTCTAGGTAATAGATAGGAAATTTAATCAGGAAAAAAAATCACATTTAAAACTTAACATTTTCTCATTGAATGGCTATAGGAAAGAAGCACACACACACACACACACACACACACACACACACACACAGAGAGAGAGAGAGAGAGAGAGAGAGAGAGAGAGAGAGAGAGAGAGGTGGAGTAGAAATGGAAAAAGAGGGGGAGGGAGGAGGAAGGAATGGAGGAGGAAGGGAGGGAGAGAGAGAGCAATTCAGCTAGAGAGCAGGAGGGGGAGGAGAGGAATTAGCAAATCTTTGGAAAATAAAGCTGCATAATCTGCTATATTTCAGGCTGCCTTTATCCTCCAAATCCTCCATCTTTGTTTAAGCTGTGCACAGACTCTATAAAAATCAGCTCATTGGCCTCCCCATACTGTGCACCTCCCTGCACAAACCAAAGCTCTGACAGAGAAGCTGACAATAAAGAAGAGGAGGAAGAAGAAAGCCCACCATCACCCAGCACATGAGCAAGATGCTGGGCTTTTAAAAACTGTTATTGTTTCTAATCCTCTCTGTTCTCTTTGGGAAGTAGATGGCCCCTCTAAGGAGTGCACACACTGGTCCTGTGCTTGTGTAGGGATTTCGTTAACTCTGTGGGAGTGGGTGGCCCTGGAGAGACCTTTTCATATCAGGACATGGAGGAGACCACCATACACTACTCTCATGCACGCCTCTGTCGAATACAGTCTGGCCTCTGCACCATCAAGGAGCCTGGGGTCTTTTCTGTCTCTTTTGCTTTTGTCTTTTAATGTTTGTAATGAATCTGGCTTCCATTCAGCTACTTCAGAAAGAAACATATCCTCTCTGGCCTTTAGGTCCTGGCTTTTCTCCCCATGGCTGGCACAGTAAGGGACTCTGAAACACCCAGCCTGCATCTCTCTCATGGATCCAAAGCTTTATAAGCCACCAGCGGAAATCTGAGAGGCCCCTTTATGCAGTTGTAGCCCCAAGAACCTCTGCTCCATGGTAGGCATCTTTATAACTGGCAGATATATACTCTTTAATCTATGACATCTACTGGGGCAGAGATCACTATAGTCCTTGAATCCTTCAAGCCAAGTCCGGTGAGCTAAGCATGATAAAGACTTGGAGAATTTACCACTTGACATTTTTTTTATCATCATAATAGTAAAGACTAAACACAAAAACAAAATTACATACATTTTCTCACTATTCCTCTCCAAATCTCTAGGTGGCTTACTAGTACTTACTTTCTATTACAGCCAAGAAATGCACATCGCAGAGGATAAGACAACTGTGTGCTGAGGGTGGAGTCAAGGTTTAAACTCACAGGTCTTCGTCAGAGCCTATTGGCTCTCATTTCTCAAAGCTGCTCTCTACCCTGGCCAGAGAAACCAAGACAAGTTTGTCAGGCACCATGCACTGCCCTCATGCCTGATATCATGTGCGAGGCTCCTGTGATCTCACTGTGAGACGGTCTACTTCACACATGCGGCCACACTGCTCTCTGAAGTCTCAGATTTGTTACAAACCTGCTGACTGTCTAAGCTCCTTGCCCCGCAGAGTTCAAGTGGTTTTTCAGAGGCCATATAGAGTCAAAAGCAGTTGTGGCTTTATTTAGACTTAGGCCTGGATGGTTTTTCTAAGTGTTTTTTAAGAGGGACTCGGAATTTGAGATGGGATTGTGGGGGGGGAGACAAATGAGCATCTGACCATAATTAACCAAAGAAGAGTGACAGGAAGGAAGGAGGAGGAGGAGCAGGGCGGGGAGGGAGTGACTGTAACCTGGTCACCTGGGCACACAGGCAGACCTGGGAGGCATTTGGTGAAACAGGAATGGAGTAGGTTGGAGAGAATGAGACAGTGACTGGAATACAGCAGAATGAATCACGGTGGAGTGGAACTGCCTAGATTAGGGTGAAAAGGAATGGGGTGGCATGGAAATAAATAGCTGAAGAAGGAAGAATAGCATGCATGGCATGGAGAGGAACAGAGTAAGGTGGCGTGGAGAGGATGGGGTGGGGTAGGATTGGATGTAGTGGAGTGGAAGACAGGGTACTGAAATAGAATGGATTGGAATGAAAACTGTCAATCAACCCACTTGTCACAAACAGTTCCATTTCAAGTTTTTTCCTATTTCAATTTGTGTTACTCATTGTTATGACTAGATGCTGGGCCTTCTCTGTTAAAGGTCCGAAGTCCCACATGGGATTGGAGAAGGTGGGATCTTTTGGGTGGAATTGTAAAAGCCACCAAGTCGCCCTCCTCCACCTCTTTCCCTATTGTTCTCAATGTCCACCAATGCATAAAAGAGAGGCCAAGGTAGCAGACAGAGAGACTGTGGCCTCCTCCAAGCCAGGAAGAGGATCCTCAATCAGAACCAAATTAACTAGAAGCTTAATGTTAAATAACATCAAGATAAACATTCTAGATAAATATCTGTGGTACCCAAGAGCCTTCCTGAAAGGTCGAACCACCTCTCAACCTGTTTCAGCTTCCCAGTTTTCTTGGGCTTGCCTAAGTTACCTGCAGAAGATAATCCTAGAGAAGTGTTTGTCCAACAATTTTTGCCTGATTCCATTCAAAAGCAGTGCTTCAGGAGAATAACACACTACAAAGCCAAGAAACGGCAGCATACCCAAATCCTTTCTCAAACTCCACCCAGTTGGCCTTGCAAAGCTATAGGAGAAATTGTAAGAACATCTCAAAAGGAACTCAGGGTCCCTGCTGTGAAAAGGAGGCCAGTGTCCTCTGTGCTGCTTTGTGCAAAGAATTTTGCCCATCAATCTCCATCACTTAGATTTCGGTCTAATTATGGATTTGAACCTACTGCCTATAGAGAAAAGCATTCTGTTTCTGTACTGACTGTTGTTTCAAGACACCAGCCATGTGGTTTCACCCCCACCCTTGCCTTTTTCATAGGGTTTGGAGCTTTGTGGGAGCTCTCTTACATGAATGCAAATACAATTATGAGTTGTGCAGTTTGGCACACCCTAAAATGGTGAAGGACAATGCTACTGAACTCACAGTAACAATGTATCCCCTATTATCCCCTGTAGAGCTCCAAATGTTTCTTCATTAGTGTGGATTTGATAGCAATGCTCTTTGCCACTGTAGCTTCTATTCCTGAGCACAAGGAATCTATGAATGTTATACACTGGGTATTACTCACCTACAGCCAGCAAATCACAGCGACTCCATACACTGTTTTTAAATAATTTAATCCTTCAGTAATAGCCTTAATGCATTGACAGTATGGGACTTCATGGAACAGATAACTTGAAAACACCCTGGCAAACTTGTCACCACCCACAGCTATAGTACCATAGAGAAGTCAAACAGAAAACTATGAAGAACTGCCCAAGACAGGAGGCTTTGATGGTGATAGCTGAGGGCCTGCAATGATTTCTCACTGTACATAACATCTGAAGCACTAGCTCTAGGGACCAGGATAGGGGAAACTTTGTGGCTGCATTCTCTTCTGAAATGGGGTTTGTTTTGTCAATAAAGCAACGACAATTTAAGTTAAAAATGAGTACCAAACAGTTAGAAAAGTGAATTGTGCAAACCAAGTCCCCTTGCTCTTAAGTTGATGATTCTTTGCTTTAGCAGAGATTTCAGGACAGGAAAGAGTGTGGGGGAAGGGATTACCATAGAGGTCACTCATACACACTTCACTTGTTTAAAAGGCACAGGGGTACCAGCCCTGATTGGAACTAATCTTGTAATTTCCTAGAATAAAAAGATTGAAATTGTGAACCAAGAAACATCTGACTCAAGCTTATTTTAAAACTGAGTTTAAAACAGAGTTCAGATTAAAATTCAGAGCCCAACAAAGAATGGAGTACCAGATCAAATGGGACGTCATGCACCCAAAGATGTAGTGTAATTCAGAGAATCTGCGAGGGGAGAATAACAGGCATCTAACCTGGCCATTCACAATGGCTAGGTGAACTGGAGGGATATAGAAGTTAATATGTCCCGTGCATGGTGGCTCATGCCTTTAAGCTGAGTACTAGGGAAGCAGAGGTGGATGGATCTTTGCTAGTGCAAGGCTAGCCTGGTCTACATAGGAAGTTCCAAATAACAGGTTCTATGTAGAAAGACACCACCTTAAAAAAAAAGTTAGCATATGAGAGAGATATGGTAAGTGAACAGGTGGCCAACCATTAGAAAAAAATTGTTTTCTTTAGCAAAAGGCTGTTTAAGGTTAGAATAGTACATAGGCTAGAATGCTACACCATGCTACAATAATATAGTCTTGGCATCTGATTTTTATGTAGGTCTTTTTATGTATTTTAGATTTTTAAAAATTTTTTAATGTATTTATGTTGAGAGAGGTGAAGGGTACTTGCAGAGGCCAAAAGAGGGTATTCTATCCCCTGGAGCTGGAATTATGGGAAGTTATGAGATGCCTGGTATGGGTGTCAGGAACCAAACTCAGGTTTTCTGCAAAAGCAACAAGTGCTTTTGATCTCTGAGCCCCTTAAAGCTCAGTGGGCACATATGCCTAAACACATAGACCATTTGCACACACACGCGTGCACACACACACACACACACACAGACACACAAACACTCACACACAGTTCTTAACAAACATTGGTAAGTGGGGGAATCATTATCTCCTGGCCCTTCACTTCATCTCTTCCTTAGATGCATGTCACCTTCATATGATTGTCTCCTCACCAACGTCCTCTCCTACCACCAGGGTTCTTCCTTTTCACCCTCTTTTCCTCTGGCCATCATGGACATCTAGAGTGTCATTTTTTGTTCAAACCTAGGAATTAGCCTGGTATTTGAGAATCAAGTTATGGGTCCAACAAACAACTGGGTTAAATAATGAAGCTTTAACACATTGGAGTCTGATACATCTGACTGAAGAAGAAGCATTGAGGGACGTTATAAAGTGACAAGAGCAATGCATACAGATTGTCTGGTACCAAAGGATGCAGGCTGACTCAACTGTGCAACCCATTTATCGAATCAACACTGTAGCAATTTGGCAGCCATGTGGAAATACCATGCCATGTTGTCTTCTTATAAGATGCTAGGTGGTGTCTCTACTACTACACACAAACCACCCTAGACATCAAGGCAATAATTAACTTCATTTTGATGTTACTAATTACCATGTTTATGTCGCACACTATCACCACATATTGGCTTATTTTTTAAATATCATTATTAGTAGTAACAGACATAATGAATAAAGTTCTCAGTGTTTGGGAGTGATGAAGCTGTAGGAAGATGGCACCAAGTTTTAGAGGCAGGCTGGCCCAGGAAGAAGAAAGTGGGACATGGATGGAGAAGAAAACAAAAATACCAGTTCAGATTTGGCACTTAGTTTCTTATCAGATGAAGGAGAATTGCTGGCTCAGATTAAATGAGAAACATTAGCTAATAGCCTGGGCATAGTGTGTGGCACCTGGCAGGTTCTGCTTCAATGGTGACTATTACAACACTATGGACATCTAACAGAGTTTTAGAGCCACATTTCTGGGAGATCCTTACACTAAGTTGATTCAGTCAAAAAGCAATTGTCCATTCTTGTTGATTAAATAAACAAGCAAATGAAAAAAAAAAGGAATGAATAAGGTTAAAGGAACATGCCCAACATTGTCAACCACTAAAAGCTTTACAAACTCAGTCTTTCATCCCTGGAAGGGTACCTACTGCACAGAATTGGTTATGCTGAAAGAAATGGAACTCTATTGAAACTTCCTTCAGTGGGCACAGTAGAGATGGTTCTGTGGGTAAACTACTCACCTTCAAGAGGGTGGTCAGAGTTGGGTCCATAGTCATACATGAGTACCAGGTAGGAATAAGGTGGCTCATATGTAATCTCAACACAGAGAAGTAGAGACAGGATCCTTGGAAAAAGCTAGCCTGCAAGTCTAGCCAAAGCATTTCCCTCTAGGCTTAGTTAGAAACCTTCCCTCAACTTGTAAGATGGAGAGTTCCAAGGAGAAGTCAACCTCTGATCTGTACATGTACGCACACACAGGTGCAGACAAATCCATACACACGTGTACACATGTGCCTAAATATAACAGTTTAAACATGTGTCTATGTCTACATTGGCTCTATGGCTTGAAATCTATCAAGTCTAGATCCCATAGAGCTCTGGTAGCAGCTATAAAGTCTAAACAGAGTGCTCCAAGGTGGCAGTCACTAGAGCTAAGGGCTGCAGAGCTGGACTGCAAGAGATGGCACAGAGAAGGTTATGTGTCTTGCTGACTGCCAGCCTACACTAACAAAGACAGACAGACCAGGCCAGGGCTCACATTTAGGACCACTCTGTTGAATTAATTGTCACTGAACAGCCCTACACACACACGCACACGCACACGCACACGCACACATCTTAACAAACATGGGTAAGTGGAGGATCGTTACTCTCTGGCCCTTCACTTCCCCTCATCCTTAGGAACATGCCACCTTCTTATGATTGTCACCAACACCCTCCCCTGCCATCAGGGTTCCTTCTTAATCCCCTCTTTACCTATGGCCAACATGGACATCTAGAGTGTCATTTTCTGTTCAGTGAAGAAGACCGGTTCCTATATTCTAAGGGTTTGTTTTGTAAACTTCAATACTGAGTGATAAGGATAGTCAGTGCTTATGTGATGAGGGGACACTGAAGACAAATGCCTGTTCGCCATAGGCCCTTTTAGATTTCATTTGTCCCACTGCTTTCCTCCACTCCTCCAGGGTTACTGGACACGAAGCATATATACGATGCTGAAGGATCTGTGGAAAGGCAATCTCAAGCTGAACGTCCAAGTTATAAAGGAACTTTCCATCCCCAGGCACTGAACTCTCTGCCTCTGCCTCCTTCTCTCTCTCTCTCTCTCTCTCTCTCTCTCTCTCTCTTTCTCTCTCTCTCTCCCTCTCTTTCCCCCCCCTCTCTCATTCTCTCTGATGTGAGTGTGTATGTGCACCCATGTTCCATGTTCCAGTGTGTTTAGATGCACATATGTATGTGTGTATGTATAAGTATATGCAGGTGTGTGAAAACCAGAAGACAACTATGTGTGTCATATACCAGGGACCATCCATCCCTGACTGTCTGAGACAGAGTCTCTCACTGGCCTGAAGCCATAGATTAAGCTGACTGGCCAGTAACCACCAAGAATCCTCCCAGCACTGAGCTTACAAACATGCCATTATGCCTGACTTTAAAATGAGTGTTCTAGGAATCAAATTCAGTTATTTTTTTTTAACTGACTGATCTATCACCCCAGCCTTCATCATTTCTTTTAAAAGAGCAATCACTCATGGGAGGGTTTGAGTACCTGAGAAGCCTCTATGTGCCTAGCAGGCAGAGACCAGCCCCCCTGCTTGCTGCTTTATATTCCCTGCTTCCTCCCCTTCTAACTCTGAGCACAATCTACTCTGGGCAGGAAAAAATCCTTGCTGCCCACCGGTTCCCTCTGCTTCCCTTGGCTTTCAGGAGAAGAATTTCTGAAGATAAAACATGCAAGCACTTTGAGGCTTAGAAATTACTTCTCTTCAGCCCTTATGGTATGCAGATACATTGTCCAAGATTAGAAGCTACCACTTAGCTTTTACGATTTAGATGGTCATTCTTAAATCGATAAAATTAATTTGGATTCTGCTAGACAAAATCCATACCGCTTTGCGTCAATTGTAAAGACACTTTTGATTTTCACAAAACCCATGCAGACTTTTCAGGCTGCCAGAGGTATTCAGGGAAGAGGGCGAAAAGCCTGTTTCCTATGCAGTGCCTGAAAGAAGATGGAGAACATTTGGAAAATTAATGAACAACTGTCAGCGGCATTCAGTGTAGAAGAAATGAATATGTGAGCGGGTAAAATAACATTTGTGATCCCATATTGAATAAATTCCCAGCTTAGATTGTTTACTTAGGCTTTATGCAAATCTCCCCGCTTCTGATTGGCTGATATTTCTAGGAATTTGAGATCTTTTGATAAAGGGGAGTAGTTTTGAATTCTGGCTCTAATTCTTCTACAGTTTGGGAAAATCTCTTGCCATGTGGATTATCTTGTCTCTTAATCTTTGTGAGAAAAACACAGGGAAAACAATTGGGGTGGAGAGGGGGGAGGGAAGGGGAAGAGAAGGGAAAGGAGAGGAAAAGGTGAGAGGAGGAAGAGAGAGGAGACCATCTTCTAACTCTCCTAAATGTACTTCTGCATAAACAATCTAATACATGCTCAAATTATCTTCTTACAAAATCTTGACCTCCATGTTGGCTTGTGAAGCTCCTTTTGATGATTGAACTGAGTTGCATTTTCATATTGCAGAGAATTTTTGGAGCCATGGACAGCAAATACAAAGCCAGGAAAGAAAAGGGGACACCTTTAATGACTTTAAAACTGATTTTTAAGAAAGATAATTGAGTTTTATATGTGATTTTAAACTTTCAACTTTAAGATCTATCATCAAAATGCATCATAAAAGCATGCATTTATTTCTTGGGTTAAATGAGGGAGGTTTAAATGTGCAGCAAAACAAACCAGAAAGAATTTTTAGTAACAAAGTCCAATTCACGTGATTAATGGAAGGAAAAGAAAATGAAGTTGGCATCGGAGATGGGAAGGAGTTCCCAGAGATGTCACCGTGAGGCCTCAATAAATATGCCTTGGTTTTGCTTTAATAGCAACACACCATGGTCTCTTCCACTTTAAAGAGATCAGCCAGTTTTGATTCTCTATCTGACAGTTTCTATCGTTCGTCATCTGGTCGACAGCCAGCTGTTAAATTCGGCTTTCATCTCATTGCGTTTAGATATATTCCTGACTTTACACTGCCCTGAACGTGCCACTTGCGAGCCCTGGAGGTTTTCTAGGTGTCTATCACAGTGCGTTCTCTGGTAACAGTTGCTTAGCTACATTGCAAATCTTTTGTTCTTTGCCATGGATCAATCCCACCAGGCCTCTACTGGTGTGAGCTGTTCTTTTGATTGTTCCTCCATACCCTATGCTCTTCCTGCTGTTAAACTCAGCATGCCAGGCACTAACTCAGGAACTCTCCGCACAGGGTTGATTTTTTTTTGTCTTGTGCTAATATGACACTTGTCTAATATAACTTGTGGACTTCTTGAACATATCCACTCTGGTTGTTCATTCCTGTTGGAGGACTGTCTCTTGGATGACATTTTATTCATGAATATGAATACACGTTTTCTTCTATATGAAGTGACACAATTACTCTGTCTGTCTTGATGCCTTACTACATTGTACACACATATTTGCCATGACAGGTTGACAGAATTTCAGCCCTAATGATTACTTGGAATGTCTCCTTAATGTAACCCATGTATTTTATTTATGATTTGGAAAAAAAACCTTATCCTTCTGATGATAAATATAATGTTCAGTAATGAGAGTAAAATGTACAGTGCCACCCAGAATTCAATGGCCCAGAAAACTTGTCAGCCAGCACATGGACATAAGCCAAGCTTTACCTAGCTGAAGCAATCAGGGACATAATTTGGTAATTACAAGTAGTTACAATCAAGTTAGCCGGGTGCTTCTTAGCTGGTAATCCATATATTTATACACAGAATTATAGGATTTGTGGTCTCTAGGGATAGTGAGCTAGGGAGTTTGCCTGTTGTTCAAAGATCATCTTATGTGGGAAACCTATACTCTAGAAAGACCTTCCTTTGAGAGCCTGGTGGGTGCAAGTGCCTGCCTTCCAGTCTGAAGACCTGAGTTTGATTCGTGGTGTGCTTATCTTTGGGTCTTTCCCCACCATCCTTAGCTATCTCCTGTAGACACTAGGGGAAGCTATCCCACGGATTTTGCTGATAGCACTTGTCAAAACAAACAAACAAACAAACAAACAAAAAACCATTCACCTTCAGAGGGAGGTATGGCTTGAGGATGTCCAGGTAGATAATTCCTGGCTCAGCTCAGGGACACAAAGAGGGCAATTATGTGTCTTCCCAGCAAGGAGATGGTTGCCTGGGTGGGCAGTGGATGTTGAAATGAGCTGATTTGGAGTGATCTGGGGGGAAATCCCTTAGTAACTAATAATTACTGTGTTTGTATTATCTCATTAGCCTTCAAGATTTTAAAATCTGAATGGTCTAGAACACATGAGTGAATAATTAAACCATTTAAAAATACAATATAACTGCAGACTGTTGTCTACCTAACATGTAGGAGACAGCACTGAACACATTTTCCTCAGACTTCTCTCTTTTGCTTCCGGCATTGTGGCAAGCCCCTCAGAAGAAGGCAATTTACAAGGTCCTTGGGTCTTTAGATTTGAAATCCTCTGACAAAGTATAGTGAAGAAAAACATAGACCTTTTCAAAGTCTAGGGGGTGAGCACAAAGGATAGATTCAAAATTTTACATAAAAGACTTATGGCCAGAGCAGCCTCATCTCCCAGTTACTCAGCACACAAGAACACATAAAAATGCTCTCAGGGCCTTGGGGGCCTCCAGCATGCATGTTAAAGACTCTACAGGGTCAAAGCATGCCAGTCTATTTAAGACCTCAGAGCAGGACTGGAAAAATGACTCAGAGGTTAAAAGTACTTGCTGCTATTGCAGATCTAAGTTCAGTTTCCAGTATCCACATGGTGGATCAAAACCATCCAGTTTTAGAGGATCTATTTTCTTCTTCTGGCCTTTGCAAGTACTGTATGCACAAGATAAAACCTATACATGCAAACGAAACAGACACACACACACACACACACACACACACACACACACACACACAAATCTTCAAACAAAACACAGAACAGATTCTTAAAGGTAAGTTCCAACCAAGCAAAACCATTAACCATTTCCCCTAATTATTGTCTATGTCTTCCTTGGAATGCCCTGCATTTTTTTTCCTCATTGTTCTTACTTCTGTTTATTCAAGTTCTATCCCTCTTACATCTCTTTAACCTTTTGAGCAGCTTGTCTTCTTGGGATTCACAATGTCTTATGAGGCTTCTTAGTATTTTGTGTGTTATAGTACAGTTACATGTATGTCACACACATGCCTAAGGGAGTCCCCAGTATTCTCCTGACAAGGCATGCACTCCCACAACTCCTTCTTGCCAACAGTAGCAATTGGCAACTATGGTGGTGGCAAGACCACATTATGCCTAAGTTACATCCTCTGGAGGATAGACCTTGCTAATGTAATTGAAGTTCCTAATCAAATGGCTGGGTTAAGCTGGTGACACTTAAAGTCATAGAATTGAAAGGTGGCAACTCCTCTGCTGGCCTTGAAAGAGCAAACATCTATGTTGTGTAGAGGACACAAAATGGGGGGTGGGGTTAACAAAGAAGTTTCCAGAGCTTTAAATAGTCCCCCAGGTGTAGCCTCAGGGAAGGAATTCTGTGCTGCACACAGCATCGATGTTGTGCTCACAGATTCATGCAGTTGTGGTTATATCTACACAATTGAGACAGTTACAAATTTCACCATGGAAAGTGGAAGGGATTGTGAGTTATTGGCAGCTGGTGGCTACAGGGAATCATCTTTCAATGTACAAGGGGTAAGAACTAGTAGTTTACCCATGACCATTGGATGGCCCCATACCCAGGCACTTATGACCAACATTAACTGGACTCAGTGAGTTTTTTAAAAAATGAGGATATAAAGTTGGGTAATAGGTAAGTTAGAGAGATCCCAGGGGTGCTGCGGGGTGTGGGATTCGGTGTGGAAGCCGAGAAAACTCACGTCAAAGTGAAAGCTGCATTTTCTGTGCTCAGACAAGTGGGCAGTTCAGGACCTGAACATCATCCCCATAGGGAGTGGCACCACATGTTTATAGGATGGGAACACAAAGCAAGAGGGAGTGAAGTGGATTGTTGTATTGTATTTTGATGCAAGGGGCCAGGCAAGGAAGTTAATATAGGTGGCTGGGCCATATGTAGGTCACCTGGTTTCAGAGTCAGTCAGCTTTTCTAGTAGTCAAGTCCCCTTTTGGACTCTGGTCCAGAATTTAGAGTGATGAGGGAAAAAAGGAGTGGGCAATAGCTACATATCGTCTATTTAATCATGGCAGGCAGTACATTTACAACTTGTGTTGACTTAGTTTAGATAATCTGCAACTTCCCTTTTGACATTCCTTGTTGGTTAACAGATAATCTTAAAACACCTGAAGAAGCAGTATAGGAGCTGGTTCTGGGATCATGGGAACATGAACTCAGTTTGGCCCTGCCAGTAAGATGGAACTTGTTCCTGAGATGGCTGAACTCAGTAAACTATCTCCTGACAGGGGGGATGGGAGATAGATATGATCAAAATACACTGTATCCATGTATGAAAATTTCAAAGAATAAATTTTAAAAAACTATTAAACAAAGGCTTTCTTCCTTAACCATTGCAAGGAACTGAATTCTGTCATCAATCGTTAGCTTTCGTTTGACCTAAACCTCAACTAACACCGTTTTCAGGTTGGTGGTATCCAGAACCTCCAGATCATCAAGCTCGCTTGCCCTGAGCTCCTGACCCAGGCAAATCGAAGCAATATCATGTTTTATTTTGAGTCCAGAGTATGTAGCAATCTGATAGGCTGCCCCTGAAAACAAAAGCAGTGATCCAATAAGTTGCTTCTCATGGTCTGCACATCACTGAACACAAAGCACTTAGTATTCTAACACACTTGACTATTTTAAAGATGGGTCGAAGAACAGAACACAATAACATGTAGCACACATCAGCCACTTTTCTTCTAGATTATTTCCAATGGGGAAAAAAAAACATTGGAGAACACTTCATCACAAACCACTAACAAATAGAGTCTTGTGTTTCAGAACAACAGTAACAAGATGTATATATGGAGGTGTGAATTCCACTTCTAGAATTGACTAGGTGAGTTTCTGTGAACAAGCCAAAGCCTAGTCAGCTTCCTGATGTGTTCTGTACAAATAATCGTTATAGTTACGATTTGTTGATTGTCTTTAAGTACCAGGAATAGCATGGGTGTGACTTATAAATATCATTATCCTGGTGCTAGGTAAATATAGTATTCATTGAAAATAGTAAGGCTCAGAGAAAAGAGGCATAATACAGGATCATCATGATAGAAGCAGCTATGATTACATATCAGGCTGTTTTGCATTTACAACACTGGGCTATTTGCCTTTAAAGTAAGGGTTTAGTGTGTGATTTCATTCTGAAAATAGTAAAGGGCTTCCACAGCACATGGCACAAAGTGGACCCTCCTCCTGACTCTACAGAAGTGAATCACACAAGAGCACCTGTAAGTCCAAATTTCTCCAGGATGAGACAATGGCAGGGACCCTGAGCCCTGGCAGGGCAACTGAATGCATCTGAAAACTCCCTTACTCACAACAGTGAAAAGGGAGTCAAGTGTGAACTTTCCAAGCTTCAGAGATAGTCTCAGGCCCACTGGGGATAAGCATAAATCTTCAAATTTATCTAAAGTTGAGCAAATTCACAATGACAAATGTAACAGCTCCTCTAAATTGAAGTTCATCGCTTGGCAGTTTGAGAGGCTTGGAGGAAGTGCCAGCAGCAAGCACTTGGAAGGAAATAAATCTCCAGATTCTCTGAAAACATAGGGAGTTACTGTGGGAGACATATGGAGGGTCCCATACTGCATGGAAGAAGAAAGCTTACAAATGTCAGCGTTGGAGCAGGGATGTCAGAAGGATTTCAGCAGTCCACGCTGAACTGTGAAAAGAACAGGAAGCTGGAGGTACCTGTGTGCCATGGAAAACAAATTATTCTGAACCTGTGCTGGTTCTTAAAGGAGTGAGTGAAGCAGGGTGAAGGGGGAGAAACTGTTTTTTAGGATCAGAACGGGAGTCTTTAGTCTAATAAGGTAACAGGTCAAGAGTTTCTTTGTTTATCTCTGTTCCATAGTACAGTGGTAAAAGTCTCTGAAGTGGGTGGACAGCGGAGAAGCGGTAGGTCCTATGTTTCCTGCAATCTCACTTTCTTCCACACACCAAGTATTAAATAGAACCCTAGTTGCGACCAGCAGTAAGGACAGTGTGAGACTCTGTGATTCACTCCTGCACAGCAAATATTAGCTATGGGTTTCCTCTTTACCACTTACTAAGTCACAAGGGCATGCAGGGGGACAGAATACACTTCTCACCTACACCCTAACCATACACTTCTGAATATAAAGTAATTTTCAAGACTTCACCCATCATTAGCCTAATTGTCATTTTAACTCCTTAACTAGGTCAAAAGTTTTGCTGCTGCATTCAAATGATCGAAGAATCCCCTGAGTGATCTTATCCCTCTTGAGAAGCCAGCACACATATCTGAGTGTGCAGTCTTTCTTTCTTAGCTTTTCTCTCCCCTTAAGTCTCAACCTAAAACTATGCTGGAAACTTTACTTCCATATAAACCTCAACTCTGCCTCATACTGAAAAAAAAATCCATTCTCTGACTCTTTTTTTTTTTATTGTAAATTATAACATCATAGCTAGAATTACTTAGTATGAACTGAAATTGGAATCTATACCACAGTCTCTTTTTAGACAAAAACCACTGATAACGTGAAGTACCACATTCCTTCCTCACTTTCCAGGGGATAGATCATCTTCTCTTCTCCTCCTGAAGGCACTGAATGGAGAGAGTGTGCCAACTGAGCAGTGCCCTGGTGGGCAAAGCCCAGCACCATGAGTGGGAGGGACACAATGGAACCATTAACTGTCAAGAGATGCTGTGAGACCTTGGGAAGGAAGCTGAATAGACCTAATATGAAACTGAAAACTTCTTGGAACTTCTGCAACTGAAGCCAATGAGACCATGCTGCAGAATAGACTGGATTTATAAGTCTATGAGCTGTTCCACAGCTGGGCATGCTCATACTGAGCTGGCGGACCATTTTCTTAAACAAGGCACAGTGCTGGTTTGACATTAGCTTAACAGAATAATTGTCAAGTGAAAAATAACGGCTGCACTGCTGGGAACCTGAATAATGACTCTCATAATTACTGATTTGGGGCCTGTATTTTAAAAAATAAAATAGCATTCTAAATACTACAGCCTTTGCAGTATCTATAGTCTGGTACAGTGTCTAAGCATGGAAAAGAATTAAAGGTATAATTAGTAGTTTATTTACATAATCGGTCAAATACTATTCATCATTTCTCTTATAGTCCTATTGAAAGGCAGTAGATAAACATGGGATGCTCACTTATTTTAATGCAGAAACCCCTGGAAAGTTGATTATTTAATTGTTATCAAAGCTTGATATTAGAACTGTCCTAAATGCCTTAATTGAAAAAAAAAGTAAGTGCAGTCAGCTGTACCAGATGCTAGAACTTCTCATGTTTGGGAAAAAAATTCATAGGAAATTTGTGATGGACAATTATATCTCCCAAGGAGTTGGTTTGAATTTGTGAAATATGTCCAAGCATCTATTAATTCTGAAAGCACGTACATGGCTAGTTGTCCTTCATGCCAAAACCATTTCAGGAGGTTGATTTGTATGAGGGACACAAGAATGCCATGAAGATACTATGTGGACCTATAAGAAGTGAAGAAAAGTTTCAAAGTTTCAATTAGACGCTGAGAGCTGGTGTATATTTTCATCATCAATGCAAACCCATTCTCCTATACCAAATGACAGTTTTCAAAATGAAACCAAGGATCAAATTAAAAACAAGATTATTCAAAGGTAGACATTAATAAGACGTATAAGTGTTTAGAAAGGGGGGATAAATCTAATGTTCCAGGGGCTCTAGACAACGTGGAGAACAGATTCTGAGTGTAACTGTGTTTCAAAAACAGTGTGGTTTCAATACCATGTTATGGGAGCCTCTTTTCTTCCTTTAGATCTTTCAAATGCTCGTATGAATATCAACCATTGTCTAATTCATGTCATCCTGACTTGTGGAGAAAATAAAAGATATATTCCTACAGAGATGCTCCCATGTAAAACTGGGTTAAAAGAGACAGTTGAGAGAATATAGGCCATTATAAAATTAAAAATATAGAGCATCATGGTTGTATGAAGTACACAATACTCTAACAGGTCTTCTGGGAATAGTATCCTATGACATGTATCCTGATGAGTCATTTTAACTTGATAAGGGAGTTCTACAGTCTTAAAGCAATGCTTCTGAATATCGCTTACTGTACTCATTGAAGAATGCTAATTTAACTTGACTTCAGCAAATGCTTTATTTTACTCCACCTGCATATGCAAGGTGTCTTCACCACTTGAAAACATGGCATAAACATGAAGATTACATGAGTGTGTGGTAAAGGATGTCTCAAATCGACATGTTCGCCATGACGCTGAGCATTAAGGAACCGGCTCTCAGTGTGAGGCAGCGGGTATCTCCTTGGAAAGATGTGACTGGAAGATATGAGGGAATAGACCTGTAATCCCAACACACAGGAAAAAGAGGCCAGAAGAGTGCAGCCTGGGCTACACAGGATGACTCTGTCTCAAAATAAAGTAAAACAAAATAACAGCACAAAATAAGGAAGTTATGGCTATGACTTGCTAAGAGGTGTTTTGTGAAGTAATAGCTTCATTAGTTCTTTAATCTCTCCAGAGCACAAGGTTTTGTCCATTCATTTTTATGTACTCAGTGCACAGAAAGTGACACATAGACCACCCTCAAGGAAGGTTAATTAAATAAGTAGGTTTTTGCACTGAAATTAATAATAATAATGACCACTCAATAAGAAGATCCCAGCAGCTACTTACTCATTGCGCTCAGGACTACTTACGTTATACAGCTTGTTGATTTAATCAGACATTATATAGGAGACCACTCCAATCAGGCACTTAAGGAATTTATAAGTCACTGAGTTGTGTATGTCATTTTAGGGTTGAGTTTAAATCTGAATCTCAATCCCTGATTCTCTCGACAAACTTGAAAGTTATTCTATGATCTGTCTTACATTCCAATACAAGACAGGCTGCAGGAACTTGAGATTGTGTTAGTGTGAGTATTTTAAAATATAGGGGAAGTCACAGGTGCCACATCGTGCCTACAGCTAGAAAAGCCCACGTATTGGGTTGCATTTGTACATCAGTGTTAGACGTCCATAAGCATGCATAGAAGCCCCATATTTGCTGGCTAGAGAGGTAGCTCTGGAATAGAGTCTTTGCCTTACTTATGCAAGGTTGTCCCTGGGTATTATTCGCAACAACACCAAAAGAGAGAGGTAGAGAGAGCAAGAGTGAGAACAAGGGAGAGGCAGATTAGAGCAAGACCAAGTATTTAAAAATAATTAAGTCACAGCACTTTTTAATCTAAAAATAGACTGAAAGTGAAAGTCAAGTTAATATAGCAATTTTCCTACATGTTGACCTGCGTTATTGGAGTTGTGGACATACCTGAACTGGTTGCTCTCAAGAAAATTTTAAGACAAAATAATGCAAAGCTAACAACAATCATCATGTTATGAGTCAGATAAAACATGTCCATGTATTATTTCTTCCTACCTTTGACTAATTTTATTTTTAATTCATTCTTTGCAGTGTGGTGCTTGTTTAAATGTATTAATTTCACAATTTTCACACTATGAAGAAAAGATCCAGCCACTACCTCAGATTCCAAGAAAGTTTGATTTATAACATATAGAGGGCAAATAAAAACTCACGAAATCTAAAAGATTAATCATAAATAGATAAATATGGAGATAATTATGTCTCCGTCTTGAATACTACTTTAAATTTATTCAAAGCACTCTTCTGTCCATTATCTCCTGAGGTCATTAGTGTGGTATTTACTGGAGAGGATGTAGTGTCTGCTTCATCTATTGTTACGAGCACTCTGTAACTCGTGATTCCAGCCATCTGAAAGCACAAACGGAAAGAGGCTCACTCCCCTTTAGCTCCTTCAGCAGGCTATCCAGTTCATCTGTTAGTGTGGGATTTCTCTGTCATCATTTCTTGGTGAATAGTCTGAGATTTTCATGCTAAAAGAATACATTGTCCAAGGCTCTTTATCGATTATACTAATTTAAGGTAAGTAAAAAGATACCAAAAATCAAGAGAAAATTTTACAATAAATGTCTTTTCTTTCAAGAGGTATTCACCATTCTCAGACAAACAACAGAAACTCTGAGTCATGAATGAATGAGTGAGTAAGTGAATGAATGGATGGATGAATGAATGAACAAAACAACAAACAAGTAAAGTAACCAATGGAAATCTTTGATCCCAACTTAATTTGCTTTAAATCTATCAATGCTTAATGAACTCTGCAGTTGAAAAGGCTAACTCAGTAAAATCACATCAGAGACCAGAGGACCAAAAGCCACTTAGTGCAACTCGTATACTGTCCAGACCCACTGAGACCATGATATCTGTGTCACTCTGCAATAGAAATGTCACAGATGCACACAGGGATACATTCCTGTCGTTAACCATGAGAGGCAGCTCTGAGGAAGCCGTTTCTTTTTTCAAAGATAAAGTTTTAAATGCAATCAAAGGCAATTTTCTTTCTTTCACTTCCCAGTAAAGGAAATCCAGAACCACAGGTTGCCCAAACAGGTTACTGTCACTCTTTTTGTTTGTTTATTTTATTCCAACCAGAGCTTTATATTTTCTCAAAGTGGAACCTGGGCATCACAATTGCTGATGGACAGATGTCATAATTGTAGTAGATGTCATAATTGGGGTTGTTTGTTTATATTGTAGTTTTCCATTAATATCAGGTTTTCCTCTTAATTGGCCCAACTGCCTAGGAAGACAGACCTAATACGCAGGCTAACTAAAACCAGGCATCCTTCTGCCCTGTGCCAAGCAGTGGGATGAATAATGAAAACCCACCTTTATTTTAATTCTGAATGTCCATCATGCCATAGGACTAATGCACTCATTTATTTAGCCATTCATTAACTCATGAAGCCATGTTCCCTGTTGGCTTCCAGGCCAACATTGAAGTAACCCACATATGCATCTCATAATATTATGTGATGTAGACATGATTAATATCTGAGGTTAAATACATTCAAAGAGACACAAAATGATTCTAGGTGAATTGAGACCATGACATTGATGCTTTAGGGGAGAAAGACAAATATTCAGAAAATTAAATTACTTTCTGGAGGACCAAATCCTTAAGACTAGCTGTCAGGTGCCTCTTGAAGCTGCTCAGTGACTGACTTGAAGTCCCTGACCACATGAAACTGTATCCTTCTAGGTTTCAGGAGGGTTCTGTGGAAATACTGTCCATAGAAAAGACAGTCCTAAATTCTGGCCTTCAATTGCCCTCCCCCACTGTGCTGCCATTCCTGATCCTTTGCAAAACTTTAAAACACGTCAACATCCCTGCCGCAGTAATTATTATGTGTGGTGTCCATATGTCTTATATACATTATCAAGGAGTGATTATCCCAGAAATATACTTTTAATCATACAATATTCTATGAGAGAGAAAGTGGAGGAGAGGTAGAGAGAAATATGAAGGAAATTATTTCAGAATTCTTGTATTACAATCCCAGTAAACACACAGGTGGGTAAATAAAGCAACAGCAGCGAGGACAGACATCAAGGCTACTTTGATCCCTTAGAGGAACATGTCTGAATTCATAGCACATAAAAAAACGCACATTGCAAGGTAAGTCTAAATATCTTAGTCAATATTGGAAAATCATTGAGAACTATCAGAAGAAAACCAGAGCTGGGGATGAAAATGTGAAAGAGAAGTGGACCAGTGGCAACTGCTCCACAGAGGGACCAATTTACAAATTTTCAGGCTACCCAGTAAGACCTGATGACTACGGAGAATGAAAGCTTTCCTAAATTGTTTTATTTGTTTTCTGGTTTGGAAAGTGAAATGTTCTTCTAACTGCTACAAAGTAGTGCCTGCTTGTCGTGACCTTGAAGGTTTCACAAATCTTCATTTCAGACTGGATGTCGGACCAAGATGGAACAACTTGAATGCAATGGGTAACTACCAGAGACCTTAGCCTAGAAATCAAATTACACAAAATAGTTAAAGAAACAATCAGAAGTTAACCCAAATTGTCCTGGGTTTTGATTAGAGTGAGCAGTAGGCTCACTGGTTTTCAATCAAATAGCAATGGCTAAGGCTCATGCAACATTTTCACGGGCTTGAAGTGCTGCTAAGACTCTCTGATGTAGCATCTCACTACGTTTTCACTTTTTGGAAGAAGGTACTGATGCTTCCCAAATGGCTTATTTCAAACCATGCAGCTGGGTTGAGTTCAGGGATCAACCTTAATGCCCCATTTTCTACGAGGAAGGCCAACAAGATTACTTTTCTTATTTGTTTCACCCTTCCCAAATTTCAACCAAATTAATGAAATACTTTGGAATCTCTACCTCCAATGTACAGAGCTGCACTTATGTTTAACCTGCCTTCTTTCTGCTTTCCTTTTCGTGCTCATCATGTAAAGTGGGAGTAGCATCACTGGGCAGTTGACTGAGAAGAGAAACAGAATCTCATTGTGGCTGTATTTTGGCTAGAACTGCATAGCAGAGAGGACTGGCAGGCTCCCACCTGCTCAGTAACCTTCCACATCAAGCTCTACAGACTGCACTTGGCAAGTCTCTACGAGTAGACTGGCTTCTTGAATGCCCAAAAGGCACCATGAAGTCAAGGCTGTTCCTTCTTGTCAATAAAAGATGTGGATGAGTTTGCTACAAATAGTCCTAGGCTTTTTGATTATGTCACCTCATTTGGTACAAGTAGTTTTATGGCCACTCTTCCCATGGGGGACAGAGGTTCAATGTACAATACATGCTCCTCTGGATCACCACTTCCAAGAAAATGTTTCCTTAATGAATTGTGAGCCATGTATGTATTTCCTGAAAAAAAAATGTGGCTGGCACTGGCTAGGTCTACTGAGAAGGCTCCAAGCAGCATGTCACTCAGATGATTTTGACAATCATAAGACAACACAGAAGACAAGCACATTTCTGCTACATGTCTAAGAAGAGCAAAGAAAAGCAAGATTCTTGGAGCACTGGATGATCGACCTAACTTTAGAATGTTCTTTCTGCGTTAACAACTCTACCCTGGATTAGAGTCACAAAGAAGGCATGAAGAAGGCTTTAAGGATATGTATCACTGACTTCCTGGGCCCTCTATCTTGAATAAAACCATTGTAATTATTTGTGACCCTTTTATCTGTTACCAAAATAGGCATATTGATGAAATAATTTCTTTTCCTTTAATTATGGGGCAATGTAGGGACAGTGTGTGTGTGTGTGTGTGTGTGTGTGCACACGAGAGAGAGGGGGGAGGGGAGGGAGAGGGGGAGGGGGAGGGGATAGGGAGAGGGAGAGGGAGAGGGAGAGGGAAAGAGAGAAAAGAATGAGAACACTGGCCAGTTGACTCTGTAATTCGCAGACAGCAGACAGGAGGCCTAGTGACACTGCATCCCTACCCCAGACAAGCTAGACTTCCATGTATCTCTCATTACAAATTCAAAGGATTCTTGAGGCTAGAAGGGAGCTTAGCTGGTAATGTGTCTGAGTCCTCAGGTTTGATCTTCAGCAGCACATAAAGTAGATTTAGCAGTGCAGACCTGTAAACCTAGCACCCAGGGGATGGATGCAGTCACCCACAACTTCCCAGGGAGTACAAAGCCAGCCTTACACTATGTAAGATGACATCACAAGACAAAACAAAAAAGATCCACCAGTCTGCTTCGTGCTAGAGAATATGCTTCATCTAAGGGAGATCTACAACCCTGAAAAGAAAAATCTCTGCGTTTCCTGGAAAAGGTACAGCAGAGGCAAGATGCCTCAGAAACAAAGTCATATCCCAAATTCTACAGCTGACCATTTTACAACTCCCCACAATAAGTGCTACAAGTCCCCTAGGAAGATGACTACAATTTCCACGTGAACCACTTATCTCCAAGCATATCCCATCTGTAGCCCCACCCAACAGGATAGAGTAAGGTTAGGGGGACTGGGTAGGCAGAGGAGCAGGGTTAGGACAGAGTAGGACCACTGAGTCATCTAACAAATTATGATACTGTGGGTATTTTCCATTAGAGTTGATCCCAGTACACCCTAGAGAACTGAAAAGTATTCTTGAACACCAATTACGACATGTGCATTCTTGCGTCGGCCTGAGAATTTAGCACTCAACAAAAACTCTATCCACCTGGAGGCAGCATTAGCATAAGGGGCAACGGACAAGCAACAAACTCATATTGCAGGACTGGGGTAACTCATGGCAAGGACAATTTATAACTGCAAGGATCCTCTAACGACACAGATAAGGACTGGGATGTGAGGCTGTTCCAGTGAAGGCTTAAATCACCTTGGAATGGAATATTTCTTACTGTTTAGCATGGATAATTCAGGAAAATTTTCTACAAATAACAAAAAAAATCTAATAGGTAAGTATTATTTTCCTACCAGAAATGCAAAGAATTCTGCTCCCTGGCAGTTATCAAGGGGAAAAAAAAAAACCTCAGCTTTGAGCCCAAGGACAGCCAGATATCTTCCCAGCCTGGTGCACGGCGCCTGCATCCAGAATGGGTTAAGGTGGTACGGCTTGCGAGTACCACATAAACAGCATGTCAGATGTTCTAGGCAAGTTTCATCTTCTCTGTATCCCAGTCCTGGGCTGTCAATCAGCTGTCACTGGTCCGCACATCAGCCGGGTGCGCACATCACCAGCCTGTCGGCGAGACTGCTGATGAGACTCGGCTCCAGCCTGTCAATCATCTTTGTTTCTCTTCTCCACTCGGGAAATATTTTGGCTCCGAGAAACAAAGAAACCTGGGCAATGATGGTTCACAGTCAAGAATTTCCTCCTGTGCATGGACATATGACTTCTCACTAGCACAGATCCTGCCTCACCCTGGGTGATGTCTGGATATCGGATCAACAGAGGGAACAGTAAGAATCTGTTTTGTTGGCACAGGCTTTAAGACTGTAATTCTAGTTAATTCTAGTTCTCCGAGCAGACCCTTCCATAGTCTCCTACTGGCAAAGCCCAGGGACATAAAATAATGATAACTTGAAGTTATCTATGCTCTGCCTCAGAAAATAAACAAACAACTGAATGAAAAAACAAGCCAGCTTGGAGGGTGATGACTGCTTGGTTAGAAATTAGCCACCATTGGCTAGGCAGATGGGGAAGAACAAATTGCTGGACCGATGAACTCACTTAGTTCCTTACACTCTCGACAATGCTGCTCTAGAGGCTGCACTGGCTTGGGACACTCACAAGGAAAGAGTAGAGTGTCTATGAAGTGGAAATACCAATGTGGCACAAGACATTTCCATAGATCATTGTCTGGCCTACAGCCCATCTCATTCAAAAGAGCCCACAATACCAAAATCTAAATAGATTCCCTAAAATAAGTTACCACAGGATGACAAACCTATGATGGTTGACTCTCTCCTTTGCTACCCTACCGAGTCACCACATGTGTATGTTAGCACAATAAATTGATTTGCCACGCTATAGAATGAGATAATACTAGATTCTTTAGAAACACCCTTATAATAAAACCAAAGACACATTATTCCGTTGTGGAACATATTGGGCTGCTGTCAGTGTTTTGAGCAGTGTTTATCATGAGCATATCCTCTATTAATTGTCAAGAGCTCTGGACAGACTGTTTCATGCTACATAAGTTCCATCATCACCATCATGATCTGGGACTGTTTTCCCTTCTGACAGGTTCTTTCACATGAGTCCTGCTGGTTCTGAAGGCATGTCTCTCTCTCCGATGTAAGTGAACATTAATTGTGTTTGTGTTGATGTATCTACCGCTCTTGCTCTGATAGTACAACCAGCAAATCTGATGCCTGACAAGTTGCCTGAACCTAATCAAGACAGATCAGCTGTTACCCAAGGTGCCACCGGCTGTAATTTTGGGATCCTTACAGAGTTATCACTCGCCAGAAAGACAAGGAACTATAATTCTGTCAACACTAATCCAAAACTGTGCGTTCAAAGCGGCTATGGCTTCCCCTGTGCTAGAGAAAAGATAGCACTTGTCAAATAAATACCTGAGATCCCGGATAAGCAGGAATAAGAGGATGGGGATGATACTGTGATGGTAAGGGATTTTATTTATTTTTTTAAAGGAAACCTTCACAAGCAGAAGCATGAACCCTCAGGCATAAAAGGAAGTAGCTGACGAGACACATGTCAAACCCTTATCCTTTTGCTGTCTGCTTCTCACTGGGCCACTCGGTGCATATTTGTTCCACTCTCTAAGTCAGCAAATACCCTAACAGTCTAAGCCTCAGAAGGGAGTCTCACAGTGGTGACTTGGGCTGCCTCTCCTAACAGTACCTTGGTGGGAAGCAAGCACACAGTTGGGCGGCGGTACTGTTGCCAGGCTGTCAGCTTAGCATATTATATTCAGACTCCTGTCGTTTCCTTGTAGCCACAAACTAAGAGGGAATATTAGGAAAAGAAACTTCTTTCTTACTGTATCGCTTTGGTCCATCTTCCAAACAAAATGAAAGTGTTAATGTGGCGTCATCTTCGAAAAATTCAGTGGCAAATGCATCCCACCAGAGATTGTCACTGTCCTGCAAAGAGACAGGTCATTTATTTAACAGGCATAGGCAAAAGCAGCAAATATTTCAATAAAGACAAAGAATTGGGTGTGTGTGTGTTGGAAGGTAACAAAGAAAACAAACAAATAAACAAACAAACCCAAACCATGGTTCCTTTACGACACGTGTGTGAGAATTCTGGGAGGAGGTGGGTACTGTATAGTCACTGTTCAAATTAATTACCTCAACTGTGGAGCAAACTCCAGTTCCCTAGACAAAGTAACACCAACCCAAATATTAATTCTTGAGCAGACATTTAGAGAAAATTTTAAAATGGGTTCTGCAGTGCAATGTCTGTGTGTTTATGAAATGGTGTTTGTTTTGATATGAGTACATTCAAGATTATGACTTTAGTTGCTTCCTTTTGCCATCTGCTGTCTTAAGGGTCTATACTTAGCAATGGAAAACACAATTATTACAGCCAGGTTAAGGATGGGCTTTCTAAAAACTGATTTAATCAAATAGGCATATTTATGGTTTTTCTTTTTCATAATGATATCATTGTAATGGGCAGGCATTGAATCATTCACACACACACACACACAGAGAGAGAGAGAGAGAGAGAGAGAGAGAGAGAGAGAGAGAGAGAGAAGCAACTGTCTCATTCCTGTGGATTTTTGAAGAATATATTTAAGACATTAATTTGTTTGTTATTAAAACTATTGTGAAAAATAGAAAAGTTTAAGGAGAACACAGGCCATTCAGTAAGTCTGTTGCTCTTGTGTTGAATGTTTTTCCCTTGTTGTCTAAAAAATACTTTAGGAAGAATGCAGCTGAAAGCCACTCAACTAACTGCTGGTCCCCAGGGGATGAGGGGACGCACAGTAGAAACTGACAGAGTGTCCAGTTTAAAGAAAACTAGCGTTCAATTTACCCCAAATTCTTAAGCAAAATCTTTCTCCAAAGATTATCTGCTCTGGTGTCAGACTGGAGGAAAGATAGCTCCCAGCTGCCTGTCAGATGAGTCTGGGGGAATGGGGAGGGGAACCACTACTTACTAAGATCTTCTCCATAGTCCCCCAAGACTAGGGGACCTAGTGGAGGCACACCAACCTCCTAGTTCACCATTAAGCTGTTCTGTTTAAGAAAACATTTAAGTTGTTGTCACTGGAAGGCCTCAGGAATGAGGTCTCCATTCCTTACAAGAACAATTAAGAAGCCTGGGAAGATTGATGTTGCTCTCTCCTGCAGAAAGGAAGACACTCAGACAAATGAATGTTTCTGTCTCTTTCCTCTGGATTTCACCCAATAGCCACATTAAGGCCAATGCTTTTCTTAGGAAAACACAACAGTAAATACAAAGCAATCCCAGGACAGTGTGCAGACCCTCATTCAACCTACCACTCTGTTCTCCTTTCTTAAATCATTTTATTGATCATTTACTATGTTTGGTATCATATGGGTACACATCTGAATAAAAAAAATGGGTTCTTCCCTCAAAGTCCACTAGCAGAACACCAAATAAGCAATGTAAAGACAGCCTTGATCATTTCTGAGACATTCCCACCACACAAGCTCTATGTTATGGAAGTTTCTAGAACATTTAGAAAAGCCCATGAGCTTGAAACTAGAGAAATCGGTCTGAGAAATCAACCCTATTTGGAATGCTGAACTCTATGGTTTATCTGACTTTTACATTGCTGTATGAAAAGAAAAAAAGTCACACCCTAATGGTATTCAACACAGGCCAAATGCTGTTCTGACTCCTTTTCCTATCTTTCTATCCAATCCACAAATCTCTTATGTTTGTTTTTACTTTGCTCTCTTCTTCAGCACAGGGATTAGCTGTCTGAGATCAGTGCCTTTGTTTCCCTCCTGTATTCTGGAGCCTGCAGAATGGTGTAAGGCCCATGGCACTCTCCATAGAAGTAGTTCCATGAATAGATGTAGCTACTCATCCTCATATCATTTTCCGTGCTTTGCAACTGCAAAAGCTAAACCTTCAGTGGGAAATGTAACTTATCCTTAAGGAGGCATGCTCAAACACAGGGTGTCTAAGCCGTTTCTCTCCTTTTGTGCTCCTGTAGCCACACCTCCGTAACCAATTAGAGAAGAGAGAATTCCACATTAGGGAGAGAAGAAGGAACACCAAGAATATTCTGCCTTGGCTCTCCTTCTTCCTCTTGCTCTCTGCTTCATAGTGTAGAATTTGTTGGCACGACTCATGCCCAGGTTTGCTAGTTACTATATCATGGGTGGAATTTGCCCTTCATAGCTATTAGAACTTGGGTGGTTTAGCTGACTTTTTTAAAAGTGTCAAAATAATATCCACCTGGTGGTTTAGCTGTGAGAAACAACTAGGTTAAAGGCTTTAAAGTTCCCACAGACATAGAATTTTATGAAAATCAAGAAAATGTCATCTCTTTGCCTCTGTCTACCACCTCTACATCGTTTTGAGGGCAGAAGCCAAGCCATGTTCATAAGAACTGCATGGGAAAATGAATTCTATGGAACAATTTATGAATGAATCAAGATCCTTTTCGTGTTTCACCCATTTGCAGCCTGTATACCAGGCTCTAGCATTTAGTTAAAAGACCTGAGTGGAAACCTGACAGCCATGTTTTTGCCTTGCTCATTAGTTAGAAGTCCATAGACTGGATTAGGTCTCCTCATGCATTTTCCTGTGATTTGACTCTTAGTCTCTGAGATATCAGCTACAAAACAAACTAGTACAAGACACAGACAAAGGAGAAGCCCAGGTTGAAGTGAGACTGTTGGGATAATAGATTAGGCTTAGGCCAAAACAAGGTTGAGAACTGTTTATGAATAACCTTATGGATTCTCAACCAATCTTCCATGAGTGAGAACAGGGGTTGCATATGACTCAAGGAGGGCTGTCACTTGACTCAAACAAACTGTAGAAGAGTTGGTGTGCAAGGGTACATCAGCTGCATTACCCTAGAACAATTGGTGTTGTTACACGTCTTCCAAGAACACCCACTAATAGATATGGAATATTTGAGTTCATATTGCCATGCCCATAAAATACTGGCTCTTTTTGCTGACTGAGTTGGTAACACTTCTTATTGTACCCATACCTTACTGTAACCCAACCCAGGAACTCACTGGACAAAACTGTCCAGTGATCTTCAGTGTTTATTGACCTTTTGTTTTATAGCTGATTTTCAACAGTCATGAAAATTCTTTGCTATGTTTGAGCAACACAGTGTGCAAGATGGCCTAGTAGGTAGGGGTTCTTGGCATGTAAGCCTGACAACATACATTCAATCAATCCAAGAACCCACAATGGAAGGAGAGAACTGTCTCTTAAGAGCAGTTCCTTGACCTATACATGTGTAGCAGAGCCTAAACACTACTGTTTTCACAAAGGAACACACATGCAAATAATAATGATAACAATAATAGTAATATAGTTCTTAAGTTAAAAAAAATCTGTGTTACATTTTAAGTTAGAAACATACATGCAAAGTTTTTTTATTAATCTTTAATTATAAGGATATAAATATTTATGTAGGGATGAAAAAAGAACTGGTAGAAAACAGAAATTTAAAAAGAAAGAAAAGAAGAAATTTACTATTTATTAAGCATAAGACAGTCCTGTTTCGGCTGTTCATAAAGGAAGCTGTGCAAAAAGCCCACACATGGAGACCTGTGGGTTTAGAACAGGACCCATAACCCAGTGTTTCTAAATGTTTTACATGCAACAAACCACCTTGTATTCATAACTACCCTAATTGCTTCCAACAAGTGGAGCTTGTAGCCTTATGGGAATTTATGTCGTTAACCTCTGTGTCACCCTAACTTGAAAATATAAACTCTGTCTCTTAATGGCTTAATGACCTTCGCCAATCCACCTCTTCGCATATTTGTTGCTTTGGTAAGGAAATACTAACCCGGGTGGTCTGTGAGGCCTGAGAAGAAAGCTGCATGTAGTGACTGTTTGATAAACTCTGTTCTGGATATTATCTCATTTGATGCTTACATCATTTGTAAAGAAATCGAAAACCCCCAAATGTTAAGATACTCAATAAAACTAAACAACAAGACAGTGGTGAGAAAGTTTATACACAGGCTGTCTAATTCCAGATCCAAGCTCCTTTCCCTCCACATTCTGCTGAAATGGTGATTTTTTTTCACCTTGAAATGGATCACAGGAGTTAAGCCAATAGTCATCTGGCATGTGTTCAAGGATGTGTTTTACAAAAATGCTTCCTCCTCCAGCCTTTTATGGATTTGGGGACCCACATCCCTTCCCCTATTTCTTTTCTGGTACTGACCTCCTCTTTTGCTACCTACTACAGCTCCTGGGACCGAGTGGCAATCTTGTAAAATCAGTCTGGATATTGATGAGGCTAAGCCTTTCTAAAAATGGAAGATTTCAGCCACAGTGACCCCTGCTGAATGAAGTTAGAACCCTTTCCAGGATATCTAAGAGCCTGAACTGGTAGAAACTTGGCTCTTAGCTACATCAGGAATCATATGGTATGGTGTCATTCTTATGGACTGGGAAATCTGGCAGACATCAAATCTTGTTCTCCACTTCTGATTCCCCTTGGCTGCTGACTCGTGGCCTTGCAGCATGCATAGGCAGTGCTTAAGGAGGGGCCCTGGGCGTTGTTACCTTTCCATCTCTGACCAGATTCCTTCTTAGAAATGAGTAAAGAGAGATGAACAAGAAACTGGAATGGACAGGTGAGGTCCTACCAAGCTAATGAGCTTATTCCTGGAGTACTGTAAAAATCTGGGGATTCCGAGTGCAGAAGCTGGGGATGGAGGCAGTATTTATGTCAAGAATTGGTACCATACTATACCCTCTCCCTCTCCAACCCTCTCTCTCCCTCTCCCTCTCTATCTCCCCCACCACCACCACCACCACCTGCCAGGGACATAGAAAGGCAGGGCTAAAGTTTGCATTCAGGCAGAAGCTTCATAACCCTGTCTCTCACTCATACTGTCATTATTCTGGAGCAGGCTCTCAGGTATGCTTCCTTATAGCACATGAACACACTACTGACCACAGTCAAATGAGCCAGGCTTTACTTTAAAGATTAGAGAGCAGAGCACAGGATGAGGAAGATGGAGGCCCATTCTCTTGCACTGACAATTATCTAATGATAAACTGGATTCCTTTCTAATGAATTGAAATAAATAAAAATAAATGCCTAGGGTCTCCATATCATACATATATTTCTCTCTTTCCCCTGGGGGCAATTGTCTCCTAAAAATGGAATGAATCTTGCTAGCTCAACTCTAATTTAAATGGATACTTAATTACATGATACACAATTCTATTGTTTCCAGTGTTTTGTTTAAGTGCTAAAATATATTATTCTCCTTGTCTTTAAATAGGAATTCTTCATTATTGAATTAATACATTCATTTATTTATTAATTATAAATTATACATGTTATGAAGAAATATTATTTTTGTTTATTGTGTGTATGTGGAGAAGGGCCTCACAACTGCCATGACACATATATGGAGTATGATCTATGGTTCTTTTCTTCTTCCATGAGGTTCTCAGGGACTGATCTCAGGACAGGAGGCTTGCCAGCAGAGCTTTTACCTGTTGAGCTATCTTGATGGGACCACAACTTTAATTGTTTTGTTTGTTTATTTAGTCTATTTTGTTCTGCTGTGGAACCATACCCAGGTTTTTGTACATGCTAGGTCAAGCACTCTGTCAATGAGCTACATGCCCAGTCCTCAACTGTCTGTTCGGAGACCCAGCCACTTTATAGACAGGGATTCTTACTTTCTTATATTAGCTACACGCGAACGCATGAAATGAATGTATTAAACTTTATTTAAACATTTTTTTCCGCTAACAATCTCAAACATCTTGCCACCATGACTGGCAGTGCTACCGTGAGAACCTTGGTGGCAACATGTCTGTAAATGTGTAGGAGTTTCAGGGATCAATATCTGAAGTAGCCTAGGCTTGGGGAACATGTTGGGCTAATTCTTTGTTCCTTTGATTAGGAAGACCTTGGGCTTTAACTATTAAAGACTTCTAGTTTGATGGATGGGTGCACAGGTAGAAATGAAACAAAGAGAACCTTTTAGTGCTGTGTTTCTAAGTGAGATCAATAGAGAGTGCAATGGAATTACAAAGCAGACACTGGCTCTGCCAGGAGGAAGAGCATCTACATCTACGTGTCCAAGAAGACGCAACAATGGAGCAGAAGGATGATTGATAGCCGACGAAAAGTCTGTTCTTGACTCAAAGGGGAGGGCTATCTTACAAGCTCTGTTACTCAAAAAAGGGAGACATATCTTGGCACTGCCATAGAAAGCCCAAGTGCATCATGGTCCTGTGCAATGACCCTGAGGAGTGATGGAATTCCAGCCCCCTAATTCACATGCACATCTAGCTAGCTGTGCACCTGTCGCATGCAGCTTCTGTTTCAGGGACCTGCTTTTTCCCAGAAAACAGGCACTTTCCATCCATGCTGCTGCTTTTTATTTGAACTCTCTGGCTAGTGTTCAGTGGATATTTCCAGGTAAAAACTGGATTTCTTCCTCAAGTCTAGAAAGCTGTAACAGCATATAGCGACTTCCAGGCAAATAAACACAAAATTAACTAGGATGGAGGACTGGCAAGGGCAGTAATGTTGACAATCCTCATATATTTTAATTAGGTAAAAAAATACCTTCAAAGCTCCTCTATCCTAAATAATCCCCCATATGCATTTAAGTGATTAAAATTCTTATTTCTTTTGTCCCATTCACAGGTGAGCCCAAGTCCTACTGACAGCCAAGTCATACATCAGGATGAGAGACACATTCATGCCAAATAGCAGAAATGATCCTTAATTATATTTTAAAAAATCCACAGAGGTATTTGCTCCCATCCCAGATTCTTTCCCGTTCCCACTCTGTCCCTCTCCACCAAAAACATGATCTTGGTACTGGGGATGCCCCCCGGCATCTTTAGCTTAAACACTGACAGGTTACGGGGGATTTTTTGCCAGAGTAATTATTTTTCAATTCAACAATAATGAGAAATTACCATGGCAACCACTCATCACGTGGTACACATATATCCCCCCCTCCAAAGAATGAGCTACACTTAAAGCATCTGCTCCTTAAAAATGTGTGTGTTGTTTAATTAAACTAAACCAGGTCAAAGTAGAGAGTGTTATGTAGGGGTCTGAGAGAGGGGAGTGGGAAGGATGTTGAGTGGCTTTAGTACCTTGTGGTCTCGGCAGTAAGACTGTCTCATGACACCTGTCCTATGCATACATACTGGCAGCACTACAGTGATTTGTATCTTACCAGAATTTCAGTCACTCCCATTTGCACACATCAGCTAACAAACTGAAGACCAAGTAACCAGAGTCACCCTAGCATTTCTAAATGTCTTTGCTGGTCCTATTCTTACACTGAGATAGGAGACAGAAAAAAACTCTCAGAAACTGCTTTCTGTCTTACTTTCAGTATTGGATTTTTTTTTATTTTTTATTTTTTATCACAGTGTCTCACTGTGTAGCTGGGGCTCCTTATGTAGCTCAAGCTGGCCTCAAGCTCAGAGCGATGCTCCTACCTCAGCTTCCCCAGATATTGAGGTTATAGGTGAGAGTCACCATGCTGGCTAACCCTTTCTGAGCTCTTAATCTAACTATCTTTTCTCCTAGATTGGGAATTTAAAAATAAGCCATGTTTATTCAGAACACGTTAATAATAGTGGTCAACACCAAACTCTGTCGCTGCCACTGTTCTTATAGGTTCTTAAAGCCTGAAAGCAGACCATTTAAATACATCTCCTTACTGTGTCCATTTCACAGATAAATAAACCAAGGCTCAAGAATTCAACACCTGTGCATAGTTGCACAGTTATTAATTTCAAAGGAAGAATTCAAATTCGGGAAGTTCAGTGCCTACATTTGGACTCTCCGCTACTCTATAACAAAATAACCTCAGTTGCGTGAAATTCCAATTGTCATTAACTGTGCTCAATGTGAGCAGCTTCCCTGTCTCATCTCAAATGGACAACCCAAAGCAAGGCTCTCCACCACCCCTACAAGTTTGTGGCAACAGAGAAACAAAAGTAAAGAGGTTGGGCCATCTTCCCTTGCAAGCTCCTAACTGCAGAAGTGTGAAATAGTTAAAGGCAAGAATTTTAAAGCCCGTCTCTTCTTCCTATTCGTCTTCCTCCCCTTCCCCCATCTCTCTTTCTTTCTTATCTTTACATTTTAAGGGAAACAAAACCTTCCATGGTTTCATTCTTCTCAAATTATGAACTCTGATTTTGTTTATTCTCAGCTAAACTGGATTTTATTGGATGGTTAAATGTTTGCTATCAGCTTAACAGACATCCAAAAACTGCAGCTTGCCATGAGAGTGAACTGTCCCTGTCAACAGAACATCTTGGAATTTCACTCACAATGCAAGGCTTTCCATGGAGAATGGAGTTACTATATTCAACCCAATTCAAGAAGATGCCACTGCAGGAAAGAGGCAGAGTAAAACCACAGAAAGCCCTGGCTTGGACCCATATGCATCTTCAGTAAAAGACAGATCTGTCTTTTCCCCAGAAAATACCTGAGGAACTTATGCATTTCCTTTTCCAACTCTGACTCACCAAATCACAATTAATTATGAACATTCCAATAACAAATATTGTATTGCATCATCAGAAACAGTTGCGTGTGTGTGTGTATTTGTGTGGTGTATGTGATTTTACCTCTCCAAATTGAATCTTTTGCTACCAGACTTATCATAGTTGGAAGGAAATAATATTTGCTTTTTACATTTGGATTTCTGTCAAATTCTTATAAATTATACTTGTGCCTTGTGTTTTACAAAGACACAAGACACTTGGCAGGTGTGAAACCAACAATAACACAAGAACTTCTATTCACTACATATGGCCTTTAGTTTTCACAATATCTCTCTCAGGTTAGTGACTTCATTATCACAATTTTAGTCCTTAGGATATTTAAAAATGAGCCCACCTCCAAGAGGTATATAGTCTAACAAAAATAAACCAATACCAGGCATGAGAAACCCCTTTCAAGTTATTAGTAAGGAGACCCCAAGATACTACCAAATCAGTATATACCACTGTTGCCCTTGATGGTTTCTCAGAGGTTGAGTTATGTCCCCATTGCTGAAGACACCATGAACATCAGACACAAGCTCCAGAAGAGCTGATCTAGATCTAACTTGAAAAATCTCTTCCCAGAGGACTAGCTTTCATTGTACTGAATGACGATATACAAACTTCCAAGGGAAGAAACAACCAATAGCCCTACCCAGCTGTGTGCCTGTGAACCACAATGACAACCAGCATGGCATGACAACACTAAGGGAGCAATAGTGAACTTATATCTTGTCTGTAACCAACAGCTCTCTAATTGGACCTAGGCATGTTCAACAGGAAGGAAGTCATGCCTTGTACTGGAAACTTGACCAATTACCCGAGGCTAGTGAGGTTGTGGATCTTAGAGTAGAACTTATTACTGTCTTCCTACTAAACACATACAATACCTATCTGCATTTAAAATATTTATTTATAATAATATTTAATATTTATTATTTAGTACCCATAAATAAGTGTGGCTCTCACTCCTCAAAAAAATCTTCTCTTTGCAGCAGATGGAGATCATTACAAGAAACCACAACAGTCAAAATACAGAGAGCATATGATTGTGGAGTGCTCAACCCCAGTGGATGCATCTACAACACAATTCCTACATCTAAGACCCAGAAAACATCAACAGACATGCTAGCATGGTAGAGAGAAATCTCATGGGGCCTCACCAATAAACAAAGAAATACTGGCAATTAAGAAATTTAAAGAGCTAGGGAAAGAGTCTTCCCCAAGAATGGGCACCTTAGCTGTTTATTTAATGTCAACAAATCAACTCTGAAATACAATTAACACTTAATGGACTAGGCATACAGTAGATTGTGTGTGTGTGTGTGTGTGCGTGCACGCATATATGTAACAAATAGCCAAGACAGAAAGAAAGAAAGAAAGAAAGAAAGAAAGAAAGAAAGAAAGAAAGAGAGGGAGAGAGAGAGAGTGAGAAAGAAAGAAAGAAAGAAAGAAAGAAAGAAAGAAAGAAAGAAAGAAAGAAAGAAAAAGAAATCATGACTTAGAGCAGAGAAGGGAGTGGTAAATATGAGGAACTGGAAAAAGGAAATAGATGGAAAAGTTTGTAATTGTATTTTAATTTAAAAAGAAAAAGATCCAAAGTCCCAGGCCAATTAAACGGCAATGTGGGAGACTTACTGGGCTCTTTCTGTGTAATTCATTTTCTTATTTTATCCTTAAGCATAGAAGAATGCCATTTAGCCGAGAAGCACCTAAAGAAATGTTCAGCATCCTTAGTCGTCAGGGAAATGCAAATCAAAACAACCCTGAGATTCCATCTCACACCAGTCAGAATGGCTAAGATTAAAAACTCAGGTGATAGTAGATGCTGGCGAGGGTGTGGAGAAAGAGGAACACTCCTCCATTGTTGGTAGGACTGCAAGATGGTGCAACCACTTTGGAAATCAGTCTGGCGGTTCCTCAGAAAACTGAACTTAGCATTACCCGAGGATCCAGCTATACCACTCCTAGGCATATACCCAGAAGATGCTCGAACATATAATAAGGACATATGCTCAACTATGTTCATAGCAGCTTTATTTATAATAGCCAGGAACTGGAAAGAACCCAGATGTCCTTCAACTGAGGAATGGATTCAAAAAATGTGGTATATTTACACAATGGAGTATTACTCAGCTATTAAAAACAATGAATTCGAGAGGTTCCTAGGTAAATGGATGGAACTAGAAATTATCATCCTGAGTGAGGTAAGCCAATCACAAAAGAACACACATGGTATTCACTCACTGATTATTGGATATTAGCCCAGAACCTTGAAATGCCCAAGATGCAACTCACAGGCCACATGAAGCCCATAAAGAAGGAAGACCAAGTGGGGGTGATTCGGTCCTTCTTAGAAGGAGCAACAAAATACTCAAGGGAGCAAATATGAAGACAAAGTGAGGGACAAAAACTGAAGGAGGAGCCGTCTGAAGACCTTTCCACCTGAGTATCCATCCCATGTGCAGTCACCAAAGGTAGATGCTGATGTGGAAGTCAGGAAGTGCATGCTGATAAGAGCCTGATATGGATGTCTCCTCAGAGGTCTTCAAGAGTCTGACATATTCAGAGGCAGATGCTCACAACTAGCCATTGAACTGATCATGGATTTCTCAATAGAGGAGTTAGAGTGAAGACTGAAGGAGCTGAAAGGATTTGCAGCACCATGAGGAGAACAATAATACCAACCAACCACAGCTCCCAGGGTCTAAACCACCAGCCTGGGAGCACTTAGGTGGGGGGATCCAGGGCTTCAGCTGAATATGTAAGAGTGGAGGGCCCTGCTGGGCATAGGTGGAAGAAGAGAACCTTGACCTCATGAAGGCTGGATGCCCCAGGGGGTGGGAATTTTGAGGGTGGGGAGGTGGGAGTGGGGGGAGTAGATAGAGGTTACATCCACAGAGAAGAAGGAGGAGGGGTGAGGGGATTGGGGGTTCCGGGGTGGGTGGGGGATGGGGTAAGGGGACAACATAGGAAATGTAAATAAAACATCCAATAAAAAAAAATAATTGCAAAAAAAAAAAAAAGAAATGAAGGGGAGAATGGAAGCTGGTCAAACAGCCCTACTATTTTTGCTATAAATAAAAGCTGTCAAGTAACTGGTAAAAAAAAAAAAAAAAAGAAGAATGCCATTTAGCATATCAAAAATAACATACAGGAGACCCTATGTGAAGCTCTCTTGCAAATGATCCAGTGATGTGTCATTCTAGGTGTATAGGTCCCCTGTAGTTCTATAGTGGGGAGCACCAAGTATCAGATGACATCACACCCTGATGCACTAGAGGTCCTGAGTGGCAGAGATCCCATGGTGAGACATTAAGTGGACATACTGAGAAGAGCTCAGCATGGAATCATGGGAAGCATTTTGTCCTCCAGCTTATCACAGAGCAGAGGAGAACATCTTTGGGAAAACTTGACTCAACAGCTTTTTTTCCGTGACCCACCCAAAATGTATCAGAATAGTTGATCAAATCACAGAAATCTGCACCCAACATCAGAGGGCTATGCCAGGACGGAGGCCTCAGAATGCCATTAGAAAAGAAAGCCCAACTGAGTTTTCTTTGGGGTGGGGGGAAAAATGAGACCATTTTGTGCAGAGAAAAAGCCTATAATAGAAGAACCTCAATACATCTTGATGGTGTTCTAATGCCTCCTTTCTGTTCTCTTTGCAAGCTCTTTCACTGGGTATTTTACCTGCATGATACCCTAGTCTTGCACAGTTCTCAGCTTCCCTCCAGGACTAGTGACATACAGTTTCAGCTGGCTGCTGACCCTCTGCTAAAGAACACACGGACCTCTGACTAGTCAGGGCTGCAGCCAGGCCTTCTCAGTTGTAACTCCACTCTAATCTTTTGACAGTCTCAGACTAGGTCCCTCCCCTCAGTCGTCACTGCTGCTCATTGCCTTGAGCATATAGACGTGCAGGCCTGGGACTTTGTCTGATGCTCAGTCTCATTTTCCTTCCCTTCACAGCTGAGACTTTGGCTTTTCCCGTAGACTCCATCCTCCTGTCGTAGGCCACACTACCTTCTACAGGGTGCTGTGGGCCAGTTTACCCTTCTGCTGCTCCATGTATATTTCCCTGAACTTGGTGTACCTCTCTGTTCCTTCTCAATCCAATCTCAGGTCCCTTGCCACTTCAGATCATCCAGCCCATAGGACCCAAATCCCTATAGTATCAGCCTGCTTTCCTCCAGGGAAGCATACATCTTATTGGTTTGTTGTGTATTGTCTTGTCTATGAGAAAACGGTTCACAAGACCCTGTTTATACTTTACTATGAAGCATAGGATGAGTGCTAACTAAATAACTGCCTGGATAAACGAATATACAAGAAGCGTGATAAATAATAAAAAATATGAAATGATAAAAAATAATAAAAAATAAATTCATTGAAGAGAATATTCTAATATCCCTTTAAACTTCCACAGGGCATTATTTAAAGCAATGTTTACTTATGGCTTATAGTCCTGCAGACGTATTTGTACCCTATAATGTAAAACAAAGAAGACTAGCCAGAGAGGCAGAAAGGTAGGATAGACTGAAAAAAAAAACTGCAGAAGTGCACATGGGAAGTTCTAACAGAGTATTGTTAAGCAGGAGGGTAAGGTGGTGAGACCCCACTGTTCAAGGTACACAGAGGCTTGGCATGGTCCAGTTCGATGCAAATACACAATAGAGTACCAGGGGCTTACTAGAATCTTTATTCCATTGAAATATTTAAATAAATACATGCCATGAATTAAAAGAATTAAAAATATTCATGCCCTTTGACTCAGTAATTCTATTCCTGGGAATCCATCCAAAGGACATAATCCAAAAATATGTAAATGCTTTGTACGCAAAATTATTCACCATGGGAGTACTCATAATAGAAAAAAAAAGCAGGAACAATGTGCTTATTTTACCATGAAGGAATAATTCAAGAAACTATATGGACACTAAAAAGAAAATAGAAAATTCTAAAATATTGCTTACATACAGCTTATAGCATCACATCAGTATTTGGACACTGTAATATGAGGTGAAAAACACTGGAGGTGAGGCAGAATGAGAGAACCGAATGGAAGCAGAGTAGCAGAGTCACTGTGTAGTTTATTTACTTATTTAATTTTCAGTAAAACCATATGTTGGTAGACAGGTAAAGAAACAGGATCTCTAAGACTCTGCTTCTCATCAGTGTCTTAAAAACTCTATTCCTCTCACCCACTCATCTCTCTGACGTCACCAATCCTAGTAGCCTCTTGACTTGAGCTCTATATCTTGCAGAGGCACTATGCTTGTCATTCCTTGTTATAGTTTGTGTGAAATGTCGTGTGTGTGTGTGTGTGTGTGTGTGTGTGTGTGTGCATGCACGCGCGCATGCACTTAGTGTTCAGCAGGAGGCACTGCTTGGGAAGGTTATATATCCTGTAGAATATGAGGTTTAGCTGGAAGATGTATTCAGTAAGAGCAGGCCTTTAAAACTTATGCTGATTTCTGATTTGGGTCTAGCTGTTTACTTTTTCGTCTGCTGTGATGTGGGAAAAGCTACATTTTAGGTTCCTGTCATCACTGTCCACGCATCCCCAGCCACTACCCCTTTCCTGCCATGATGAACTACACACTTTGAAACTGTGAGCTCATAAGCCCTTCCTCCCTTAAGTTGTCTCTGAAAGATGTTTTGTCACAGTGATGAGCAAAGCAACTCATATACCACAAATCAAACAGAAAGGATCCAATGTCCATTGTCCTAACTCAAGGCAAATCTTTGACTTGGCATCCAGGGTCAAAGAGAACTTCTACATGGTGAAGTACTTCAGTGCCTGGTAATTGTGTGTTAACTCTCAGGCCTATCTTGGGACTCTTTCCCAGAAGAACCAACGGTCACCTTTGAAAGGCATTAACACAAATGCATCATGCATCACACACACACACACACACACACACACACACACACATACATACACGCAGAGGGGGGGAGGGAGAAGAGAAGGGAGGAGGAAGGAGAGAGTACAAATGTGTTGTATTATCTTAAGCTATATAACACCTGTACAGTAATTCTTTCTGTAAAATCTCTCTTCATTATTCACAGATAGCTTATTGCTGCTGTCCACACTTGCAGGGATGGGTGTGCTCCACACTGCCTGTCCTCACCCCACCTCAGCACGACCACTACTCCCTTCCCATTGGTCCACATAGGATTGTACCAAATAACTTCTGCCTGTACGAGGTAGAGCACCTGGGAGCCAAGAACTATCCTTTCTGCACCTAATCAGTTTTCTGAAAGAGATCAATGCTAAAGATGAAATATCCCATACAGCATCTCATTTGTTTTATTTGTGCCTTGACTCAAGGAAGTTAGACAATTTGCTCGAAATTACCCAATGAGCAAGTACCAAAGCCATAACACCCAATAATGGCCCAACTTCCAATGAGTGTACTTCTATTTTGAATAAAATTGTGTTTAACAAAACTAAACATATTTACACATGATAAATACATATGATAAATAACATACAACAAACATGTAAAGATCACCTACTTGTTCCTATACTTTATGTTTGCATACCAGGGTGGACAATAAAAACAATGATGAGAATTACTAGATCTTTTCTCTGGAGGAGGAAGAGTGCATTGCTTTCCAATACTCAGACTAAAAAGATAAGCAGCACTAGAATTTAAAAAAGAAGAAATGAAGTTCAGGAAAGGTCAAGACGTTCGAGAGAAGCCACTTGTGAATGAAAGCAAAATTCAAATTCACAGCCTTGGGATCGCTAATTTTGCATGTTCATTCAGTTGAGCCCCAGGTACTCAGATACTTGGGTAATGCTATTTTGAGTATGTCTATGATTGCATTTTCAATGTTGTTAACACTTGTTAACCTGTACTAAGTAGACCTTGTCCCTGTGAATGGACATCACCAAAGCAACTAAAGATTGGATAGAACTAATATTCTGTCTAAGAAGTAACTCCAGGGCCAAGGTGGCTTAGTCTGTAAAGGAACTTGAGTTCAAACACATTTAAAAGCCAGGTGTAGGGGATGGAAAAGGTGTTCTAGAGGACCTGGTTCAATTCTCAGCACTCCCATGGTGGCTAACAACAATCTTTAACTCCAGTTACAGGGAATCTAAGTGGCAAGCATACACATGGTGCACAGGTATGCATGCAAACAATTTACCTCTGCACATAAAAATAATAATGTAGCCAGGTGTGTTGGTGCTGGGGAAACAGAAACAAGTAGACTTTGGGGGCTTATAGTCTAGCCATTCTGGCCTACTTGGCAGGCTCCAGGCCTGTGAAAGATCCTGTGTCAGAAAAAGAAAGAACAAGAAAGGGAGAAGGGTGTTTTTTTTTTAAAAGGTATACAGCATCTAAGGAACAGCATACATATGCATGCATATATAGGTGCACACATATGTATGCATCAACATGCATGAACACAGACAGACAGACAGACAGACAGTCAAAAGCAAGGGTTTCTACCTTTCTGACTGTTTCAGATTTACCTTGCTTTGCCTCGCTCATGTATTCCAACTCAACATTATTGGACTTTGTCTCTTGGACATCTGGTTCTCTTGAGTCACCTGCAGATTTGAGGATTTATCCATCTCCATAATACTATGCACCAAATCCTTATCATATAGATACCTTCTCTTAGATCTGTTTCCTCGGAGAGCCCTAACACTGTGGTATGCGCTGAAGCCCTGGTATGTTACCATTCTTGGTATTAAGTAAAAATAGAGCTATTTTCCTCCAGGTAAAGAAGCAGCATTAATTATCAATAGTGTGTGGCAAGGGACTCACTAACACATTTCACTACATGTTATTTGTTTTGTTCCAACATCTCTGAAGCAGCTTTTATTCCTATTTGTTTACACGTTAGAAAAATCACACTGCAGGATGGAAACAGGAAGGGGAGCAGCTTGGGAGTTTCAGGAGCCTGGCTGCCTCTATAGTTCTGACCCCCAACTGTAGTTCTTCCTGTGTAAAATGCCAACAGCATGAACCTTACCGGCCCTAGATGTGTGAGGTTCATGTGACATTGGTTGAGGTTTGTTGCTTGCAGTGCCCCTTTTTCCCAAACCACAAGAAGAAAAAAAATTCAAAGGAAGCAGGCTTCCAACATGATGACCTGGGTTTGATCCCTGGGAGACACATCATGGAAGGAAAGGATATACTATGTTGGCTTCATCTGTTCCTTGTCCAGCCATTGTAACAGAAGGTTAAAAATGATTCCCAAGTAATAAAGGGAATATACTACATGATCATAGAAGCTTGGAGAGTAATTCCAGTGCAGGAGCAAGTGATTACACATTGCAACTAATTAAAACTAAAAAAATAAATTAAATAAATAAACAAAAAAAAGCTAAGGGAAAAACAAACACAACCAAAGACCCCTCAATTCCCTTAGAAATGTTATTTAATAAAGCAAACTGCACTTCCTATAGAATTTCAGTCTAGGAACATTTTGGCCACAAAGAAGCAATTAGAGACATCTATGATTTTAAAAAAGACACCAAACCAAGGACAAGCACGATGACTTTGTAACAAAAGGCCATTTCTCATATCCCCCAACACCAAACCACAGGACACAGAATGGCTGAAGGGCTTGTATACTGGCACATGGCTAAGATCAGCCGAGACAGGAGTCCCAGAAGTCAGCTCTGCCTTGCCTTTTTGCTAGAACACAAAGAACATAAAGCTTCAAACAAAGTAAAGGCCAAGCATAAGCTGCCAAGTAAGGACAGCCTCCATGGGTGGCCCCTCTGGCCCTCTATGATTTAATGAGAAGAAAATGCAAGGTCTGGCTTTGCTCTCTTTGGCCTTGCTGAGAAAGTGGCCCCATTGCTAAGGCTGGATTTGATCAAGGCTATGTCCCCCCTTGCCAGCCATAAACATCTAATGTAATTTTCAATGAGCAGCATTCCTCACAGTGGAAGCACATAAGTCACTTGCCTGCATGTTGGAGCGCTTCTTGCTACAGAGGATGAGGAACAGGGCCAGTCTGTCTCACTAACATTCTTCCCTTCCCCTCAGCCCTCTATGCTCCTTGCTAGAGTGATCGCTTTCTCTTTTCTAAATACAACATGCTAACCTTTTCTTCTTTGGGGGCCAGTGCTTATTTGGCTTGTCCTTCACATCTTGAAGATGTGTCCTCTTTAATGATTAAGGCCCAGATGCAATGTCATCTCTGAGAAGAAGCCTTTCTCAGCACCATCTAGCTGAGGTGGCTGTAGTGACTGTCCCCTCATCCTGATTTATTTCCTTTTAGGAGTTTAAAACTGTTCAGACAGATCTGTAGTACTAGCATGCTCACGTATATTTGCTGGTTTAACCTGACGCTTCCCTCAGCCTAGGCCATAGACTTTTGGAAAGGAGTTTTATGCTTTCTTTGACTTTCCACTATATTCCTAACTCCTTCCACAATTTCTGACAGAGAATGGGTACTTGATAATATCAGTAGACTGGCGGGATGGTTCAGTAGGTAACAATGCTTGCCACTAGACCCACATGTTAGAAGGAGGGAACTGACTTTGACATGGGCACATGCGTATATGTGGCCAGACACATAAACACTTACAGTCCAAGTAAAACTGTAAAATAAAATAAAAATAATATCAGCAGGAGACTAAAAGGATGCCTCAGTGGCTCAGTGTGCACTGTTCTTTCAGCGCACTCTTTTCAGTTTCCAGCACCCACATCAGCTGTCTTACACACGCTTGTAACTCTGGCTTCGGAGGGATGAGATGCTTCTGACCTCCACTTATGCTTGTAGTCCCGTGCACACACATACCTTCACACTGACACATACAGCCACACAACCCAAACTAAAGTGAATCTTAGGAGAATAATATCAGTAAAATTAGATGGAAATGTGGATTGGTTGTGGTTTTTAAGGCCTTAGAAAGTCTGCTGTAGCCAAGGCTCTCTTTCAGTTTCTCTCCCCCAACCCCTCCAATCTAGAACTGTGGTAGTGAGTGTGAAGTCTTTTTTCTATCCAGGAGGAAGTCAGATCAGAGACAGAGGAAAAATAAGGAAGCGTCCAGCAGATCAGCACCAGGGGTTCAGCTTGTGTTGGTCTGAAGGAGGGGCTGGGGCTAGAGGTTCCCACTGTAAAATACTGGGCAGGCAGTGCCCCAGAGGTGGTGTAGTGATGTGCCTTAATCTTGTACAGTTTAGACTGTCACTCCTCTCATGCTGAGGGACGAGTATGTCAGCAGGAATGGATCTTACAAAGACCTTACAGGACACATCTTTTCCCCAACTTCAGGACACTGCTGGCTGTCCTTGCTATCTCTTGACTTCCAGATGTATCATCCCATTTCCACTCAACCGTGGTGTTCCTGTGTGCACCTCCGTGAGCCTGCCACCTCCTCTTGACATTTATCCTCCTCCTCTCTTCCTTCCTCACTTTCCTTCTAGCCCTACTGAGTGGACTCAAGGCCTCATTCTCATACATGGTGAGAGTTCGCCCCTGAGTTACACTCTTACGGCTGTTTTCTTCTCTTATAAGGATGCCAGTCACCCCGGCAAAGAATGAAGCTCAACCTTGGCACAATCCCAGTCAGAGAGTAGGTGCTTAGTAACAGTTGAGTTGAGACAGGCAAGATGGCTCACTGAGTAAAGATGCTTTCTGCTGGTTCATAGCATGTATGAAGCTCTGAGTCCAATCCCCACTCTCACATATAATAAGGTGAGATGGTGGTGGTGGTGGTGGTGGTGCAAACATGGCTGTCATTTCTAATACTGGAACTAGACACAGGGGAATCAGGAATTTAAAGGGCATACTCAACTACATAGAATATGAGAGTAGCTTGGGCCACATGATATCCCTGAGACTTTGACTCTAAAAAGCAAACAACAAACAAACAAACAAACAAATATAATCACTGGCCCATCTTAACACAGTTGTGTCTGCCCTGTCCACAGTGGCAGGTGGATAGGTGTTGGGAGCCGACTCCTAGCCGAAAGCGGCTATCATCTTTACAGCCATCTTGAGCTATATACCCTGACAAGAGACTTGTTTTCAACAGCCTAAGACAGTTGAGCACACTCTGATAAACATCTTGTTTTTCTCACATATCTTGTTTTGCTGTTTAGTGCCGCCAGCAGCTAGGTGCACGTGGTCTCCATGCTGCTAGCTAGGCACACGTGGTCTCCACGCTGCAAGGCACATCACGTAGTGCCTTCAGCTGTGCTTGTCCACGAGGGCAAGGCACATGGTAAAAGGTATAAATACCCAGGATTTCCTTTCAAGAAAGGAGACTTGATCAGACTCCCTGTCTTGTCTCCATTCTTCTCGTCTCTCATCCCAACTCTCTCTTGCTAGGCCCTGACCTGCGGACTGGAGCAGCAGAACAGGCCGTTACAAAGTGGCCCCCGAACGTGGGGCAGCTCGGGTGGTTACAGATAGCACTATTCAGCAAACAGCAGAACCTCATTTGCTTCCCAGTCTCATTCCTATGTGGGTGGCCAAGCAGGAGTGAAAAAGACCATCAGACAAACCCAGGTCACTCATGCTCAGAAAGAGCACTTTGTTTCTCATAAAGTCATAAAAAGGTTTCAGATAACACATTTGCTACAGAAAGGATAGATCCTTAAATGAGACTGATTTCAAGATGGGGCATCCTGTGGTGTGCACTTAGGGAGGGAAAGCAAATTGCAAAACCATCACTCATCTGAGCAGCCAGGAGCTGCTAGCAGCAGACCAAGTTCAAGTCCAGGACTCCTGAAGCCAAGCACTGAGATGCTGCCTCCAGCTCTCTACCCCCCACCGCTAGCCAGCCTGGCTGAGGCATTAGTTCCACCTTGTTCCTCTGAAATGGCAGCATAAGGGAGAAACAGAGCAAGCTTTGTGAAAAGCTCAGGGTTCCCAAAATAACCCTGTCATGCTGAGAAACAAGAAACAGGGGATGGAAGGGTCAGGTTCTCCTGCACTAATTTTAGGACTGGGGTGGCTCTAGACATGGCTATTTGTACTCATTAACATCATATCCAAAGACACTGATGCTCAGGATAACTCACTGTGTGTTTGCCCATTGAGCGCTGCTACCTCCCAGGACTGTGGAATGTGAGAGTGGTGCAGCCACTCATACTCAAAAGCTATGATGATTAAACGATAATACAATGCGCCCGGAAGGAAGAAAACACTCCACAATAGCTTGCTATTATTATTTTGCATTGAACAAATAATCGGGCTTTGACTATGTGTCAAACTGCGCAGCAAGTGATGGGGACAAAGTAATAAATGAAGTAAACATTACTGTTCCCCCAAGCCCCACCACCTCAGGCAGAAGAGATGCAAGACTTAAAAGCACAAATTCCCAAGCATCTTCAATGGTAAGAGTGGGTGCATAAGGTCAGCTTATGTTATCAGCATATCTCACAATTGCCATCAGACAGGCTTAGCGCTAGAATTCCCTGGCCAATGTGCTTCAGGGTTTTAATTCTCTAATCTTTCTGGACTTCCCTCTACCTTTCCCTCCTCTATGAGGGAGTCTGGTGAGATGCTATGCAGGCACTACAAGAAGGACTTCTCTTGGGTGCTGGTGAGCAATAGAGCAAATCACCAGCCTGCTTTTGGGTGACCTCCCTTTGAGAGAGATGCAGACCATTTGGAAGCAAATCTGGACCAGGACAGCAAAACTATGACAAAAAGATAGCTTCACAGATCTGGTTTAGAAATCAAATAAGAAAGTGCTTATGAAGAGATTAGCATAGCAATGCATGTAGTGACACTTAGCACATGGCTATTGTTATTAGGAATCAAACAGGAGAATTAAAGTACAAGAAATCAAAACACAGACCTTTATTTCTTTGCTCAGAGTCTCAGCCAGTATCTTCCAACCAATGTAGGGTAAAAGGCATTCTAGTCTATAGTCCATGGTAAGATGCAGGAGAGATGGCTCAGCAATCATGAGCACTTGCTGCTCTTGCAGAAGACCAGTGTTCAGTTCCCAGAACCCACAAGACAGTCTGTGAACTCCAGGCCCAGGGAGATTTGATGCCCCCTCTGGCCTCCATAGGCACTGCATGCACATGATATCATATATATTGGTAGGAAAACACACATGCAATTTAAAAATTAATTAAACAAACAGATTAAATAGAGCAACCTGTGAGGCCCTCTGCAATCCACCTGCTCACAGTGGAGTCTCTGTGAGCCTGACACTCCCTTCCCATGTGCACTCCACTCCAGGAATCCCCCAGTGTACATTGTACAGTCAACTACAGACTGCCTCTGAACTAGCCAACTGTCCTGTAGGTGACAGGATGGACCAATGATGGCAAAAACCTAGCTGCAGTAATAGTGCAGGGTCAAATTACTCTGTTCGAATCCCAGCTCTGAGGCTTATCTGGCTAAGTGTTCAGGCCAAGTATTATATAAAAATATGAAACGTTTCCTCACACCTGTACACTTGAAGCCAGATGTTGAGTATCTGTGAGCTGCTTAGCTGCATAATTGACATGTCATTCGAGTCCTCCGTATACCTCATATCTAGTTATCTCCCAAATCCAAGTAGAAAACGCAATAATAGTCCATATCATAGATAGGGAAATGGGGGCCAACAATAAGTAAAGCAGATTTCACCTTAATTGGCTGTAGAGGTCTTTCTACTCAATTGTATGGCAACAGTTTCAGATTCAAAGTCTCACAGACAAGAGTTCACCCATGACACATGTTTGTCTACTATCTCTATTGGCCGTTACTTTATTTGTCCACTAAACCCATGAGAACCCTCTTGTCCTGCACTACCGAGACATATGGGTAGACTTTACCAACAGAGGAAGAGAATTCAGCTTCCCTGGGGCCTGTATTGTCTATGGTTATCTTACAAACAAGTCAGGTAGAGACTTGAAAATACCTCCTTGGTGACCTAATCCCCAAGCTGCCTCTAACATTTAATCTTCTGATTCATCTTTATAGGAAGAAAAGCACAATGTCACACCTAGCAGTGTGGCTTATTGGTATTTTTCATTCCTCCTTGGAATGTATAATAATATCAGAGGCCAATGCAAGCACAGAGTAGGTGTACAGGCAGAGTAGGCTTGCATTAACTCCATATCAGTGTATGTTTCCAACCCTTACAACAATGTAGCAAAAAGAAATCATCCTTTGTCTTGGTCCACAAGCATCTTGTGATCTGAAATGTTAAGTTCTGGAGCTTGCCAGTGTACAGGGCATCTCCTGAAAACTGTGTCATAAGCCAGTGGTCACAGTTATGGTATCTTAAGATCTATTTTAGAGCAAATGTCACCTAACGTTAGATTTGATTGACACCACCAATGCCTTAACTGTACTACACAAACAACACTTGGTAGTGGTGGTGGCAATAGCATTAAGTTATCATCACTTGAACGTTTCCACAGATGCCAAGAACTTAATGCTAAATACTGTCCATGAGTTGACCAGTATAGCTTCATAAATTGTATGAAGAAACAGGTACCATTTGACAAATGAGGAAACTGAGGGCTGGTTAGCAGCACAAGATTCAATCTAATAGACCATCCACGGAGGACAGGCTCGTATGACCATTGTTATACTGATTAGTTTCTTCCATATTTTATCCCTGGGTTTTAGGACCTGAAAGATTATGAGATGATGCAGTTTCTACAGCCACATCCAGAAGTTGAGAGACTAAGCAGACTCACCTCCACAGCCTCTGGAGGAAGAAAAGATAGGATCTCTTCATGGAGTCTCAGACACTGGTTCCAATCCATGTTCTTGGTGAATGACTTCAGAATTTGTCCCCCTTCTTTTTTGTGTTGTAACATCATTACAAGCTGACAAACCCATTCCTTCCCATGTCTTTGAATAGGATTATCCCCATATCTGCCACATTCCCCTCCAGGAGTGTGCAAACTACAGCCAGGGGGCTCCATGTACCCCAGGATAGCTATGACTGCTACTCAACACAAAACACACACTGAATTAAAATAGTAGGAGGATTTTTTTTTTTGTAAACTATGTAGTAACTTGATTGTGCTGTTCTTAGGCATGGACTTAATAGGTGGCAATGTCATGACTCGGTGGCAAAAATGATGGACAAGCCTGGCTAGGCCCTTCAGTGTCTGTTCCCCTTTAAGAGAAGCATTAGAGAAAGGAGACAACCACTTTGTAACAAAGCTCTGACTCTCCAGGATTTATACTCTCCACGCCACTTTGCTCTAACACTCTCCATTCCTTCATAGCATCCAGGTTGCCCTCATTAAATGGTGTTACATCATAACTGAGGAAAGAAATCATTTGCTAATTCTCAATAAGGGCACAGAAGCATGTTTATGGTTAATGGATGACATCAGTCTATATGTACACATATATGCATATTTACTAACCTCGGTGTTTTAGGAAAAATTCTTTTTGTGTAGCCCTGAAGAAATCCTTTGGGCAGCTAAATTCAAGAAGAGCTTACAAAACAGTTAATGAGCACATTGCACGTGGGTTCTAGGAATGCCATGACTGAGCATGGAGTGACCATAGCCTCTGAAAGAGGGACCAGAGACAACACAAACCAGTGCCAACTCACTTCCCAGGTTCCAGTTTTTTTCAGAAGCCATGGTATGAGGGATGACGACAAGGAGGAGTGGACTCTCTGGGAGGCTATGCCATGCTCTGCTGAGGGAAATAAGACTTTGGGTTGGGGAAGGTCAGGTCATCATAACACATTCATCCTCACCCTGAAAGAGTCAGAAGCCCACCCTAACTCTGAAAACAGAGAAAGCTGTACCGGGAAGCAGCAGCAAACGCAGCAATCATGGCTGGCCATCCCTGCATCTGGCCATTTTCTTTAGTGTTCCTAGAACAATCAGGTCTAGCTAAGTACTGGATATGGTTTCTGGGAAAATGTGTAGCGGATAAACAAGCTACCTGCTCACTTTCTTGCAGCCCCAGACAGGGCTACCAGTCATCCTTCCCCCTAGCCCTCTACCTACACAGCCCCATCAGGTGACAGGCTTGCCTACACTTCCCACCAAGGAACCTGCAGCAGTCCACATTTCAGAGTCTTTTCCTGGAATCCTACCAGGAGCTCTCACTTATCCAGAAAGTTTAAATGCTCTTGTGACCCTCAACTCGGTCTCATTTTTCCCTCAAGTTTTTAAAAGCAAAACTCAAGGGACTTTGCCCAAAATGAATTATGCAGGAAATATGATAAGATGAGATTCCACCTGCTGCTAAGGGAGCTGCCTTAGAAGAAAGTAATCAGATATTCATTTCCTGATACTAACAACCATTAAAGGGGAGTGCTGATGTTTGGAACAAATACCTTAGGAAGAAAGTTTCAACATATGTATTCTAATTGAATTTTTTTCCCAGGCAGAATGGAATTGACAGAATCCCATATCTGTCATGATCCATGGGCTCTGTCACTCCTAAGTCAGCCGATCTCACAACAGTATTTTTCCGGATTCTTAATCCCCTTGTCAACCACTCCAGTTTCCAGGGAGACTCATTAGTGCTGCCAGCAAATGCCGCCTGACAGCGTCATTACAAACCACACAGCTCTGAGCAAGCATCTGCCCTGCTCTTATGTATTCCTATCTGCTTCTTACCCATCTCACCCCAGCTAGAACCCATGAAGGAGGAGATTATTTATCTACTGTACTCAATGAACCCAGATCTCTGCCTCTTAAGGTCAGTTCAGAGTGTGGCCCCTAGAACACATTTGCTAACTATGAACCTCCAATGCATGGAGAAACAAAGTTGGGCCTGCAAAGTCACACTATTCTGAAGGATCTTTTAGTCTCCCTATCTGGATGGAGAGGTGCACCAATATACTGTTTAAACAGAGCAAGTACAAGACTCACTGGCACTGAGGACTAGGAAAGAGACAGGATCAGCAACTCAGATTTCTGCATTAGTATCTTCACCGATGTTAACTCCAGCTGACTTAAGTCTTAAAAATTGACTCTTCTTGTATGAGGAAAGTCATCTGTCTTATGAGTCACCTGCCTCGGTTTCCCACAGCAAGCCCTGTACCCTCTGCTCCCAGATCTGTGAGCATGGCACTGTCATCAACTGCGTGATGCTGGGCACACTGCCCATCCCTAAGCTGTGGTGCCTACAGCAGGAGTCCATTTCCTTCTCTCCTAAGATTACAGGGCCTGGAAGGAAGAGGACTGTCTGTTAATAGTTAATAAAATAAATCCCAAAATGAGAAAGAAAATTTCTCCATAGCAATAGGTTGAGTTTCATTTCGGCTGTCTTTAGAACATAAAAAGCAAAGGGTTAATAACACGCTGGGCAAATGTGCTACCATTTAAACATCCCTGGCTCTGCGATTTAATTTTTTTAAAAACTGTTGCCAAGGAAGGAGTGTTAGAGGTTCTGAAGGACCACTAGCACTTCTTGTGTTACTCTTAGGTCCCTCTTTAATTCACTGGCCACAAACTGAGCTCTCATGCTGTGTTAGGGACTGAACTAGGACTTGGAGATATGTAGGACAACAAAGACAGAATCCTGTCTCAGAAAACATACACACAAGGAGAAACATCCCTTGATAATCAATGTGGAATACAAGATGATGGAGTAACACTCATTAGGATGCTTATGAGGGCAAAGATTTCTGTGTGTGTGTGTGTGTGTGTGTGTGTGTGTGTGTGTGTGTGT
>NW_021604608.1:822655-822993 GCF_004785775.1 Grammomys surdaster
ACACACATGCACACACACACATGTACACACACACACACACACACACAAATTGTTTTTTCCAAAAAATTGTGTGGATGATCAGGTTTGAGTATAAGAAACTGTGAAAGCATAGCCACCGAAGCATTTAAACAACAGGATAGCAAAGTCCTTTAAAATAACGTTCTGATATATAGGTGGTGTGTCTCTTTATTTGTAGTAAAAAGCAAATAAATGTTTATTCTCCTCAGAACAGATATCAATGGCAGACTATGATGGAAATTCCTGGTTGTCAATTTGACTATGTCTGGAATGAACTGCAATCCAGAAATAGAGTTCATACCCATAAGGGTTTTTGTTGT
>NW_021604608.1:823093-850590 GCF_004785775.1 Grammomys surdaster
ACACACACACACACACACACATGTGGGGAGGAGTTTGAAAGTCTCACCTTCCACCTTGGCCTTTCATGGGCAGAGCCACAGCAAGCAGAGCTGAGTTTCAGCTCTCTCACTGGAACCGCTAATTTAATACGAGCAGAAAGGCAGGAGGCTATGATAACGGAACTGAGATTTCAGAGTGGCAGCAGGGAGCAGGCTTCAAGTCATCAGACCTCCCTACCTCAAACATCCCAAGTAAACTTAAAATCTAAACTCAACACAATCTACTTGCTATGCTAACTCCTCAAATCCCCAAATTTTCCATCCCTGAGAAGTCCATGGAGGGTGAAATTACTCAGATGTCTGACCGAAAACAAAGAGAAACCAAACAGCACTTGAGATCCTAGACCATCCACAAACCAAATGTCCTCAATGGATGTCCTGAGACAGACAGCTTCTGCTTTGCTGCTTTTGTCAAGCTCAGCACAGGAGAGTGGCCAGTGGGAGGAAGGGGTGGACGAACAAACACAACGAAGATAAACAAAGGAACAAAGGAACAAATGAGTGAGTGAACAAATGCAAAAAAAATAGCTTGAAATCTGCAACTGTCTTTGGTCAAGAGTAAATTCCTGGGAACAGACAAAAAATGTGTTGTAGCTGTCCCTACTTCCACCTTCCTCAAATAGCTGGTGGTGCAGGGAGTAAAGGAAGCCATTCAATGAACTCCTTCCTGTCCGGGCTGGTGTGGAGGGGCCAGCCCACAGCAATGAAGTGATTACTGTAGCAGTGGGGAGTCCACGGAGCCTCCAGTCTGGACTGCATTTTGGAATGCTCTGTATGGCTTTCTCAGCCGATCGCTCCAGCAGCAGCAGCAGTGGCAGCAGATTTACTCTCCTAATTATGTTTGGCTCTGGTTAAATTAGTTTGCATTCCCTGAACACACACTGACTGGGGGAGGGGCAGAAGGCAGGGGAGTGGTGGCCTGAGATGCCAGGAGGTGGAAAGAATCTCAGAAGATGATGCACACAGAGAAATAACAGCCTGGGCTCAGGCAGACACTGGAGACCCATCATAGAGTAGTCTGGGTACACAGATGAGTGGGACACTCTGTTTAAAACTCCTATGCACGTGCTCGCTCCCTCCCTCAATTATTCATTCAGCAAATACTTATTGTTTTTGAGGACTCAGATATTAAAAGAGAAAAGGACACTCCAGTGAGGTTAACATGTTTCCTTGATCATTGTCCTAGTTTCACTCTTACTGTTGTGGTAACTTCCCTAACAAAAAGCAACAGAGGTAAAAACGGGTTTATTTGGATTATAATTCCAGGTTACTGCCCATCCTGGCTGGGAAGTCATAAAGGCAGGAACCTGAGACGGCTGGTCACATCTCAGCATATCTACACTCAAAAAACTGGAGAAATGAATACACCTGAGCTGCCTGCTTGCTTGTGTTTACCCTCAGCTAGTTTTCTTTTTTTTTTCTTTTTCTTTTAATTTCTTTTTTTTTTTTTGAACATGAAATGCTTCCATAATTAGACTTCCAAATTCAAAACTCACATAGTTGGGATTGAACATAAGAAGCCTTCTCTAACTAAACAGAGAAGGGGGAGATGCCAGAAGCCAGGACCCTCGCCCTTACCCTTACCCCCTACCTTTCCCCACCTGCACAATGTCCTCTGAAGCTTGGCAACTGCAAGATCCTGCTTAGCAACTGCAGATAGACTCAAAGCAGAGTACCATGTCTTCTTAAGAATAGCTAGTTTTCTTATACAATTCAGTGCCTAGCCTAGAAGATGCTGCTGCCCACAATGGGCTGTATCTTCCTACATCAATTAACAGTCAAGACATTCCCCTACAGACACATCCACAAGTCAACCTGGACCGATTCCTCATTAAAATTCTCTAGATTCTAGGTAACCATCAAGTCGATGGTTAAAACTAATCAGTACATTTACTGAATCCACATTCTTGAAGGAGAGATGGGCTATTTTTTATTTGTACTCAGAGTCTTAATTAAAAGGAAAAAAAAGAAACACAAGATAACTGAATTTATCTACATACTGACTGCACCTCCAGATTATCACCCCATGTTCTTTGGCTAAGTTCACTTGAGGCTTTCCAACTAAATCTTTCCTAGTATTTGTTAGGAACTGAAATCTGAAGACATTAACGTGGGCAGCGTGGTAAAACTATTCAGAGTTGTGTGATAGTTAATCTCAATTGTCAATGGTCTCTGTTAACTACCAGAATGTCTACTATTCCATGAAGAATTATTGTGTAGGAAAGACCCCACTCTCTAGTGGTACCTCCATATATAGAGTTATAAGGAACAAGCAATGCTGCTGGTCTGCCTGCCTGAGCTGCTTGTTCACGAGTCGCTCCTGTTGTACTGCCATCAGAACCCAACTGCTGCTGTTTTCTAGTGAAGACTGAAGACCAGTCACTCTCTAAGAATTCTCCAGGCTTTGAGTGGCAGACTAGCACCCATGAGGCATCCAGCTTTGTGCATTAGGCAAATACTGGGCTTGAAGCCTCTCCAGCCTGTAGACAGCCATTGTTGAATTATCTAGCTCCTATCCTGTAAGCCAATCTAATAAATGCCCTTTGGTGGTATATATGCCTTATAAATGGTCTGTTCCACTGGAGAAGCCTAACACAGGGGAAAGGTGTGATTCAAACTCAGGTTTGCACAACCCTACAGTCTTCCCGCTGGTTATGCAAAGCAGTGTGGGTAGAGCTAAGATATTTGTGGTTTGATATCTGTGATGGAGTCCACCAGAGTGGCAAAGTCCTGAGGCCACCAAAGGGGACAATGCAAGACCTTGGGATCCCCTGTTCTTGAAGGTAACCAGGGGTCAAGCTTCATCCTCTTACTGAATTCATGAGAGTGAACCAGACACAGAAAATGTCTGGGGACTAAAGCAATGTTCTCACTACAAAACTGTTTGAGGTACCCTAGGAGTAGCCACCCACAGGCAAGCTGGGACAGCATCCCATGTGGACATGCATGTGGTAGTGCCTCCCTTAGCACTCTTTCCATTCTGAGGCATTGTTATTGTGTGGGAAAGTGGAATTTCCTAGTTCTTGAAATCTATTTAAGTAAATACCTGTGATTATCAAGTGTGGGTTAGATTTCTTTAATGAGACTCAAGCCAGCTCATACCGCTTTCGCAGTTAAGAGCGTTTTTTTATAGAATTTCCACAATAAAACCTATTCTTTGTATTTTAATGCTCTACCTGTTTTTTCCATTGATAGTGAACTCAAATTTAAAATGGGAATTGTCAAATGAGGATTTTTTTTTTAACAGAGGTGTTGCAAATAGGACCAGCTTCTTTTGATTTGTAAACATTTAGGGTTTTTTGTTTGTTTGGTTTGGTTTGGTTTGGTTTTTGTTTTGTTTTACATTTGACAACATCCAGATAGGATCCAAATTAATTTTGAAAAATAGCTAACCAAGCAATTTGCTTTAAAAATGGGGTTGGTGGGCTGGAGAGATGGCTCAGCAGTTAAGAGCATTGACTACTCTTCCAGAGGTTCTGAGTTCAATTCCCAGCAACTATGTGGTGGCTCACAACCATCTGTAATGGGATCCAATGCCCTCTTCTGGTGTGTCTAAAGACTGCTACAGTGTACTCATATACATAAAATAAATAAATCTTTCAAAAAGGGGGATGGGTTGGGAACTCCGGGCTGAGAACTCAGCGCTGTGTTGAAGACTGTGAGTTGACTTCTCAGGTATCACAAAGTGTGTGATGGTACTTTCCAGAAACAAAGCCAGCACTATGGATTCACTGATCAACCAACTTGAGCACGTTGCCTACCCAAATGGGAAGGTACTCACTTACCCAGCTACAGTTTTAACATTCCCACATGCTTATATTCAATATTGTATTCCTTAAACATGCTGATTTTGTAGACAAATTCCCAAGTTTGAAGGAGCTGAATAACCTAATTTTGACTTTGGTCTTTTAGATCTGCAACACCCTAGCACATACTCACATAATAAAGAAAGTTGCAGATTTGAGAATCTGCAGATTGTGAGGTCATTATAATGACCCTGCTGAGTATTTTTATCTGGTATATTATGTGTGGTTGTGTATGCCCACATATATGTATGCCTTGTGTGGGTTGCTTATATTAGAAGTCAAAGGAAATCTTCAGGTGTCATTCCTTGAGCACTGTTCACTTGGTTTATTTTGAGATAGGGTCTCTTATGAGCCTGGAAGTCACTAAGGAACCTAGGCTGGATGATCAGTGAGCCCCTGGGGTCACCTATTTCTGTCTAGTACTGTCTTTACATGTGCATATCATTGCATCTGGATTATTTTACCTGGGTTCTGGAGATTAGATGTAGATCCTTATGCTTCCAAGGCAAGCACATTACCAGATAAGACATTCCCCCCCCCCCCCCAGCTCCTTTCTACTACGTCAGATCCAGCATTTACTCTACTAAAGGAATCCAAGCTATCTCTGGAACTAATGTTCCAGCAAAGAGAATGTGGAAACCGCTTGGATTTTGTTCAGTAAACACATCTCTGCTTTGTGCTAGATTCTACTTAAAGGGCTCTATAAAACTTAATCACCATGACAACCCTACAAGCTAAGTAGGTAACAATTTGTCCCCCAGTTTCTGGTTCTTCAGGCTTGAGCTAACTCTATTATTAGTCATAAATTTCAGCTTTTCTTCACAGAATAAATAAATAATTGTCAGAAATATTCATCAAACGATGATCGATTGTTGTTGAGGAACTATCTCGTGTTCTAATGCTGGTGGAAACATCATGGATTTGACTGTGGTTTCTTGTCTAGCGACTTCTGCAGGATCCACTTGTCTGTTCTCTATGAGAACCTTCGCTTTTGCTTTAGGGGGATGCATCATAACTGCCACACAGACGGTACATACTGTTTTAACAACAGACCTTAAACATGAAACCCTGCCCCTCCGCCCTTTCTCCTTGTCCTTCATCCTTTCCCAACAGCTCTCCAAATTTAAATGTCTCTTTGAGCCTTGGGAGTAATTAGGGGCACTCTTCAGAAAATAAGGAAAAGGGTGTTATGATGTGTTCTGTTGAGTTACTTCCCAAAGTATTTCTAGAATATTCTGCTAGGAAAAACAGGAGCTTTGGAATCAAGTCTGATCTTGGCTCTATCCTTGCTCTGTCAGTGAGTCAGTTACTTATGTTAAATGAGATGTTTGTTCTGAAGAAAGTCCTTTTCTTAGATTTTTTTTTGAGTGAATTTGGTACATTTAAAGTCCGGAAGGCAACTTAAGTGTTGTATCTAATATAGTTATTTTATAAATGTCAACCTCCTCCCTGCTCCTGCTTCCCAGTAAAGTAATACATCTTGTCTTCCCAAGACAACCTGTTACTCTTGCTGCCATGTAAAAGATAAGCCATACATGATTCAAAAGAGAAAGGGCCTCTCCAGATCCCAAAGTCCAGAGAGGAGGAGATGTCTCTTATTATGCAGAGTTACTGAGGAGGAGGATTCCCAAGGTGGATGCGTGCTCCACTTCGTCACTCTCTGAAGAACTCTACAGGCTCCAAACACTGCAAGGCGGGAAAATAGCACACCTGAGGACAGGAGCCAACACTCCAGGCTGAATCACAGCCTTTATAAGACCCTGCCTTGCAAGAAAAATCAGAATTTCAAAGACATAGCCTTTTTATTAGCTTGTACCATAACAAGGGTCAGCTTTTTATAAGCAGAGGTGGGAGTTGGTTATTTTCTTTGTATGGCACAAGTATTTAACTTTCCAAATCCAGAAACTTTCTTCCAAAAGTGCTAACTCTAACCCATACCATCCTCCACTCCACTCCCCAGCTGATAAAGGAAGAACAGCTGAGAAGCAGCATCCATGGGCATTTAATTCAAAACTTTGTGTCCTTCACTGGACCTTACAGTATAGGAAGGGATAGGGAGGTGGAGTAGCCTCAAAGCACTCTCTAACAAAGACAGGGTGAACCTGGTGACTTCGAGTCCCAATTTCCACCTTCTGTGAGTTTACATCAAATTCTCAGTGTTCCTACTATCTTAAATATATTCAAGGTTCAGTAGGCCTCAACCTTCCACAGACAACCAAACCAAGAAGCTGTCTGCTCTGTCTCTGATTGGATTTTCTCATCTCTTATTTCTAATGTTAACTTGGGTCTAAACCCATGAGGAGGTTCTCCTCAAGTCAAATTTATTTTTGTCTTGTAAACAGCCACTTTTATATACAAAAGCAGAGCACCTTGTTCAGGAGCATAAAAAAGGACCCAGGAAGGCTTAGGTCCTGAAGCTATGTTACTCATAATTATGACATTTTGAAATGATTCCTACTTGCAGGTTCTCAGTGATGTCTAAGGAGAAAGGATAGCATGAATAAAAAGTTCTCATTGGCCAATAGAAGAAGAAGTTGAATGATAAATAACAATGAACCAATTATAGCCCAAAGTATAGCAAAAATACTCATGAATTCACACTAATAATGAGAAACACATTGAATGAGTAAGTGGGAAGGAAGGGAGAAATCTCCCATGCAGGATTATGCAGATAGATACCTTTCCAAAGAGAAAATACAAAGTTCTTCGTTCTATATAAGTTTCCTAAAGAGTCTGGTACAGAAAAAAAAGAGAAACAAGATATTTATAGTTGAGAACAGTGTGCTGACAGACTAAGTAATCTTAACAGCATCACTAATGGACCACTTCATTGCCATGTGCCTTTGTAATGAGCTAAGGAGAATGGTACAGTGCTTCTCTGGTCTTCCTCCCTAAATCCATGACCCTACCTTCCCAGAAAAACTCCAGCAGATATAACTAAACCCAGGGGTATGGAGAACATCACTTCTCAGAACCACACAGTCATACAACGTCACTTCCATAATCACAAGGAGCAGAGGGTAGATTCCAGCAACAGTGTAACAAGTGTCCTAAGGACACCTATTACTAGCTCTGAAGATTGCTGGGATTTTTATGGCTTTCAACTTAATGGAGAAGAGGCAGGCCCAGGTTCAGGAGGGAGCCGCGCTTCAAAGAAATAGGCAGAGAATGATGGGGAAAACACTCTATGCCGTTGCTATTTTTTCATCTTCAAATACATGCACATGTACTAGCAGAGGTATGTACATGCACACAATTTTCTACACAGAGATACACATAAAGAAATAAAATCTTTAGAAAACTCAAGGAATGTCTCAAAAACTACCCCAACCATGAAAACTCCATAAAGATAATGTGGAAACCCAGTTAGAAATCTAGATTCCTACACACACACACACACACACACACACACACACACACACACACACCCTGAAGAGATTTGAACACAGGAAGGATTGTAGCTAATATTACCATGGCAGCACATGGTTTAGAACTAATGTCAGAACTCTTAACAATAATGGAAACTGAGAGCAGAGTGCACAGGGATTCTCTATGCTCTTTGAAAGTTTTGTGGGAACCTTAAGTGTATAATAGAGGAAGTCTGCTTTTAAGAATATTTCTTTTCCACTGGACTTTTCTAATATTTTAATATGCTGTGCTACATTCTGAATCTTTCCAAATTAATATGCCTAATGAACTGAAGAGCTATTACATTCTCTTGGGCCCTACTGTTCTCTAGAATACTTAGGAGAAGTAATAATAGTGGTAGTAGCTAGCATTCATTAGAGTGGCTCTGGGCATCATGGTTCATAATGAGCTAGCCTGCTTATTCGTATATGACCATTATCATTTAAAAGCTATATAATCGAGGGAAAATTGTTTTATTTAAGTATATCTTGGTTTCTTGTGCTGTAACATGGGATCAGATATCAGCTAGCATGTTGTGAGACCCTGGTGTGATAGATGAACTACTCAGAGCTCATGAGTTTCATTATGACTTCTTGGGGGTTTACATACACAATGTATTATGTGTGTACCTGTGAACAGGTGCATGCATGTAGAAGCCAGACATCAATGTTGAGTGTCTTCTTCAATTATTCTTGACTTTATTTTTGAGGTAAGGTCTCTCTGTGAATCTGGGACTGAGAGATTTGGCTAGAGTGGCTAGCCAGGGAGCCACTGAAATCTCTTGCTTCTGTCTCTACAGTACTGGGATTATAGACATGTGTCACTGCATCTGACATTTTACATGGACTTTACAGAGTGAATGTCGGGTCTCATATTTGGACACAAACACCATAGTAACAGAGCTATCTCCCCAGCCAAGATTTTTTTTTGTTGTTGTTGTTTTTGAGACAGGGCTTCTCTGTGTAGTTCTGGCTGTCCTGGAACTCACTCTGTAGACCAGGCTGGCCTCAAACTCAGAAATCCGCCTGTCTCTGCCTCCCAAGTGCTGGGATTAAAGGCGTGCACCACCACCGCCCATAGCCAAGATTTTTTGAGGACTTTCTGTAAGTCCTTTGTCTACAACGTAAATATGCTCACACTCAATAGTTCTGAGCTAACACAAAGAAGAGTTTGTGCGGGGAACATACCCAGAGAACGATGGGGTCAGGATATCTCAGAAGCTTAAGGTTTTGAGTCATGGAAAGAAACAGAAGAACCACCAGAACAGAATTCAAGCAAGGAATGGGAATTCCAACAGGTAAGAGGAAGAAACAAAAGACACACAACATAGCTTCAAAATTAATCTTGGTTTACATTGCAGCTTTGAAAATACCCTTATGGTTAGTGATGGTCATCTCCCAGGAAATCTTGATGGAGGGGGCCACCTCTGTTGGAGTGTCATGACCTCAGGCTCTCTCTCTCTCCACATTTCATTAGGGTGAGTACCTCATCACTCTTTGTCTGCTTAGCATTCCCTGTGAGAAACAAATGTCCCTCCAAAGTCCAGTTTCTGCTTAAAATAGGCAAAAGTCCCTGTGCTCTTTTCTTCCAATGGCTTTGGCCTGGAAAGCAGGACTTTGTAATTTGCAGTCCGCCCAGTGACAGACATTCTTCACTGCTTACTCAGCATTAAACTGAGGGAGTTTTCATTTTTCATCTGTCAGCCAACTGCACAATTAGAGAGGGAAAAGGGAAAGAAAGACAGACAGACAGACAGACACACACACACACACACAAACACACACACACACACACACACAGAGAGAGAGAGAGAGAGAGAGAGAGAGAGAGAGAGAGAGAGAATGAATCTATCCAATATGAATAATTAAATCATACAAAAGTCTGAAGAAGCTGAAGGAAGAAACAAGTCTCCCCCTTCTACAGGGTGCCGTGAAATCCCCAGAGATTGAACATGATGCCTGCAGACCCTGCTGGCTTCATGTTGTACAGAGGAACTCAAAGTACCAGACTGGCTTGGCACTAACGAGGCCCGAGCTAGTCTTAAAGGCCAGAAAAAAGATGTATGTAAGCCCATGCTGCCTTCCTTTCTCTTTGATAAGAAGTCTCAACATGGTCAGAGCTCATCTCCCATGTGTGTGGAGTAGATGAAGCAGATAAATAGAAAGTTTTTCCCCATTCCTTGCCTTACCTTTTCCCTTTTCCTTCAGAATCTTAGGTTCCTGCTTATGAGTAGCCTATGCCCTATTTTTATACTAGACTTGATTTCTCTTCCTACAACTTACAGAGAGTTGCAGAACAAAGAAAGAAAATGAAATCGAAGATTCAGAGATTGGAATTTTGGGATATCCTGTATATTTTGAATTGATACCTTTTGAACTTTTACAATATAAAATACAATGTGCTCAACACTTGGGATATACCTAGGGTTTCCAGATAAAATGTAGGCTACTTGGGAAAGGGAAAGATGGTTCAGCAGAAGATGTGAGTTTGGTCTCCAGCACCTGAAGTAAGCAAGTCACAACTGCCTGTAAGTCCAGCTACAGAAGTAAGCAAGTCACAACTGCCTGTAAGTCCAGCTACAGGGGACCCAAGATTGTCTTTTGGCCACTTATGTGCATATACCACATACATAATTAAGGGAAAATCAGCTGCATTTTGTTGGATTTTGTTTCATTTTGTTTTGTTTTACAGTGGAGTACCTCTGGGCATATCGAGCACACTCCTAGGCAGACACCAGGCCCAGGAGTACTTGGTCAACACAAAATAAATTCAATAAATTTTGGTGGACTTTTTCTTTTATTTGGGCATTTTTATGTTGTTTGTTTGTTTGTCTTATTAGCTTTCATTTGGTTCTTTTGTTTCTGGTTTTTTTTTAAAGAAAAAATAGAACATAAAGTTGGGTAGGTGTGGAGGTGAGGAAGACATAGGAAAGGCTGTGGGAGGGGAAATCAAAATATATTGTGAAAGGATTTTAAATTGAAAAAAGAAAGAAAGAAAAATAAAGATAAATCTTTGCTTCTAAATTTAGGATGCTTGGTTAAACTTGATTTCTTACAAATTAAAATAACTATTTTAGTACAAGTGTGCTCTATGTAATATTTGGGGCATGTATGTGCTTAAGAAGCCATTGATGCTCATCTGAATGTAAAATAGGATTAAGCATGCTTTTTTCTTATTGAACTCTAATAGTCTTCTTACCTGTTGGAGAAATATTTTTCAGTAAATTATTTGTTCGCATGGCACTATCTTCAGATATTTGGTATCTGGATAAATTAAAGTGTAGAAAAGGAAAAGAAACAGTGGTAGAAAAGGAAAATATACTCAGACTTCCAAAGCCAAGAAAAGCTTTATGCTACTGTTCATAGCTTCATAGAGAGGGAATCTAAGGGAGGTGGGGAGATGCTCCTTCCTGTTACCTTTACCTTGAAGGTTAGCCTTGTAGCTCATCTGCAGCACTTGCCGCCCTTACAGAGGACCCAGGTCCAGTTTTCTGATCCCACACAGAAGCTCACAATTACCTGCAAGTTCAGCTCCAAAATATCAATGCCTCTTCCTGTATCCACAGGCACCACACACGCATGTGGTACATACACCTACATAAACAGTCACATCCATAAAACAACTCAAAAATAAGTACAAAAGGTTCTCAGTAATGGAAACACACCAGCTGTGCCAGATTGGTGCAGCAGCTCTGGACAGGCAGTGTGACAGTGTAAACTTATTCTATTGTACATAAACCTGCAATTTGAATTTTCCTTCAATGAGCCTCATCTCACCAACTTTCTTCCCATGTTATGGTTAAATAAATCTTTGACTTGTGATTATTTTACATAATATAATGAATTATTTTGCCTTTAACAAGACTTATTCATGGATACTGTGTGCAGTGACTCTGGAAGAGCATCAGGAAGCAGTGTCACTGGGGCATCATGGTGTGCCAAGAAGTTGTGGATGCAAGAAACTGGACACTTAGGGTTGGAGAACTAACTCAGTGTATGCACACCCATCCTGGGTTCCATCTTTAGCAACTAACACACACACACACACACACAAACACACAGGGACAGGAAACAGAATTCACATTTCTGAAACAGAAATCTAAATGTCCTTCCCGTGGACATTTGCATGTGTGTGTTAGATAAGACCTGTGCCAGGCCATTTTCTACCCAAGCCTTTGCACATCCCAGGAACTCTCCTGCCCTCTCTTTAAGGACCTACCCCAACTTGCTCTTCTTTCCTGAGTCTGGTCTAAATGAATACTCACCCTGTGGGCTTCCATGAGGCTCTTGAGCTCTGTGTCACATAGCCTTTTTCTCCTTGTGTTGTAAGCCCTGCTTAATTGCTATAACCTACATTTGACTGCATTTGGTGAGGGCAAGGCTAGAACTGCCTTTGCCTAATTTCCTTGTGTATTAATTCCCAGCTCCAAACAGAAGATGTGGCACAAAATATTATAGTGTAGCTCAATATTTCCTGAGTAATTAAAACTGGAAGTATATAATCTCCAGTGCCAAAGGGGAGGATGATTGTTCCCAAATTAAGTAACACAGAGAGAAAGGCAAGCACACTCCTGAATGTGCTACCTTAAGAAAACTCTCAGTAGGACAGGTCACGAAGCTACCAGCCAACCAAAGAATTGACCCCGTGTCCTAAGGTTTCCTTCATGGAACTACACAGAGCTAGTCAAAGTCATCTTCCATCATTCATTCTATAAAGCTGAATTGGATTGGTCTATCTCGAACTGCATATCGGCCTTTTAAAATAGATAAAGAAGTTCTACATTTCAGGGATAGAAAACAATGTTTTGAGCCCCACCTACTTAGCCACAACCTGGAGAGAAGGCAATTGATGCTGAGAAGCTGCTGTGAGGAAAGAGGTAAGATCAGGACCCTCCTCTAATGCTTGCCCCACCTCTAACCTCAATCCCATTTAATAGCTCCCAATGGAGGTCTAGGATCCTCATGATTCCCGAAAGGCAGCCGGATTTTCTGCTCTCACTTTCCAAAGTGCTCACGGAAGAGGCTGTGGTTTCCATTTGTGAACATCATTGGCTTCATGGTGGCACACAGGTGAATTAGTTGGATGGTGTTGACAGAAGAGGTCAGAATCTAAGCAAGCATTAGGGATGGTTCGTAGCTACTTCCACTGCCCCTCCCCCGCCCCATCACCACCAAGAGGGCTCATCTCTGCAGTGAGCTCAAGCCTTCCAGCCAGGATCCCTCTTTGTGGAGAAAGTGGGCTAAAGTGAAGTGTGCAGGCTCCCTCCTTCCTGTCCTTTTCTGACAAAACCCAGCAGTGGCGAACAGACAGCATCAGGCAGAGCTGTATGCCTGCCTGTCTATTGTTCAGTGCTATTTCCTGTGCCTCATGAAAATGAATGAAGCTTGCTAGCAGGATCCCAGGCAAAAAGACGGAAAAGCCTGGCTGAAGTCAGGGCATTGGTTTGATTCTTCCTGAGTGTGGTGGGATCATGAGACGGGTGTGGCTACAAGTGGCCTGAGGGGGGTGCCACAGATAAAGCTGTGGTACAACTCGGTGAAGAGCTGTTTCCTGTTGCTGTAAAATATTCACTTTTCAGGAAACAAGTCAGATCTGTTTAAAGAGATATGCTCACGTACTATAAGGGTGCTAAAAACAAGTACAAAAATCCAGGCACTAAAATATATTCCAGGCTTACAAAGGAGTATAGACTGAGCCGGATGTTAAATATTGACCACCACTCACCTTGCCCATCCCATTTCCCCACAGAGAACTGGAGGTGGCAGTGTGGGTTCTGTTCCCATATGAGAATTGAAGGGACATTTGGAAATGTTATGTGACAACACAGTGGCAGAGAAAGGATAAAGTCCAGCTCAAATGTCAGAGCCCAAACTCTTAGAAAACTGGATACATTTGTTTGGAAATAAGTTGCACAGACTTGCAGTTCTACTATCTTCTCTCCCCCTGAAGATGCTCTAAAGTACCAATTAGCTCACAAACCCAAAGGGAGTTTCCCCGAGTCACACAGTGATCAGCAGGTTTAAGAACCGAACCTGGGACCCTCTGCCAGTAAGGCAGATGCAGTTTGACGTCAACACTGGGTCTATGCTCCAATTGCTGATACTACTCCTGACCCACTGAATACAATCTCTCCGTGAAGAGTCCTGCTGAGTCTTAGCTGAAGCAAAGTGAGTGTCTTCATCCAGACCAAAGGTCCTCGCCTCTGGCTCTGGAAACAAACCATTGTTTAGAGCAAAGACTTCAGAAGGCTGTCACCTTGGAGACATTTTCTGAAGCCCACACTAAGGCCTCTGTTGGACTATATTAGCCATAGCTTGGATTGATAATGGTTTGGATAGATGTTATTATTTCATATTGACTCAGTAATCACTAACCTTAGTTGGGTGTGTTCACCCACCATTTGCTTATAGCTTGAGATTCCCCCAGACCTATATACAAAGTTTTTGACTCAAATTACCCAATCAACTTCTTTGGACTCAACTAGGTAAATATGCCAGTTATTAATCTTCGCGGGGTCAGCAGTAGGATAGTTGCAATTTTGTTAAAAATCTTTTAAAGGATGTTTCTTTGGGAATGGGGAAGAACAAGTATAAATTATTTAAGAAAAATGAGATGCTGTCGCAACTGATAGCAGCTGAGAGAAAGAAAGTCAGTTTTCTCTACCCAGGAATATATGGATATACACATAGCACAGATTGGAATTAATAGGTTTTAGAAAAACACAATAAAAAAGAGGCACAAAATTGCATGGATAGGAAAGAGGGTATGGGTCTGGTAGGAGCGGAGGGAAGGATGAATGTGATCAAAATCTATTGCGTCAAATTCTCAAAGAATTAATTATTTTGAATCAGAGGTTGGAACAAAACAAGCAACCAAAAGACAAAGGAGGCAGAATTCAACTTCTCAAGAGGGATTTAACCACAGAACGAAGGTCATGTTTAATCTAAATTAAATGAGCAGCCAGTAACATGGCTCTGTGTGGAAAAGCACTTGCTGTACAATTGTGAGGACTTGAGTTTGAATCTCTAAGCCCTCCAGAAAAGCCCAAAGAGAAGAGCAAATACCTGTCCCAGTGTTTCTATGGAGAGATGGGACGTGGATACAGAAAAGACTCCTGATGCCCACATGCCCATTGGCCTACCATATACAGTAGAAAAACAATAAATGAAGCCTGTCTCAAACAAGATGGAAGGCCAGGCCCTCTTTCTGAAAGGTTGTTTTCTAATTTCCAAGTAGGCATGCACACTCACACAGAAGAACGTGAACATTCACACTGTGCATATTCACAAGAGGAAAAAGTAAAGTTAGGCACTGACATCAATGCCCAAAAAAATATGTTCTTTAGCCTCACATGTATAATAATTCCTCAACAGAATACAGCAAGAACAAGGACATATGTACAAGGTCTAGGCTGGGAGAGAAAAGCTGGGCTACTGTTCTCTGCTTTCTCTCATTCTGCTTGGCCTCACTCATCTCCGTTTCCTTGTCTGTGAAATTGAAATAACAACACATTCTGAAAAAAAAAAAAAACTGAGTTTGACACTATATCAAACCCAGGAAACATCTAGTGTGGTTCTTTGATTGTTGCTGTTTTGGATATGGTGTCTCTCAAGAGTGTTAGAAATCTGATCTGTGTGTGATAAGTGTTGTGGGCCCCCAAAAGGGGCAAGATGGGGTGTGGGCCTTAAGTCATCACTAGCAATGATTTAGACGGTTTCTGTAGTACTATCATGAAACTGTTCCTGCTCTTGCTTTAGTGATATGATTCTCCCCCCCTTTCTCTCTGTGTATGCGTGTGTGTGTGTGTGTGTGTGTGTGAGTGTGAGTGTGAGTGTGTGTGCTATTTCTGTCATCTTCTGTGGCACAGCAGGGTGTCCTCACTGGAGCCTGCATTATACTGTATGGAATTTTAACATTCAAAACTACAAACTAAAAAAAAAGCTATTTTCTTATGTTCTGCACCTTGGGTAGTTAGTGTAGTTACAGAGAAGGGGATACTGCATTTGCTTCTTGCAACACAATATATATAATACGTAGGATGTATGTACATTCTGAATTCCCTTCCACATAAGCTGGGTTTTAAGGAAACAAACAAACAAACACACAAAAAAAAGAGTCCATGGGGCTTTTCTATCTAAGAATTACTGTTGAAGCTACAAAAGTCAGATTCCTGAACACTGAATTGATTTTATCATTCAATTGAATATTTTTAGAAAATGACTGATTGTGTTTTAAGATGGTTTGCTAACTGACCCATTCAGATGTGTAAATAAACAATATACAGAGATATAAATTTTAAACAAAGAGATTTTACGGTGTGTGTGTGTGTGTGTGTGTTGTGCACGCGCACATATACATAAAGAAAGGCTAAAGTGAAGACAAACAACAAGAACAGACATTTATAAAGCACCCTTCACAGAGGTAAACAAAACGCACAATGACAAGTTAAGTGGAATTAAGTGTCTTAAACTGTCCTATGTACACAGCTATTGACAGAGTTAAGAGTAACTACTAACATGCTGTTGCTATTGTGTTGGTTCACACAATGCAAGCAGTGGTTTGTCATCAATGGAGGTACATTTTCCACACAGAAAGAATGACTGTACACCAAAACTAAAAGTCCATGCCTATGCTTGCCTTGCAGAAAACACACATGCATGAGACAAGGGTGAGGAGAGTTTGCCACATACAGCTGTGCAATAAGAATTATTGAGGCCTGTGGTGCAGTGATGTTTCCAGTGTTGGGGGGGGGTGGGGGGGGGAAGAGGGCATTTTCATCTTAGAGACTATAGAGTTTTCTGGGTTTATTTCTTTATTGTTTGTTTGTTTCCTTTTTATATTAATTAGAAGCTATAAAACTAAACACATGTCAGCTAAGTCCACATTTTATTTAAAAAGGTACAACAGACTGGGAAGTACTCTGGCTTAAGCAACCGAGAGGATATTCTCAGCACTGGAGGCTGAAGTCCAAGCAGGGCACCAGCACAGTGGATCCTCCTGTGGGCTCTCTTCCTGGTTTGCATGCAATGTCACCTTTGCTCTGTGTATTCAACTGGCAGGGAGGAGGGGAGAAGAGAGAAGGGGGAGAGGGAGTGAAAAAGAGAGAGAGACACACACAGAGAGAAAGGAGGGGGAGGAGAGACATGGACTCTTCATTTCACTCAGTCCTAATTATTCCCTAAAGGGCAATTACAGTTACATTCAGGCTACGATCCCACTTTATTGATGGGATCCAGTCCATCAACACTCGATTCTAATATTTTTAAATATAAGTAAGATAGCAGCATTCATCTATATGTCAGCAATCATGTACATGGATCCTTAGCTTGGAGTCATATAATTTTTGTCTACCAGCTTTATTAAACCTTGTCATTTCACACACACACACACAGAGAGAGAGAGAGAGAGAGAGAGAGAGAGAGAGAGAGAGAGAGAGAGAGAGAGAGAGAGCTTTATCAAATGTTTATGGACAATCCAGCTTCTCCAGGAGCGGGGAGGGTTAGGGAACAGTGTTCAGACTCCTGACCTTCATTTGAGTGAACTGAAGTTTCAGGTCATGGAGAGAAAACTGAGATAGGAGATAGTCTGTTTGGGACATGGAGGTTTGAAACTTGTGATCAGTTTGATTCAAGCTGATTCAAGAGGCAATTGGGAGCCACTCTCAGTATGAGGGATGCCAGGGTAGCAATTGCTGCACAGAAAAAATGATTCCTCTGGCTGTTTGTGGAAACATACAGTGGGAAAAGCCGTCATAGAGAACAGGAAAGGTAGTCAGTTGCCAGCCTGTTTTCTGGGGACTGTGCCAGGGAGGGAATTGTTCTGTGACTTTGCATTTGCTGGTTTGGGGTGTGAGAGTTTTTGGCCCTCAGTTCTCAGGCACTCAGCCACTCTTCTTTGTCTGACAATCCGCCATGATGCTGTCATGAAGTTTCACAGCCCCCAGGAAGCTGTCAGGATGGTTATTATTGTTATCATTACATTTACCAAACCCATACTCTGTGATAGGTTTCATAGGGAGATGCCTCATGAAATTGCCAAGTGCGGTGAAAGCAGTACTCTCCTCTTCATTTTATAGGACTCAAGATGACGCCACAGGGAAGAAACATAACTTTCCCAGAATCTCTGAGGTACCAGTTGACTCAAAGATGATTTCAATCCATATCTGTTTTTTTTTTTTTTGTCTCCTGATTACTGTATACGTGGATCTCTAGTGACCCTCCCTTCCCTGGGCTCATCAGAGCAATGCACTAAGGCTCCCTTAGAGCCTTGCAATGACCTGTTCATATGTTGCTCCCTCTCCTTGAGGACAATGATCAGGGTGACTTCATCTCTATCTTCCTCATGTGCCCAACTCAGAGGCTCATGAAGAAGCAAATAAATGTCCATTGGGCTGCACTGAGTTCTATACAGCATGGACACCCAGCTGGACCTTGCCTGGGAGGCAGTTCTGCTCTTTAGTGGGCAGCTAGTGACAAAAACATTGCCCTGGTGATCTTGTCTCTACGTACTGTCAGTCCTCCATATCTGTGAGTTCTTCATGCTGGAGTCCTATCAGTCATGGTTCAAGGGAATAAGTACATCTGTATTCAACATGTACAGACTAGTATTTTACGCAGCCTTTCATAAACAATACCCTATAAAAACAATCTTCACAGTAAGTATTATTGATAATCTAGAGATGCATGTGGAAGATATGAGTCGGCTATATACAAATATTATGAAATGGTATACAAAAGGGATGATAGCATATTCTCATTCTGGCACCTATGGGAAGGGCGTAGAACCAATCACTTGCTGGAAAAACTACTTCTGTGGGAGGTCAGTATGACTCTGAAGAGTCATACTTGCAAATCTTGAATCTTTACCTTCAATGATATGGCAAGAGTATTACGCACTGAGCTTGGGAACCTGGGCTCTGCAAACAGTCAGGCTGGGTTGCCTTCCCAATGCCTCCTGGTGTTTTCAACTGTGCTGCTAAATAAAGACTACTTCCCCTTCTCTCCCCCTCATATTTTCATCTGTAAAATCATGTCAATCACAGGACCTCTCTTGTCGCATTTCTGTGCATGCTCACTAAAGAAATAAAAAGTGTTTAGTAAAATACTGTGGAGAAGTCAGCTATTGGTACTTTTCTTTTTGCAATACTGAAGATTGAAATTTATTAGTATTTTTGTATTTTTGATATCCTTGCTAGAAAAAGCAATGGATAAAACATTTACAATATTATTTTAGGTCTTGGATCAGATCCATCTTGGAACTAGATTGACAAGTCCTTCTGACTTGCGGTTGTAGCTCCATTTTTTAAAAGTCCCTACTTCTGAAATATAAGCTTAACATATGTGTATAATTTCCTTACCCCATCAAAAGAACGGGCTGTAAATCCCTGCCTTGTGTATTTTGCAAGGTTAAAGCAAATGTGATCTCGCACTGAAAAATGTAAACAGTTATGGTGTTATAATTATCATTATTATAGCCACGCATAGAATATTTTAAGAGCCATATGGCTTTAATTAATCACAGATAATAACTGAAGTCATCTTTCTAACCAGGAGTAATGCTAGTTGCTAAAAATAGCCTAAAGACCAGGCTAGAACACAATGAGAAAAGCTTGGCTCTGTGTGTCCTGCAGAGCCACCCCTTCCTTGGGGCCCAGGAAGCCAGCCTTCACTCACTCTTTCTTTGCTCTGCACCTCCCTTTCTTCTTACTTCAGTGGCAGCCTTGCCGGCATACATTTCCCTGAGGAATAGTAGCTATTGGCAATTCAGGAATGATTATGGGCTGCTTACAGCTAATGAACTACTTCATTTGCTACACCACAGAAAACTCTGACCAGGCTTTGTTGTGATTCTCGGGGCCAAGTGAGCTGGAGAAAGACACAAGCTGCTGCCATCCCCCAATACTGAATAGTCTGTAAATCTTGTGTGGGGTGGACTGAGGTGGTGAAGGGATCTGCCACCACCGTCAGCCTCCTCGTCCCTGTGCCCTGTTTGGATTTGCTTGTTTTCTCCCTGATATCCACCTATCTGTCATGCATAGTACAGAAGAAATTGCCTGATACTCCTAAAAGCTAAATCCTGGCAGTAGCAGTGGCAACTCCTTTGAAGTCTAATTTTTTTTTTCCATGTGGGTCTGCTAAGACCATCTCTATACCAGCAATTTACATATGATTCATAAGAGTACCAAAATTACAGTAATGAATAGCAACAAAAATAATTTTATGGTTGGAAGTCACCACAACATGAGGAACTGTATTAAAGGGTCAGAGCATTAGGAAGGTTGAGACTCACTGGCCTAGAGACTGCATGGAAAATATATGTTCTGCCAAGGAGGATCTTTTCACTCTGAATTTAAATATTTAAATTCATGTACAAAAGATGAAGTCAGTCTGTTTCCAAAGTACTTTGCTATCTCATTCTGTGTCAGAGGAGTCTGACTTAGGACAAGCACACACAAGCACACACACACACACACACACACACACAGAGAGAGAGAGAGAGAGAGAGAGAGAGAGAGAGAGAGAGAAAACATATACATTTAAACAATCAATGTACTGCAGTGAATCATTAAAAAGTTATCAAAAAGAGGCAAAACAGGAGGAAGAAAATAGAAAAAGAAAGAAAATCAGGAAACTCAATAAGCTACAGTTGGAGGCATTCTTGTTTAAGAATACTCTAGAATCTTTAATTACAGCAACTGCCAACCACAATTCCTCCTGTCTCTGCATTTCAAATGTGACTATAGACTGTACTCCCCAAGAGAGTGATAGACACAATTCTATTGGTTTCAGTAGAACACTGGCGTGGCTGTTGAGCAAAGGCCTCTGTAGGAGTTTGAAGAATGGAAGCTGGCAAAGAATCCTGGAAATGTACATAGCCACAAGCAGATTTTATTAAGGACCCATGAAGCCTGGAGCCCACAGTGGAGAACAAACATCTTCTTCTAGGCATCTATTTTAATTCTAAGAGAACGAACAGGGAATGATTATAAACCCTTTTATCTTCCACCAGCCCTTAAGACTCCTTCACTGCTATGGAAAACAGGTGTTTTGGGAGCGATGTGAGATACAGATTAAGCAACATTTATACTAAAAGTGGAGGTGTGTGAAGTCCAGAGAAACAAAGGTTTTCAAAACAGCATGGCTTACCAGGGAGGCGTGGCAAGGAGAAAACCTAGAAACATTTGGCAACATGGACACATTCTGGTAGTCTGGGGCATGGGGGCTGTCAACTCAGCTACTTGATGCCTTACAACTACGTCAGCTTTCATATTTGCATCCCAGGGACTGGGTGCTGCAGCCTGCAGCAAGTCCTAATGGCATGTAGGCCAATTGTCTGCTCTCTCAGGTAGAAAACTGTTTTTCATAGCAAAAGGGGATTGCCACTTGCATAAGACTGTTTACCTAAAGAAATGGTGTTGAGAACAGTCTTGATTTTTAAGGTCCTGGACCAAGTTGTCGCCAGAAGAATAGAAACCTACAAGATATGTGGATATGTGTTTCCAAGTGAGGCTATCACACAAGTAGTCTCAATTCTTCCTCAGGGCAAAAGTCTTGGATCACCGAGACCTTAGACCACAGCAAAACTACAAATGGGAGGAGTTGGCATCATCCTGTGGCAGAAAATTACCCAGCTTTCCATTAACAAATGGACTGACCAGGCTTCACATGGCAGATGTGGACATTTATAGATCATGGTGTTACAACTCATTCTAACACATGAGTTTTTTAGATGAACATAGCTTAAACTGCCCATCTGTCTAACACACACACACACATAAACAAACACACCCAGGAGCTCCACTTCTCAGTAGGTCCAGGAATAGAGGGAATGCTGGTCTGGAAAGAGGCGGGACATTTTCTCAGAGGCAGAGATAATAGAATACAGGGCAGGCACTGGTGGGCACAGTGACACCTGGCTTCAGTGTTTCATTCCCCTTAAGTGTTGGCAGTTGTCCTCCACTTCAGTGAGTGCATCTTTTCCCTCCTCGAGGATTTGCCCAGATCCTTTGAACAAATCACTTTAATCAGGGCCACAGCCATGAGACTCAGTGGCTGCATGTCCTGTACCTAAGCCATGTTGGTTCTTGGCTTTGTGAAATGATCTTAAACTCTTGATGGCCTGTACCCCCAATAAATAAATAAATAAAAGACTACATGGGAAAGGCTGATAAACTAGTATTGATTTTCACAGATCAGCCTTGTCAAAAGGATTTACTGATGTGTCGATGCGTGTTGCCGAGAGGATCATAGCGCGATGGCTTGAAGGATTTATAAGAAATCTACAGGCTTTAATACACTCGGCGGTAAATAACTAACAAGAACTGCCCATATTGATTCTTGTCATGTGGTCAATGCAATCTTTAGCCCACTAATTGTCAGTATTGACAAACAGTTCATGATCTAAATGAGCTGCTGGACTTTCACTCAGCGTGGAGCATTGGCAGAGGGTGTTGAGCCTGCTGTTCTCAGTCCACAGCTTATGGGACAGCCTTGTAGGAAAGATGCAGAGAGGAACCTGGAGTAATTAATTCTTCCTTGCTGTCTAGTGTTGTCACTGTGCAAGCCCAGCACCCAATTCCATGACACACTCACAGGAGTCTCCTCCAGTGATGCTGATTACAAATGTCTCTTCCTATCCAGATCTCCCAAGTCACAGCATCCTAGGTAGATTGCTGCTACTCAGTCTCCACTCAACTGTACATATGATGCTTAGTTGGGGAGAAGCTAAGTTGACTGGTTATGTATTGTATTTAACAAGATGAAAAACACTGACATCTATGAATGGCTTAGCAGTGCAGGGATTGCCTAGCATAAAAGAGGTCCTAGGCTTGATCCTCAACACAGGAAAGGAGAGGAGGAGAGGAGAAAAGAGAAGAGAAAGGAGAGGGGAAGAGATAGATGATAAAAGCTTTGCTTGGTTTTTAAGAATGCTTCAACAGAAAGTCCAAGCAGTCCGTGAACACTACCCTGCCAGAACAAGAATTGAACTGAGGCTCAAGTTCCAGTTCTGCCACTTTCAGCTGTGAGAGTCCACCCTGACCCTCCCTATCAATCCATTCTTAGTATGAAAGTAACTGGTTACTTCAAGATTGGGAAGAAGGATTTAGCAAATTCACCATGGCACTTGCACCTGTTATATGAAAGTCACAATCACACACAACCTGTGAGCTCATTTTTTTCCCTTCAGTTTGCAAACATTAACTGACCACTAACCAGGAGTTCATGACTATGTTTAATGGTTGATCTATATCCAACCACCAAGTAAAGTGAGCCCACCACAGCTGTCCTATTAATGTTTTTGAAAAGATTGATTGAGAGTCTTTCGCCCAATGGAACACCCTTTAGATCAATCTACTATATTGTTTTAATAGAGAATCCAAAAGTTATTGACTATTCTATTAGTCCCAATGGAGTACTCATTATATCTGAAATAAATCCTTAGATAAAGGACATGTGCCAGAGCAGGCGTTTTACAGTGGTCATTCAGACTGTTATCATCTGGAATTGTGTCTACCTTTGGCTACCTTCTATTCTTGCATAAATGGATATTGTCCCTCCTCCTAAGCATTGTAGTTGAATTTAGCAGACTAACTGTGAGTTCTTATCACAGTAGGAACATAGCAACCTGCTACCTGTGTCTAATGTTTCCATAAAACCTGTTCTCAGCTGGGGAGGAGAAGTATAAAAATCAAATCTAAGTGTGGCTAGGAGAAATAACGGCAGAACTGGTGTGTGTCCACTTATCTTTGAAAACATGTTAAACATGGAAGCCACACTGTAGAGATGCAGAGACAGTCTCAGTCTCTTAGTTAATAAAACCAGGAGACTTTGTTCACAGGCTCCTGAAAGCAACTCGAAATGTTTTTAGGAATTACTTTTCTCCCGAAGCTCTAGGCCTGCTCCACCCCACTTCATCTTTGTCTTGCTAACAGGGAACTCTGGAAGTATCACACATCGTCTTACACTCTGTCTTCTGGATGAAGGCTTTCAGTCCCACCTCTTATAACTTCTCACCATCTTTACTGATAATTGAGGTTTAGCACATTGACATTAGTAAAGCACCTAGCCTGGGTGTCTGGAGACTGTGACTGACACTCCATTGTCAGAGATGTGGCTTCTCTCGGAAGTGACATTCTGTCTGATCTTACAAATGCCTCCAATGTTCAATTATCACCAGGCATTTGGGTGAGTGACAAGATATCAAGGGGTAATTCTTCTCAGATCTCTTTCTTTTCTCTCCTATCCTTTCTCTCTTAACATAGAAAGACTGCATTGTCTCTACATGGGAAGAGCTAACATTTTAATACGGGATTGCTTGGTTTGTTCTAAATCGTATCAGAACTTCTACCTACTCAGGGTTCTCCTCACTTCTTTGATACAGTGTTTAATCACTTTGGAAGTGACGGTGCATACTCATGTGTGTACGTGTATACTGAGGCGGGAAGTACATCTTGTATGGTTTTTAGGAGTTAGCCAACCAGCTTCAATTTGTTTTTAAACATAATATCTTACTAGGACCTGGTACTCACTGATTCAGGTAGGCTGAGAGGCTAGTAAGCTTCACAGATCCTCTTGCATAAGCAAGTGCTGGGCTTACAAGCATATGCTGCCAGATCTAGCCTTCATATGGGTGCTGGGGTTCGAACTCAGGACCTCACGCTTGTACAGCAGGCACCAACTGAGCTATCTCTCCAGCTCAAGCATGTAATCTCTTGCAGACCTAATTCACTGACCTTCATGGGGAAGACAAGAGTTTACACTTGACATTGGAATCAATGAGTGTGGTAAATAATAGTAAATACAAATACTGGATAAATAGATTGTCATTTCAACGAAAGAAGTAACAGTTGTTCTGAAGAGTAGCTTAGCAAAATAAGTTTATTACAAGCTAGGCTTGGAAGAGTAATTAAAGAGAACAAGAGGCTAAAAATAGTATACCCCATTATTATGAAAACGTTGTACTGTAATTGTATTTACCAGAAGCTTTCTTTCAAATATTGTGCCAACATTTCTTCATTAATCTTAATAATTTTACAAGAAAGCAATGGAGCAAAAAAAAAGTGTTAAAATATGATCATCAATGACTCCTCTTAAGGAAAACTCTGCCTCTAAGGTTCAAGGTACACTCCAATGGTAAACTGGTCCTGGGTTCATTGTTTTAAAGAGAAATAAAATCCGTGGGCTTAAGATTTTCAATAGATGTTTTTAAACTTTTGTATGAGAAGAAATGTTTGTGCTCTGATTCTAAATCAATAAAATCTCATTTATAAAAGAAAATGCATTGTCAGTGAGGTCTAGAACATGGAGAATATTGTTAATGACAGAGATATCTGATGCATTTGTGTGTCGCAGTTTACTTATGCGTATGAGAGAAATATGCATAGCAATTAAGGTGTGGGGCTACCGTAAGAATTAAATCAGTTAGACTTAGATACAGGCTTAGATGAGAGCCCAGTGCACAGAGAACACTCTGTAAATATGGGATGATATGCCTCGCAGGATGATGATGGTTTCCATCGAGATAGTGATGGGAAGAAGCTTCCTTCCCATTTACTCTAGCATCAAAACTCAAAAAGAGGAGGGGCCTTGCAAGTTTGAAGTCCCTGCACAAAGGTACCCACTACGTACAAAAGACTACTCTGAATACATCATGCGCAGACCATTCTATATTTACTTAGAATCTTTTATTACCAAAGGATGGCTGTGTATATTATTGTCTACAGGCTTTCCAACCTCCTAGAAAAGCCTAGATCTTAAAGTTAGATGGCTCAGTAGGTATAAGCACTTCTTGCCAAGCCTGATGACCTGAGTTTGATAGCTGGATCCCACACTGCAGGAGAAAACAGGCTCCACAAGCTGTATTCTGAACTTGACAAATATCCTGTAAAAGACACACACATACACACACATACACACACACACACACGCTTGCATACATGTGAAAACATGAGATTGTCAAGTTGAGTAATTGAGACAATGGAAAGCAAAGAGAATAATTATATACCTAAGATCACCAGCAAGTTAGAGACCGAGAAAAATTCAATTTTTTTTCTATTCGCAATAGATTTCTGCGTACACTTTTTGGTGGTGGGGCTTGGGCTTTTCTAGTCTACTGATTACTCAAATGGATTCCATCTTCCCAAGAACATTTTGATTTCCCTTCAGAAATATTATCTTCTCGATAGAACATGCTAGGTGGGTGGGAAAGTCCACAAAGCCATTTGTGGAAGATGGAAATCTGCAGGTGTTTCTTCTTGCTCTTTTATTGTTCTGCATTGTCCGTATTGTTCTACATTATGTGGCCTACACTGGTACACAACCTAGACACCAAGGCTTAAATAGTAGAACTCTTTCTCTATTAATTTTGAATCTTAACCTGCAAGAGTCAACTTAGAAGGAAGAAATGGTTTCCCTGCCATGCTTGCATTTAAATGAGACCAGGGAGTCACTTCTGCAGCTCTGACCTTCCCTCCCACCTCCCTCCAGCCTGAATCCTCAGCTTCCCTGCCTGCTCTCCTACAACCCCTGGAGCCTTCTAACAGCTCAGTGACTTGCTTTATGTGCATTCTTTTCTGCTGCGCAGAAGCCTAAGCTGAGGTAGCACTGCTTTGATTCCTTTCTTAGTTTTCAATATAATAAAAGCTAAAAACAAAACAAAAACAGTAGGTTTTTTTTTTAAGATATGAAGTACTACTACCCAGAGTCCAGGTTGCCACCTGATGAATGTCAGATGAATAATGGTCACTCTCCAGGTCCTGAATATTGAGCCCACTTGCCACCCATTCCACAGTCTCAAAGATTCTAATGCTAGAATAAAAATCCAAGGCATTATCTGAAAGCAAAATCAAATTAATTTGAAAAACTGACTATCAATTAATGGAAGATAATTTGGAGGAACATCATCTATATATTTAAATATGCTATTCAACCTCCATTCTTATCAACCCTGACAATTCTCACAGAGCAGGAGAGCATGCGCTTTAATAAGCACTTGCAGTTTGGCAGAACACAATAGTATTTTGCCTGGAGTCGTTAGGTTCATTATCACAATGACTGTGTAAAATCCTCCCCAGTTTAGAAGAGGATATTCTAGCTGAGAGATAGACTACCATACTGCTCAGTCCTTCACTTGAGAGTGGAAACCCTCTTCAGCACTGCCTGTGATTGGTGATATTAGCATGGAATGAAGAAGTGAGGAGAGGGGCAGGACACAGGAGATTTGGTGACTTCTCACTCTGCCTCATACAATTCAGAAAACATCAGTGGAGTACTATGAAGTCCTACAGAAGCTATACAGAATAAATTCAAAACATTTTAAAGGTTATCTGGCCTTTAAAGCAATTCAATACCTTTTCCAATGAAATAGCCATTTTTTCTAGTGGTCTGTTTTGTAAGACTGGGCTGTTTTGTAAGTTTTATGACTGGGCTTTATACAATGGGATGTCTCTGCCTTTTCCCATTGTTCTCTTCTTGTCAGTGTAACACATTCTTCAAGAGTTAAACCAGGATCACCAGAGTAGGAATGAGCCCATTTCAGAAGTCCTCAATATTGAATCCCAGTCACCTATCTCCTAGGCCTTCACTTTTCACTTATAACATGACAATACTGTGATTATCAATTGGCATTATTATTTGATAGATGATTATTGTCACAAGTAGGTAAAAAAGTCTTAGAAAAAACATGAGCAGGTAACAATTGCTCTGTATTATCTACCTTGAGTGAAAATAAAAGAATAAAGTCAATTTCTAATATCTTTGCTATTAAAATTTTATCACTTCCAATGGTTGTGCAAATGCCTGCTTCATGTATAGATAACAATAATGTTAATACATTTTACATGTTAATACATCACACACATTCATATACTGCAAACATCAACTCATTTTCCCCCATGTTCAAAGATGCCTTTAACATGGGTCACCTTTCTTCAGGTATATCATGATATTTAGCCCTTACTCACTATGAGGTTCCATTTTTGATTTTCATACCAAGACAGCACAACTAATCATGGGCTTCAAATAAATAAAATATGGAGCGAGAGAGATAGGTCAGACGTTACAAACACTTACTGTTCTTCAACAGGACAACAACTTGGTACCCAACGCCCCTGTTAGGTGGTTTACTGCCACCTATAACTTCATCTTGATGAATCTGATGCCTTGAGGGCACACACACACACACACACACACACACCACATACACAAGCGTGATTCCAATATAAAAGAAAACACACACACACACACA
>NW_021604608.1:850990-855745 GCF_004785775.1 Grammomys surdaster
ATATATATATATGTATATATATTATATGTAGACTTGGTGGGATTTTCTTCTTGCATATGGAGTTTCAGCATTCTTTTTCTACCTTACACTTCTTTCATTGTTCACAGCATTATTGTTACATAAACTATGCCTAGTATATTTTTTTTTAAAAAAAGCTGAAAGACTTAAGTTGTATAAAAATCTATACCTTGAAATTATGTCAATTCTTGGGCCTAGAACCTATGTGCATTTTATTGTTTTCAGTGTGTATTGCCAACAAGATTGTGTGTCCCATTTAAGGAGAAACAAGCCTATTTATCTAGTAAGTCCACATCTTTGAGAATGTAACAATCTCTCAGTAAATATTGGTCCAGATGAAAAGCTTAAACCAATTGTTGATAGTGAGGGAGGATTGGCATGCTCATCACTCTGATCTAAATCTTAAACTTAACTGCGTTGAGTCTTACGATCTCATTTCCTTCTTGGTTCTCCTCCTTACCCTCTCCTGATAGAGAGATGTAATCCTTGTTGTCCCCTGTCTTCTATATGATTTAAAGCCACAGAAGTGATTAATGTGCTACTCAACCTCCTGCCTGTATCACTAATCACAGTGTTAAAGCAAAGTGGACTTGCTACTAAATGCCACTCCAGCAAATGTCACGTCTCTCTGTCCTTGTTTGTAATTCTTTATGTCTTTTATGACTTATGGCAACATTCCAATTCAAGTTGACTTTGCAAGGCAGATTGGAGGAGACCAGAAAATGCAAGACGAAACTCTGCTCCCAATCCTAGTCCTTGAAGTTATAATTTAAGATAGTAAGCAAAAAATATATATTTCTTTACTGTAGAAAGAATCCTTTTCTGTACACACCCCCCTTTAAGTACTCTTCATATGCCTGCACTGATGCTGGCATTTAAAATCCTCGAAGTAGCCACATAAGTTGGTAATGGTTATTATCACCCCCTTTACCTTGTAGTCCAGGAACCACAGAGAGATTAAGAAACTAGCCGAAGGATTCAAGTGAAGTGGTTTGCATCTAGTTTCCACTTTCCCTCTAGGTATCTGCTTACATGAACTATGTGTAGCAATTACGATGTTCTGACTATCTGCCTTTGCATTTTAAAATTACCTCAAAATACATCACCATAAACAATAGCCTTGCTCTGTGATTATGTGTCAGTGGCTTGGCTGAATGAGCTTCTGCTCCACAAAGCATGGCAGTGTTTAGCACACCAGAGCACTGTGAGGTTTCCAGACTTACCACCACTTGTGGGGAACAAGAGGCGCCACTGAGATCCTCTCTCTGTTGAGTCCTGGGGCCTCTGCACAAGTCAAGTCAGGACCAAGGTCAGGCCTGCCATTGACGCTGTCATTTTTCTCAGAACCTTCATGATCCATTCAGTGATGGACCAGCGGAACACAGACCTCAGAGGCAGACCTCTCCCTAAGTGGGAGAACTGCTCCAATCTGTGCTCATCTTTGTCTCTGCCACATCAAGTACTGCAGAGAATGGCAGCTTTCAAAAATGTAACTGAGTCACAGCATAGAGTCACATTTTTCTCTTGTCTTGTTTCTCATACATTTATGTACTTATTTGGGGGACTTTTGCGTGTGTGTGTGTGTGTGTGTGTGTGCAGGAGTTGGAGCACTGTGGATCCAGTGTAGAAGGCAGACTATTTGCAGGACTTTCTTATCTCCTTCCACTACACGAGTCCCAGAGACTAAACTCTGGTGCTCAAGCTTGGAGGCAAGGGCTTGAAACTGCTGAGCCATCTTGCTGGCACCAAGCATTTTATATTTTTCGTTCTGGCTTTTTTTATGTTTGCTGCTATTGTTGTTATTAAAATTAACATTGTTGTTGGTATTCTTTGAGAAGTTAAAGTAGAGGGGCTAAAGCAGTGGCTCTCAACCTTCCTAATGCTTTAATAGGACTAATAATGCCCTAACCCTTTAACATGGTCCTTCTTGTTGTGGTGATTCCCCATGATGATATTATTTCATTGTTACTTCACAACAGTAATTTTCCTACTGTTATCAATCGTAATGTAAATATCTGATATGCAGGGTATCTGATATGTGACCCCCAAAGGAGTCACAAACCAGAGTTTGAGAACCACTGATCTAGAAAGTTGTCTCAGTGGTCAATAATACTGCTCTCTCACGGAGATTTCAGGTTTGGTTCCCAGCACCCAACCACCCTTAATTCCACTTCCAAGGGGTCTGAAGTTAAGAGTGCAGCCTTGGATGCACGTGATGCATATCAACTCACACAGGCAAAAAAAAATGAATGAACATAAAAAATAATAAATTAATTAAAAATAAAATTTAATGGGAAAGTAAGGCAGAACTACACTCTCTAACTCTGTGGGACATTTTGACCCTTGTCTCAAGGATGGGTTCATAGGTCTGAGGCATGGTCACTGTGGCAAGGAAGATCCACAGACAATGAACCAAGGCTGAGACAGGCGACGGAACTTTCCGTAGGAGGAGCTGAGCTCAATCCCTAGAGGAAGTTTGTATAATGTAATTTCGTTTTTTTCACTTGACTAAACTCAAGTTTCTACTTCTGATTTTATAGAGCACAGATCAAGCCAGAGGTGACGCTAAGCTAATCACCACACATAATTTCAAGAGAGTTACTCCCTTGTTATCAGCTGTGACGATTCATGGTTAACTTGGCATACCACAATGGCCACAGTGGTGTGGTAAAGAAATGTCTAAAGAAGAGGACTGTGAACAGAGACCCGATTGTCAGAGAAGAGTCAGCCCCAGGCCAAACTTCCTGTCTCTGTACCTTTGCTTCCTGCTTTGTAACTGAGGTCATGCTAGGGTTCTTCAAATTGTTTCTAAAAATCAATTTACAAAGACATGATTGACATTTTTGAAACACAGCAGTACAAGCTAATCAGTGGAGTCCTTGTCATGAATAAGGGGAACACTTTCTGTAACTCCTTCATCTCAGATGTGGTCTCAGTGCATTTGCATGTACACATGCATGTATACCTGTACAAGGAATATCTTGGCATGCATACCATCACAGTATTATAGAAGAAAGTCAAAGGTGGATTATCGAAGAAAGTCAAAGGCGGGAGGTGATTTTATATTTTTCCCAAGCCAGAGAAGTGATTGGTAAAGAGGGAGTGACTTCTGTATCAAATTTATATAAAACAGTGCTTTGAGCATGACCCTGAAGAGAGAACTATTTCTTACGTTGTATCAGGCATAATTATCTGCTCATGGGAAACATTTGATACTTTCAGATAAATTGGGTTAAATGAAAACCTTCCTTGACCCTCAACTTCCTGCCTTCAGGGGAAAAGAATCTGCCAGAAACTGTCCCCACAACTCAGTTCGGGCATTCTGAATTCATTTCAAGTAGTATTTTTTTTTTAATGAAATTTGACTACCTTAAAAGCATTATGACTGTTCTTCCAATTTGATGTGTAACATGAACAATTCATACTTTATTAAATATAATGATGTCTAGAAATTAAGCGACAAGAGCACATCTTCAATATGAGCAGTATTCTATCAATGAGAAATGAATCCAGAGAACACATCTGAGAAAGTAAAGGTTTGATTGAGGGACACGGTATCAAACTGAGAACTAATCACATGTAGTGAGGGAACCTGGAGTTTCCTTTGCATTGGAGAAACTAAGTGTCTGGAAGTACTGAGTCCGCATGACTTGTAGATAAACTTGCTTCTCTGATCCTCTAGAGTCTGGAGGGGCTCCAGGATTGAGGCTTTTCCCAATTTCCCCAATTTTCAATCTCTGGAAGAGAGATATAGATATAGACACACACACACACACACACACACACACACGCACACACATTCTTGTTGTTGGCTAAATGTATGGTGAGGGGAAATATATATATATATATATATATATATATATATATACATACACATACATACATATATGCATGCATGTGTATATGTACATACATTCAGGCAACAATAAGAACCTCTTCCCACTTCCTCCCTACCAGCTGCAACACCTAAGTCTCATGGAGTTCAGGCTGGTTTCAACTCCCTATATAGCTATATTCAGCTGAGAATGAGTCTAAGCTTATGATGATCTTGACTCTGCCTCCCAAGTGTTGAGATTATAGGCTATGCATCATGCCCAGTTTTAGGCATTGCTGGAGATAGAACCCAGAGCTTCCTGCATGCTAGCAAGCACTTTATTAAGTAAGCTACATCCTCAGCCCTAAGAAGATATATATCTTTATACTCTAAATGCAAAGACACCTTATGTAAAAAAAAGATGTTATTATCCTAAATGTTTAGAAAGTAGTACTTAAATAAATAACATATAAAGAATAAAATTCAAAAATAAAGCTTTGGGGAAAGTGTTACTTTCTCAAAATCTGAGAAGTGAAATAACCACACATTATCTTGTGCTTAATAAGGTTTTCTCATTGCAATTTTTCTCATTGCACAGCCACAGAGGCCCCTTATCGTTTAAAACCATGCTTCAGAAGACCAGGAATTAAGGCACAAGACTGCTATCCCAGTACAGTGGAGTTGGAGGCACTGGCTGAAGAGGTCATGGCCATTCATCTTTGGCTACAGATAGACTTCAAGGGTAGCCTGGGACAACCGAGGCCTGAAGAAAAAGACCCTGAAGAAAAGGACTACTTATTATATTGTGTCAGGCATAATTATTGCTTATAAGACACTATTTCTAAAACTAAAATAATAACGATGGTAATGAATAAATCTCTCTCTCTCTCTCTCTCTCTCTCTCTCTCTCTCTCTCTCTCTCT
>NW_021604608.1:855755-868534 GCF_004785775.1 Grammomys surdaster
TCTCTCTCTCTCTCTCTCTCTCTCTCTCTCTCTCTCTCTCTCTCTCTGTGTGTGTGTGGGTGGGGGGAGTGTTTGCTAGGAGACGAACTTAGGTTCTCACATGCTAGGCAAATGCTCTACCACTGAGTTACTGAGTTGTATCCCTCGGTCCTAAAAACCAGTTTGGACACTGGTAGAGGCAGTGGTGAAGTAGTCGAGGTTCCCTGGAGTTTACAGTTTAGTTAAAGAGGAAGAAGGACAAGAAAACAAACAAAGAAATGAGCCCGCTGTGCATTGTGATAAGTACCACAAAGGGGAAAAAACAGTCTGGGGTGACTTCAGTGGCACAGGTCAAGGGAACCTCTGAGGAAGTGACATTTGAGCTGAGATCTGAATGGCAGGAAGGAGTCAGTCTGTGCAAACCTGCAGGCTGAGCTTTTCTGCAGGGAACCTGGAGGGCAGAGACCTACAGAGGAAACACAGGCTGGCGTATTCCGCAGCAGCTGTGGGAAGACACGGAATGTGGATTTTCAAACCCCTGGCATCCCTGCCTTGTGAATTATGCTGCATGTAACAGTTTGGTCCTCATCCTTCGGATCCTATTCCATTGGGTTTAAAATTTTAAGGAAAATGAAAGGGAGAACTGGAGCAAAGTATATGTGCATATTTCTGAATGGTATGAACCCAAATTTCTGGATACTTGCTGCTCTTTTTTTTTTCTTTCCTGATGTGTGTATAGTGTATGTGTGTGCAGATACGCATGCATGTGGAGGCTACGGGTCTCTTTGAGATATCTTTCCCCATTGATCCCATTTTATCTTTTTGGAATGAACCCAACTCTCACTGATTGGCTAGACTGCCTTTGCAGCTCTCGCTGATTGGTTAGACTGGATTGTCAGCAAGCACTCAGACCCTCCTGTCACCCCTAAATCCTAGAGTTATATAATGTGCAACTGCTCCCTACTTTCACTACATCAGTGTTAGGGATATAACCTCAGGTTCTCGTTCTTGTCTAACAGGCACTGTCACTGAACTATCTTCCCCCACTCTTAAATGTAGTTATTAATGTTACAGATCAAAAATGCTAACATTTGGGTATTGAAGGGGTTTCATCTTCATTTCCCCTAGAGCTTGATTTCTTCGAATGCAAACTCCCCTCAGCAGTGATCTTGTCGCATGCTAAATACTCACAGGCCTTTGTTTCCCCTTCCTTCTCGCTGTGAGCTCATTCTCATTGAGCATGGTAATCAAATGCTGTACAGGCATAAGAGGAAAGTCACACTTTTTCTATAAAGAATGTGCAAAAATGGGAAATTCTGTCCAAAACATTTTACCTTCCCTGCACCTTCCTGGAGTTTCCGTTCCACTAGAGGCATTTATTCTGAAAACACTGTATGTTTGAGTCAATTACGAAAGAAGGGCTTGATTTAGCTATTCTGAGGAGTCCAGGGAAATGTTTCCTTATAACAAGGGCTGTTTTCCTTTTCCTTTTCAGAAATGTTAAAAAGAGACCGCAGTCTTTAAAGCCACTGGCCTTTCATGTGGAATTCAAACTTTACTTCTTGGTGTCTAAAACTGGAACGCATTTCCACATTTAAAAATATAAACCGGGACAGAGTGTCACTCATTGTAGATCTTACACAGAGTGGAGGAGACCCTACACTCCATCCTCAGCACCAAAACAAGAAAGAAAACAAAAACAGACCACAATCTCTAAGGAAAAACCATGGGCAAAACCCTCAAGTTCTCGGAGCCTCATTTTCCTCAGTGAGAGTCATGGCCTCTGTGACTAACAGTAGAACACAGGGCTGGGAGATGCATTCTCTCACACAGGCTGGGAGGATGGAATCCACAGCTCTCCTCAGTTTCAGGGCATGGATGCACCATCCTCTCAGCATGGCGTGTCACTTACTTGTTTCATCCCGGAAACATCCAGTGAGCTTTCAGAAACGTTGGCTTTGTCCCAGAGAGACCACTCCCGGCTTGTCTCTGTTATTTAGTAGCTGATGACTTTGAGGTCTTCTCTGTACAGTGAGTATAAAAGGAAGACTTAACAGTACCATAAAGAAGGGTCAACTGGATCGCGTATGCACAGATGAGAGTTTGTGTCCTGATGCTAATGATGAGTTTTATAATAGATAACCCTGAGCAAAAGTAAGCAGGTTAACCCTGGTGAGACTACATGTAGCACAGTCTACAGGCTGTGAACTTTGCACATACATGGATACAAAAACACAAACAAACAAACTGAAAATTCAGGGAAAGGATGCATATCAGCTAGGTATTAGAAGAATACTTGAAGTGAGAGATATCCTCAAGACCTTCCAGGACTTTATCTTAGGTCTCAGGTGAAATATTTCTTCCCAGGAGCCTGATTTTCCCATACCTTCTATATCATGTTGGTTCTTCTGGTCTGTGCTGGCATATGAATAATCAGAATTTTTATACATGCTATATGCCAGGCAATATCCAACACATGTCACATGTTAGCTCATCCTCACAGCTGCCCAATCATACACATGATGATGCTTTTCTCTGACTCACACAGCCAGTGGTATCAGGGATAGACAAGGTCATAGCTAGGCAGTCTAGTGGCCTTGCAAACAGAGCCTTAGGGATTTGCACTGAATCCTCATGTCCTGCACTCAATCAATACAGGACTCAATCAATACACCCAATCCAAGCCCTCCTTGATAGTCTTCCTGAACAACTGAGCTCCACTCAGTGAGGATCATACTCTAGTACCATTACCACTATCTTTTCTTATACATGAAAGTGGACAGTATATTTGGTAAGGACTTCATTTTATAAAACCTTCCTTTTACAAATCAAAAACTGAAGGCAAGGTTTAGTGACCAGGCCAGTGGTCAATTCGGATAAGTATGTAGGTGTCTTCTTTGTGCACACACAAGTTTTTCTCTGTGTTGGCTTAATTGCTTACCATCTTGCTCCTTCATTAACACCTGTCTGAAATCATAGCCTCCACACCTGTCCACAGCCAGGTCTTAAATTCCTCAATTGATTTAAGTCTTCAACTAGAGGAGAGTTTTAAGTACACAGTGAAAGAAGGAAAGAAAGCAAGGAAGGAAGGAAGAAGGAAGGAAGAAAAGAAGGAAGCGAGGAAGAAGATGAAAAATAGAAAAGAAGAAAAGGAAAGGAAAGGAAAGGAAAAGAAAAGAAAGGAAAAGAAAAGAAAGGAAAAGAAAGGAAAGGAAGATTTAAACACAAACCTTCCAGACAGAAAGTCAAGCCTAGACGCCTAGACTCAGGGAACTGCTATCCACACCAGAAATGAAGCCTTCCTCAGTCTTCATAATTACCTTTCTCACTGAGACTCCATCGAGCCACACCTTTGAACTAAACAAGAAAAACAAATAAATAAATAAGCCTCTCTGCTGATTAGCAAGGTATCGCAGACTCTGTGACAGTCTCTCCTGCTGGATTTCCTGTCCTGTCCTCTTTCCTAATGTTTGTTTCTTCCTCCAGTCGAGATGAAAAGAAAACTGAATTGTGCTGCTAGTGTACAATCTTACCTAATTATGCCAGCTGATCACTTAAAAGTAATGTTTGCACACAGACCAGGAAGATGCTTACAAGAACCAGCTGCTTGATAAAGGCTATAAGCAAGGATTTGATTCCTTTTCAAAGAAGTGTTAACTATTTACATCTATTTTTAAACACGGCGCAGCACAACATGAATGACTGCAAAGAGATGGAAGAGATTCCGCCATGCTCTAGTTGCACAGAGGCAGGTCCATTTGGAAATAACGGGACATTTCAACATGTAGAAAGAATCGCACTGCCTTTCACTGCCCTGGTTGTCTTTCTGAGGAAGGGAATGCTACTGTCCCTTGGTTCTAGATAAATGAAAGATGAGCTCAGAGTTTGTGGAGATAAAGGTATTGATTATATTTATACCTATGTGTGATTGGAGTATGTGTGTGTGTGTGTGTGTGTGAGAGAGAGAGAGAGAGAGAGAGAGAGAGAGAGAGAGTCCACAAGAGTTTTTCTATAAAGCATAATGGTCCAAATTGAACACAATTAGCTTTTATATTTGGGATACTCAGTGTATCGCTGTTCTGCCAATGTACACGCATTAATCAAGTTATGTCCTAGGTGGGGTGGCTAATATAGTCTACTTGACTGGATCTGAAATCACCAGAAGATTAACCTATGGGCACATATTTGATAGAGCTTCGAGATTGGGTTAATTGTGGTAAGAAGATCCTAGACAAACAAACAACACCCCCTCAATACCGTCCCCTTCTTTGAGTTACAATTGTCAGGCATATTGTCCTGGCAATGAGAAAAGTATACAAAGCATTAGGCTACTAGGCTGAACAAATGAGATAATGCATGCAGAAGCTGAGTACATGGTTTGCTCAACTCAGATAAACCGTGAACGATGAATTACAAACATTTAGTGGTACCAGATACTAACATGTATCCCAATATTGTCTTATTAAATGCACACCCTACACTAAGTTATAACCCACCATAACTTTTGTTACACCTGACAGTATTAAGTTCCTATGTTCCATAGACAAATAGTAGGACCATTCTAAGCCCATGTAATCTCAGTTTTGTCAGAGTACCAAAGTCTAGAAATCATATTTCCTTCCTCTCCTCACTTTTTCTATGACAAAGCTTATGTATCGTTCACGTGTTCAATTTCTCAAGCATGTATCCACAGCACCAGTACACATCTGTGCAGGGAGGACCAGCAGGGCATTTAACTGTACATATGATAGTTCCGTGTAGTCTTTGTCTAGGTATGAGTCTTACACTTAGAAATTGAATGAGACAGCAGCGGGTACTTCTGCTTGCTTGGGTGGTACAGAAGACAGAAAATAAAGAAACCTACTATCATGGTGTCATACAGGCTGTTGACACAAATGTGATGCTTCACATGTAGTAAGTCTTCTGTGTGGGTCTGTGGAAGGGCAGAAATGAAGGCTGCACTCCTGATTGCATGTAGGAATTTCAGAGAAGGCAGGCTTCCTGGAAGAGGAGGTTGTAGTAAAATTCTGTGAAAGATATGCAACTTAACTGGCAGGTGACTCAGGAAAGACACTACAGGAGAAAAGCAGACACCTGCTTCACAGTACAGTGAGATGAGATGTTTTAAGAACACAGAATAACAACTACAATTATTTTTCTTAAATGTGAATCTTCAGTAGGCTTGTGTGTTTAAAGATACTTAGGCCATTTACCAAATAAGGAGATAAACCAAGAAGAAATAATAACAAAAATGGTAACCAAGGAACACAAATATAATTTTCTTGATTAGTGGCCCAGAGCAGGAGGGTCAATCAAAGTAACTGGCATTCCCCAGAAGTTTGAATTCCAAAGAAAACATGGAAGCAAGAGAATTTATTAATTATAGCCAATTTCTTATTCATGTAAGTCTGTGAGTAAACATGTGTCACCTCAAAATACCTCCAAAATTGTCACCCCCAAAATCCTCCTTTCTGTAGGATACAAAGGTGGCATGTGTTTTGGATTTGATTCTGCACCCATAGTGAGAGGCAAGACCAAATTCATCACATGTAAAGGGCAACATTGCTACCGTATCCAGTTCCGGTTGTCCTAGACTGGTATTTACTTACTCAGCAGCCTATGCAGCCACTGATTTTTTTTCCAAGTACACAAGATATTGACTATACTTAAAGTGATCAAGAATCGGGTGGGTTATAAAAAAAATCGGTGGGTTACTATTTTTTTCTTTACTGAGCTGAGTGTCACAGTGTTTGTGGTAGCCAAACCAGCCAGCAAGAGGGACATAATTGCAGCAGGCCTGTAACTCCAGCTAGTTAGGAATTTGAGCCAAGGAGGTCACAATTTAACCTTTATCTATATAGCAAGATCATTTCTCAAAGGAAAAAATTTTAAGGAGTTGAAGATGATAGCTTCATGGTAGATTGTTACCTTGGCATATGCAAAATTCTGGGATGAGTCTTGGGCTGGACAATTCAGGGTTATGGATATCACCTATAGTCCTTAGATGCCTCCCATCTACATGCTGGGGTCATCACGGGAAATTGACATTATATGGGGTGCTAGATAAATGCAGCTTCCTCCCGTGGGGGTTACTAGATAACGATTACTTTTCCATTTTTTCTAAAATGTCTAAATATAAACCCCTCAAATTGTTATTCATCACTTATGAAAAGCATTCCATATGTCAAATCGCATGTAAGTATACATTATAGGTTACCACAAACGATCTCCCTGTATGTCCCAATCATTAATATCAATAATAATGATCTAACCCTAATGTTACATCAGTCTACCTAATCTACATTAAAGATTGTAATCTGAATTCTAGATTAAATATAGAAATATATAGGTAGGAGATAGAAATAGATAGAGATAGCTTTCACATTAAAGATTAAAAAACAGTAAAGGCTAGATGGCTCAGTGGTTAAGAGCTGTATTACTTTTACAGAGGATCTAAGCTAGCTTCTTCACATGCCTCATCTCAATCTTTAGGGAGTCTGATGCCCTCTTCCAGTCTCTACAAATACTTACAATCCTGTACACCTCTCCACATAGTTATATATACATACACATATATATGCATACACATATACACATATATATATAAAAAAAACACACAATCTTTAAAATCTAATACAATATTCAGAGCATAATCTGAAAGACTGCTTTTGTCACACACTTATCCCTGAACTGAAAGACATCTGATGATACTCAGCTGCCCCAGTTATCCGTCTCCAGCCTTGCAGGTGGCCTTTATTTCAGTGTAAGCAAAAGCCAAGAACAAAAATGAAATTGGGCTTCCATGCTGTTGGGTATGTCCAAGAATGAAGTCAATATTCTTCTTCCCAGAGGCTCATCTGCATTTCTCATTCCCACAAATTCATAAATACAGAAACTCTACCCCCACAATATGAATATTCACCAGTAAACACAAGAATTAGATTCTTATGCAAAAGACATTGTCTCTCTGGTGCATGGAAATTCCTTCTGCCTCAGTCTGTTGAGCAAGGCTCCTCCTGCCCCTGGGGTTCTGCAAGACAGAATGCTTCAACAGGAGACTCTAACTACCACTAAGCCCTAATGCTCTTAGTCACTGTGAAAAGGCCAAATTAGCTTCATGAGCCTATGGTTTTGATTTATAATTTATTATATTAGTCATTCTCTGGATACAAAAAAAATCACCCTGCCATCTTCAACGCATTTTACATTTTTGACCAAGAGAGGAGAGGAGAGTGGAAATGGAGGGGAATAAAGGGGAGGTGCAGCGAAGATGGGTAGAGGGAGGGGCAGGCAGGGCAAAGGTAATGGAGTTTTCAGTGCAAGTGGATAGAATCTAGAGAGGCATCAAGGCTGCCATCTGAACTGCCACTACACGGTGGGTAATTCAAGATTGATTAAATACTGAACTAGGCTTGATTGGTGCAGAGGTTCAATCATAATCATGCTTCAGACACAAGAGTGTAGAGGGAGATTTCCTGCAAGATGCTGGAGCCTGCTGGAAGCACACACAAAACAGATACACAGACACAGTTCGGGATTCCTCATTTGCTCTTCATTCTTCCACCTCACTATATTTTAAGGAATGCTCAGACAACAAAGTCCCTTCCTACAGCTGCTAAGAGCAAAAACCAGGGTCCTGACCAGTTGTGCCCCTCAATTCTCTCCCAGCAGGCCCTTCTAACTGCCAGGGGAGGTTTCCGGTGGGATCTGAATGCCAGGCAAGTGAGAGCAGCTGAGTATAGCGTAAGATTATTAAAGGGACATTGGAATTAGAAAAAAATGAAGAAAGAAAATGAGTATGAAGATGTGTCTCAAAGATGCTATTTAGGTTTAGTCTTTGAAACATAATCAGAATTATCCTCTGATTTTTTTGGAAAGACAAACAAACAAAAAAATTAACAAACATTAAACAAACAAACAAAACCCCCAAATTTCTCAAGAATCAACACTGAAGAGGAGGTAGAAAGATTCTAAGGGCCAGAGGTGGTGGCTGATTCCAGGGGGAACAGTGTTTTCCAGTCACAACTGATTTGGTACATGCCTGAACTCACCCAGACTGTGAAAACATGAATAAAATCTACACAGATTCAAATCAGAGAAAATCTCAGCAAGCAGACAGAAGGCAGGCACAATGTCCCACCCCGAATCATGATGCTGTTTGCAAGTGATACTTGCTAGGAAAGGGTAAATCTGATTTCCTCAATGAAGTGATACTGGACATGTCTACCAAAAGCATTCAGTTTAATCCATAAGATCTGTTAACCCACCATGGCAGGCCAGAGAGACAGTTCAGTGGTTCACAGAGTCTGCTGCTTCTCTGAGCTGAGTTTGGTTCCCAGCACCTGCACTGGGGGGGCTGGGGGGGGCTCACACCTGAAAGATGAGCACCAGGAGTCTGTAATACCTCCATAGGGATCTTCATGCACATGTACATACAAAACACACACACACACACCACATACTTGTAATAGAAAAAATCTTTAAAGAAAAAAATTTACTAAGCAGATCAATACCAACAAGGTCTTATTTGTGAAAACAAAAAGAAAATCAAACATCTCCATATGCGTGTACACACAGCTGGGATGTGAGTGGACCATAAAAATCATCGCTTACAGTTGACTATTCACACCTTTTGGGTTTTTTTTGTTGCTGTTTATTTATTTATTTACATCCCAAAGGCTGCCCCCCTTCAGCCTTCCTCCTCACCAAGGTCTCCCCCCACCCTCAGCAATCCTATAGTCACATTTTTGTCTGAACTGAAAGTTAACACTGTCTTATTTTTCTTATTTCAAAATTTGGCAAATGTATTTGGGCTTTGACAATAGGCGGTGGATAGGGGAGGGGCTTCACAGGAGCACAAAAAGTCATGGAAAAGTCCCAAAGTTGTTAGCATTTGGGTCCCTGGCCAAATGACATGTCACAATTGGATCAGAGCTGGAGACCCTTTTGTGATTTTCCGAGCCGTAGTCGCCTGATCGGGACCAACTCCTGCCATCCAGCGACAGGCTCAGATATTCTCCCCTCTTGAATTGTTGACATTTTTGTGTTTCCTGCCTCTTCCTGGATATTTCTCTTGCTAAGCAGTTTTACTTCCTTCCTATCCCAAACTTTCATTTCCTCCCTTTCTCCTGGATGCTTACCTCTGTTTCTTATCTCCAATCCTCTATTCTCAGAGTTGTACCTCAATTTTCTTATTGTTTTTTGTTTGTTTGTTTGTTTTTATTTTGTTTTCTTGAAGCAGTGTTTCACTGTATATGCCTGGCTGTCCTGGAACTCTGTAGAACTGGCTAGTCTTGAACTCACAGAAATCTACCTACCCCTGCCTCCTGAGGGTGGGGATTACAGGTGTGTGGCACCATTGCCCTACTATTGTGTCCATTATCTACACCTTCAATGGGTATGACTTGTGCATCATCTTAAGACAATACAGTATCCCAATCTATAACCAAGGCCCCCATCCACCTTGTGTCTTCTAGTATTTGCACAGCCATACTTCCTTTAATGAAGAAACCAGACTGTTGAGCTCAGTTTCTTTCCGTCCCTACTCTCCTCTGTCAGGGGTTTGCTCACACTCTTTGTTAGAGAGGTCAGCATCCCTCCTGATTTTCCTTTTTTCTGTACCTGTCTGCACATTCCAGGTAGGAGGGCCTTCTTTCTCCAGTTGTCATCTGTAACTTCCTCTCTGAGATTTGGGGTGTATGCCTATGTCAGAGGCAGAGTCCTGATCTCACAAGCACTCTACTACAACTCACTTGCAAGGCAGAGATCTTCTTCCAGTGCAGATAAGCATGGTAGCCAGTAAGAATAACATAGTAGACAGTGAAAAAGTGTGGTCTACAAACATCTGTTCTAGAATTCTGGTGAGATCACTTGTACTTTTGAATTTTCTTTGATCTTTCTTTTTTTTTTCTCTGTTTCTTTTGTTGTTGTTGTTTTGTTTTGCTGTGTTGTGTTGTATTTTGTTTGAGATAGGCTCTCACATAGCCCAGGCTGGCCTCAGGTACACTTTGCTAAGGATGCCTTTGGCTGTAGCTCCTCCTACTTCTAACTCGCACATACAGAGTAACCGTACTCAGTTTTATGTGGTACAAGGAATTGAAGCCAGGGATCCATGTGTACTTGGTGAGCGCCTACTGAGCATATTCACCACTCACTTTTCAGTATAGATGAGGGAAGACAAAGAGGTCACAGAGAAGGTGCCACTTAGAGGACCAAAGGGAGCAGAAGTGATAATATAAGTGACCTGAACTGAAGTTTGGGAAGATAAAAACCTAGTAGAGACATTGTTATTAACTGAAAGAGAGGTCAAGAACTCTTCAGCTGAAGGGCAAGGAACCAAGAAGCGAGCAAATTCCCTACAGGAACCAAGAAAGGCTCAGAACTTGAAGAAGCCGCCAGTGAAGGTGGATGAGACACAAAGCTGGAGAAAGGGGCTCTAAGGACTAAGTCTCTACATGCCAGGGCACCTGCCCACTTCCTCCTTCCTCCCTACAACTCCAGCTGCCCCCTGACCTTTGGAAACCGCATGCACACTAAAGATGGTGTTGGAAAGTTCTTGTTAAGATAATTCCAATGTGTATGGGATACAAAGGCTCTAGATACTGTCCTATAGGTCACTCAGGTGAAAGAAAATGTTACTACCTGACCATTGATGACAAAATTTGTCACCTGTATTTAACATCTTTGAGGCATGCATGCTTATGGTGAACATCTCAAGCTGAAGGATTCCTAGGAGACCAAAGATTCTCCAAGTTGCATGAAGTTTTCCAAACATCCCAAGACTAAAACAAGCATAAACAAAGGGAGCAAACAAATGAAAGAGACAGTGCAGGAGATAAAGAAAAAATACTTTCTTTAAAAAACACCATTTTAAAAAAACATGTCTATATGTGTTTTGATAAAAAATAAGTTAATATTGAAAGCACTCCAATTCTTGGGGGTATAATAGAGTTGCACTCGAAATATTATTCTCATGGTTAAAATCTATGTGTGATGTTGGGAAGTAATTAAATGACGCTGACCTCGGCTTTTCAACTGTGAAATTGCCATGGTAATATACTAGCTCACAGACTTGTTTTGAGAATTAAAAGGAGATGATGTAACACAGTGTGTATATTCTTTGCTAAATAAATGTTTTGAAAAGGCTTTTTTATTACAAGTAGTTCTTGCCATTTTGGAAAATGAAAGCTTGGCACATATTCTTTCTCTAGAAAAACAAGTAGACATACATACATTTGTATAGAGACAATATCTTATACGCTATGCCAAAGGAGCTCCATGCTCTCTGCCAAACAAACGCTTCCCAAAGCTAAGCATCTGAATGGCATGGAAAAGTCTTTAATGGTGAGGCCTGTCTTTTTCACTTCTTTTGAGTTACCTAGAATGCTCAAATAGCAGGGGTCTCGGTGGGTGGAAAAATGAGCCATTGATGGGGTAAGAACTGCATGCAGTCCTGTGTGTGCCTAGCCAAGGTGATTCTGTGGAACCAGGGGCAGAAATGTCACCTGATCTGAGGGGTTCAATGTTGACTCACAGACAAGGTTACTCCATTTGGTCTATGAAAGGAGGGTCCAACTAACCTGTGCTGACCTCAGGCTTATAATAGTTTTGGCTTTCTGTGGCAACAGAATTTGGGGCAAGGGGTTCTGGCAGTTCCCTACAAAGGAAGACCCTGGAGGTAATTGTTGCCTCCTGTGAAAGGCATGCAGAGCTCCTGAAAAGTCTAAGCAGCTTTCCAGAGAGAGGACTGACTGCTTCCACATTTCTTATTACTGGATACCCAAGCATTCATTAAACATTTAACTAATGGGGCTGAAGAAATATGGCACCTGCAGTTGGACTAGCCTGGATTAAGATCTTGGCTCCAGTGACTCTCAGGTCACTGCCTTCAGCAGTTTATCCCACCCCACCCCCAATCCCCTCTGCAGGGTTGTTTTCTCTCTGTGTACAGAATTTTTCATTAATAATGTAGCATGAGAACTTAGGAGTTGTCTCCATTGGTAAGTTGCTTGTTCTTAAGCATAAGGATCTGAGTTCAGATCCCAGCATTCACATGAAAGGCTAGGTATAGAACAATAAGTGTCTGTAGTCCCCATGACAGTAAGGTCTCTGAGACAGGCAGATTCCTGAAAGGTGCTGGCCAGTGAGACTATCCAAAGTGGTGACCATCAAGCTTAGCAATGGACCCTTTTATAAAACAGAAGGTGGAAGCAATGGAGAAAAATACCTAATGTTGAATTCTACCCTCTTTCTAACTCACACTTACACATGCTCACACACATACACACAGGAAGAAGAAAGTGGTAGAGAATTTTGATAAAAGCAACCTACAAATCATATCAGTCTTAGGGTTGATCCAGGGCACACAGATCTCATGGGGTGTAGCAAAGGTTTAAGTTTCCTTTTGAACAATAAAAATAATTAGAAAGATTGGAAGAGAGTAGAGATCTAATCTAAAAATCTATGTTTATACAACTTTGCTCTGGCAGTAGAGTAGAAAATTCTAGAAGCAAAAATAGGAAGTCCTATGGGTGACAGCTACAATTCCTGGGACACTGCAAGAAAGTTTGGACAACCAGTCAAGAGATGGTACTCTATTTCTGTGAAGAGACACTATGACCAAGGCAACTCTTTCAAGGCATGCTTACAATTTCAGAACTTAGTTTAGTTCATTATCATGTCAGGAAGCATGGCAGCATTAAGACAGGCACAGGAGCAATAGCTAAGAACTTCATCCTGATCCAGAGAGAGAGAGAGAGAGAGAGAGAGAGAGAGAGAGAGAGAGAGAGAGAGGAAGAAGA